>NW_020954615.1:12321619-12323242 GCF_900497805.2 Vombatus ursinus | reverse complement strand
GAGAGAGAGAGAGAGAGAGAGAGAGAGAGAGAGAGAGAGAGAGAGAGGTATTTAGGTTCATTATAAAGAAAAAAAATCCTGCTACTGAAAGCTAGCTCAGAGTTGAATGGGGTGCTCCGGGAGGAAATAGACTCTTTATCAATGAATGTCCCGGTACACAAAAAAACAAAACAAAACAAAACAAAAAAACACCATGCTAGAGCTGGAAGGACTTTAGAAAATAGAAGAGAGGACTGAGAGCCTAGGAAATAGAATGTCAAAGTTGGATGGGACCTTAGAGATCATATAGTCTAACTACCTTATTTCTTTTTTCCCCCTTATTTCATAAGTAGGGAAACTGAGACCAAGAAAAAGATGGTAGCTGGTCCAGGGTTCCATAGGTAGGAAATGCCTGAGTTCGGGATCTAACCTCCATTATCTGACTGTAGGTTCAACCTTCTCTCCCTAAGCTGATGCTGTGTCTAGGGTGCCAAGTGTGACAGAAATAGTCAGCAGATATTGTTCAAAAACAAATTGATTGAAATGGAGGACAAGTACATTGCCTAATTGTATGTGTGGCATTTGAATTTCATGTCATATTGCAGGTAAAACATGACCAGGTGAGGTGAACCAGGATTCCATGTCCTAGAGCTCACAGCAATGAAATCCACTTTAGTTGTGAGGAGAAAATTCAATTTAGTTTTAAATGCCTTTACAAATTGTTTTTACTATATCTACAACCCAAGTTGTTAAAATTTATGTTTTAAAAGTTTAAAAATGGCACATAGCTTTTATGAAGACCCCATATCATTTCAGGTTTTAAAATTTCTTCTTGGGGGTATGCCGGACAGAGCAAAGGCACAGGGATGATTCACAGAATGTTAGAGCTGGAAGAGACCTTGGAGATCATTTGCTAGAAAGTATTCATTTTATAAAGGTGACAACAGAAATCCAGAAAAGGAAAATGACCTTGGAGACTATCTAGTCCAACCCTCTCATTTTGCAGAGGATGAAACTGAGGCACAGGGAAGCAAAAGGACCTTAGAAACTGTGGCTAGAATGCCTGCATTTTCCAGAGGAAGAAACTGAGGACCAGGGAAGGGAAGTGACCCGGGAGACCATCTAATCCAGAAAAGTAAACAGGCCAAAAGAGAGGAAGTGACTTTAGATCCCAAAAGAAAATCCTTTCATTTTACATGTAAGTTCAGGGTTTCCAACCCAACCCCAACCCCAACTAATTTAAAAATAGAAGGTGTAGTCTGCTGATTGAATTGATCAACTAATGATGTTAACTAGGTTTGTACAAGTCTCTTTTCACTTTGGGAGAAGTGGCACTTCATTTCTTTGATTGGGCAAAAGCATATGATCACAGAGAAATATTTTGTAATTGGGTGAAGAGAGCCAGTTATACCCTGTGGGTCTACAGATAACCTAGCTCGTCAGGCCAGAGGTTTGACCATTCCAGCAAGAGAGTAATCATGCAATAGTAGAGGAAATTGCCTTTGTTGGAGAAGGAAAGGTTGAATTTCTGGTCCCTCCTCTCTCTCTCTCTCTCTCTGTCTCTCTGTCTCTCTCTCTGTCTCTCTCTGTCTCTCTCTCTGTCTCTCTCTCTCTCTCTCTCTCTCTCTCTCTCTCTCTCTCTCT
>NW_020954615.1:12263099-12321609 GCF_900497805.2 Vombatus ursinus | reverse complement strand
TCTCTCTCTCTCTCTCTCTCTCTCTCTCTCTCTCTCTCTCTCTTCCCCCACTGATCAAGTAAACTGTAAAGTTTAAAGACATGGTGTTTTCATTGCCTTCAGGATGAAGCCCTGGGTCCCTAGGTCAGTCATGGCAGCATCTACATCAGGAGCAGAGAGCCACACCAAGGGCCAACGAGATAGGCTGAAGAAAGGTGGCTTCAGTACTGGACAAGGGCACCTGACCCTCAGGCCCAGGAGAGAGCTACACCTAAAGGGAACTTAAGGAAGGAGACAAATACTTCCAGGACCCAGCTGTAAATTTGCCATATGTGCTTTCTAAGTTTGAGCCCACATTCCCTAATGACCCTGTGTTTGCAAGAGGAGACTGTGTCTCTGTTTTGTTTGCTATTTTTTTTGCCATACCTTCTCAGTAAATATCCCATTTGTAAAAGCAAGCTGATATTAACTTCTTGATGTTTGGAAGCATGCTAGACTTGGGAGGGGATCATTAGCAACAGTTCTAGAAACTCTTAACTTTTTAGGGTGACCCCTAAAGCCACACTCCATGGATCCAAACTGCCAGGATTAGATGGATTTGTGAAAGTGGCCCCAGAAGGGGTAGCATATAAGGAAGAAGAAACCAATATATGCAGAGAGGAAGGGACTAGAAGAATCTGGTATTTAGTTAATAAATGGCAGATCTGACCTTAAGTCCAATCTTTCCCCCATAATACTACCTGAGAATCTACTTTAGCATGTATAACTTTTATTCCACTAAATACTAGGTACACAATGAAGACACGTAAGAAATAGCAAAGAAAACTCATTTATCCAAATGATAGCAAAACAGAAATCAGAGAAGGTATACATAGGAGAATATATAGCAGGCAACACAGACTAAAGGAATTCTCCCATTGGGAAAGAGATAATTCAGCTCAACTGAGAAAAAGTCCTGACCTCACTCAAAGGGAAACTCCCTGAAGTCTCTTGGGTAGCAAGCTGGGAATAGGGACACAGTGAAGACTTCCAACTCCACTGCTGTGTTCCCAAAGTCTTTTCCTTTGGCAACTTGAAGTGGGGTTGGCCCTTCCCATCTTTCCTCTTGGAGCTGGAAGCTGGAAGAGTCTGAAGTGACTTGAAGACTTGAACTTTGAGAGGTCTGGAAGGAAGATCACTTTTGAGAATCCTGATGGGGTCCTCCTGAGAACTGAAGCTCTTTCCTCTCTGTGGGAGGATGTGCCTCATCTAATGCCCATATGGGGTTTTATGGGTGGCAAAGAACTTCACATATATTATCTTGTTTGAGCCCCAAAGTAACCTGTGAGGCATGTGCTATAATTATCCCCATTTCCTAGCTTAGGAAACTGAGGCTGAAAGAGGTTAAGGTACTTGCCCAGAGTTATACAGCTAGGATGTATCAGAGACAAGATTGGAACTCAGATATTCTTGACTCTAGGTTCAGGACTCCATCCATTTTGCCACCTAGATGGAGAAGAGATTAAGTACTCCCCCTAATGTTTCTGACAAAGATGATAGAAGGAAACTGAAAGGGAGAATGGAGGACAATTCTCCAAGGAGCACTTCCTGCTTCTTTTGTCATTCAGATGCCATGTTAATTGACATATATGTATATGTGTGTATGCATATTCACACATATGTGTATTTGTGTATGTATACATACATACACATATACATATGTACATATATTTAATCAACAAAAAGCTGCCTCTCTCACCACCTGAGAACTAAAAATAAAACTCTAGTGCAAACATGTACAATTAATCAAAACAAATTTCCACATTGTCCATGTCCAAAATAATAAATTTCTCATTCTTCATTCTGAGTCATTTGCCTCTCTAACAAGAGGTGGGGAACATGTTCCATCATTAGTCTTCTGAAATTGTGGTTGTATATTAGGCTCATAAGGTTTCCTAATTCTTTCAAAGCATTTCCCATTACTGTATTTACTCTCAGTATATAAATCATTCCCCTGGTTCTTTTCACTTCACTTTGCATCCGTTCATATAAATCTCATTTCCTAAATCCACTGTTTGGATCAGCAAGTCAACAAGCATTTATTAAGTGTCTCCTATGTGCCAGGAACTGTGTTGGGCTCTTGATGGAGAAAGGCCATGATTATGCACCCATTGCAAATAGCTAGGAGATAGGAGGTGTTGATGAACAATTTTTAGATTGACCTAGGATAACTGAGTTGGCAGACTCCTCACAGTTGAAATTGGACAGAAAACCGACCCCTACTTTCAAATGTTTGAGGAGTTGTGTGGAAGAGGAATGAAACTTATTTTGCTTGGCCTCAGAGGGTTGAATTAAGAAGAACAGGGAGATATTAGAAGGAGGAAGATTTAGGCTCAACATAAGGAAGAACTTTGCACAATGCAAGCTGTCAGAAATTAGAAAGGATTATCTTAGGATGTAATAAATTCCCTTCAGTGGGGGTCCTCAAGTGAAAGTTGGATGATCATCTGTCAAGGTTGATGCAGATAGGAATCAGGCTTCTAGTAGATATAAGGACAGATGACTTCTAAATTCCCTTTCAATTTGAAGAGGCTGTGACTAATTGAAATGATTTTCCCCCCCATTTCTATTGGTAAGTAGATGATATTTTCATATTAACTTAAATGTTCCTTCTTGAAATTTTAGAGCTATTACAGTAAAACCTCATTAACCTGGAGCTTACTAATTTGGAATTTGTGATCATTTGGACAAGGGCTAGGCTGAAGTTTACTTTGGTACGGTCTGTGACAAAGGGTTGGCTAAGCAAATTGTATACACAAGATTAGAGGGGAAATATTTCAACAACTTCTTTTTGGAGCACTGAAAATGCTGTGATTCTCTAAGTTGGAAGCAGCCTTTCTACACAGCTAATTGGTATGATACAAACCACTTTCATCTTTTCATTAAAGTAGGTCCTTTAAACACCTTTGCAAAGTTCAATTTTTTAAGCATATCTCAAGTTGATATTTGTATTTGAAAATAACGAAATATTTTTGTTTTAAAAATACTCCATTATTCAGAACCTCCTGAAATCAGTTAGTAAAACTTAGTTATACTTTTATAAGCAGAAAAATCAAGCTACTGCCCAGTACAAAAACTGAGGCCTGAGAAGTTGGTCCTAGGGCTGTTGGTAGAAACTTATACTGTTATCAGATCAGCCAGGGAAATGGTGACATAAGCTTGAATGTTCCTCAGCACTTCAGAATTTCAAGGGTCCTTTTGTCAGGAGAGGTATTAACTATAGTAACAATAGCCAGTATTTGTAGAGCACCTTAAGGTTTACAAAGTATTTTCCATGTGTTATCTCATTTAATCTTCATTCCAACTCTACAAAGTAGGTGCTATTATTACCCCATTTTATAAATGAGAAAGCTGAGGTTGAGAGAGGTTGTTGTTTGTTCTTCATTTTGAAGAAGGCCAATGATGTCATGGGGGGAATTGGATTTAAGTGAGGCAATGTTGCACAAAGTCATCATCTCGCTCTGTCTTCCAGAATCTTAGAAGGCCAGTGGCAAGACAAAAGTCAGGACAACTGGCAATGGATGGCCCAGCATGCAGTGATTGCTCTTGGTGTCTTTGATGTCTGACCAAGCTCTAAGTCTACCACAGAGAAAGGTTTAGTGACTTGTGACACTGACTGTGGGGAGATTTCAGCTGAGGTCTTCTTGACTCCAAGTCCAGCATATTCTATGCTGCTTACCTGTCCCCTCACTGACATTGCTTATAACCTCTCTATGACTTCAAAGATAATCTTCATGAGTGGCTGTGGCTGGACAATTCCTCAATCCTATCTTTGTACTTCCCAGGATGCCTGTTATCCACTATGCCAACCTCTCTCTCATTGAACAAAAGCCCACAGGATCATAGATTCTGAACTAGAAGGGACCTTAGAGGTTGTTTAGTTCAATCCCCTCATTTTACAGATTAGGACACTGAGACCCAATTGAAATTGAGGCAATTTCTGCCCATTGAACCTTGGGCAAGTCACACAAACTCCTTAGGCATGACTTTCTCAACTCCTAAAATAAGAAGATTGGACCAGAAAGACTTGACCAAGCTCACATAGGTAGTAACATAGCAGAGCCAAGATTTAGACCCAAACACATCCTAGGACTCAAACACATCCCAACTTTCCACTATGGCACAGCTTTCAGAATGCCATTTTTTATTATAGCTAAAGTAAAACTTATAATAAATAGTGAAAGGGAAGCATGTGATGCACCTCCTTCCTGAGAATGATGTTCAGCTACAGTCTCCTCTCCTCTTCTCTCTGCCAGATTTACTTACCGATTCATAAAGAAAATGAGAAGTCTTGTATTTGGAGGGGCTTGGTGCTGGTTAGACTATTCTGCATTTCACCTGTAGATGGCAGTGTGGTCACACCATTGCTGCACCAAGGCTTTCATTTTTCCTGCACCCAAAGCGACAGTGAAGGGCTTGGAAATCCAGCTGCAGCATCATCTTTGTCAAATACATGTGGCACATATAGATTTTTTAAAAAGGTGACTTGTACAGCTTGGAGTCAGCTTATTAAAGTCAATGATCAGCTGTGTGTGGTAGTCAGAAGAGCAGGCTTCAAGCCCCAGTTCTGACTGACAAGTGTGATCAGTGGCAAATTATCTTGTCTCTCTGAACCTCAGTGCTCTCATCTGCACAATGGGGATAACCTCCACTTTATAAATGAGGAAAGAAAATGCTTTTTAGTTTATCTTTGTCTTCTCCAGTAAATTTCATCCTTAATCATCACTCCTCTCTAACTTTCAACCTCTCCTTATCAATTCCTCCATTCTGCCTTCAAATAGCTCTCTATCCTTAAAATAACCTCTGAGCTAATATATTAGATTCCTCTCTTTTTTCTCAGTCAAACTCCTTGAAAAAAAGCTGCCTGTGCTCATTGCTTCCATTTCTCTTTTCATTCCTCAATCCTGTAAAATCTGGCTTATGACCTCATCATTCAATTGAAACTTTTCTTTCCAAAGTTACCAATGATCTCTTAATTTCCATATTTGAGGATCTTCTCTCAGTTCACATTCTTTTCAATCTACCAGCTGTCTGTTGACATGGGTGATCACTTCCTTCTTTCAGATACTTTCTCCTCTCCGGCTTTTCATGATGCTACAATCTCAGGTTTTCTTCCTACCTGTCTGACCGCTCCTTCTCATTTCCTATGCTAGTTCATCATCTAGATTATGTCATCTAACTGTAGTTGTTCTCCATGATTTTGTCCTGGGCCCACTATTCTTTTCTCTCTATACACATCAGCTCCTATGGATTCAGTAATTATTTCTAACCAATAATTCAAAGGTCCAAATATAGTTAAAGAATTAATTGAATGTTTCCTACATGCCAGACACTCTGAAAAGCACTGGGGATACAAATAAACACATGCAAGAAAGTCCCTGCTCTCTAGTAGCTTACATTCTAATGGGGTAGGGGAAGACACACATAAAATGGTGGAGGAAGGGAGAGGCAAGGAAAGTATCCAAGATAGAATGGGGAGGAAACAGTCAGAAGTCTGGAAACATAAAGTGAAAGCTAGCCCATCAGATCTGGAAGGTTCTGGGATGTATCCCCAGTCTCTCTCTCAAGCTTGGTGGCTAGGGGACATTTCAAACTGGATACCCCAGAAATAGTTTAACATATATAAAATTGATCTATCTTTCCCACTAAACCTTCTCTCTTCCTGATTTCTTTATTTCTATTGAAGGCACCACTATTTTTTCAGTTTTCCAGGTTCATAATCTTGGCATTATCCTCAAGTCTTCAGTATCCTCACAGATACAGTCACTTGCCAGATCTCTTCATTTCTTCCCCCACATCTGTCACATCTTAACCTTTGTCTCCATCCACATAGCTACTGCCTTAGTTCAGGCCCTCATCACCTCTCACCTAGATTATTGCAACAGTTTCCAAATTGGTCTCTCTGTCTCAATATTCTCCCCATTTCAGTTCATGTTTCCCACTTATGCCATGACAGTTTTCCTTAAGCAGAGATTTAATAATGGCTAACTCCTCCTCCTCCACCTTCATCATTCCCACTCTCTTCTCCCTTGACCTTGTCTCTCATGAAGAGGTAGCCCCTTTCTTGCCAAAGCAAACCTCTCTGTATACATCCTTGATTACTTCCATATATACACACACAGATATACATATATACACATATAAACATTTATACACATGGGGATCATCTGCACAGTTGTGATAATTGAATATATGAGAGCAGATATCTCTAAACAAGATAATATGGAGCAAGTCTACATATGTGTATGTATATATAAATGTATATGTGTTTCTCTCTACACACACATCTTTCTATTGATCTATCTTTCTGAGTGTGTAGATATGCTATTCACATCATCAGGAACTGTTTACTGGACATCTTAAATTGATATTCTGTATGCATCTCAAACTCAACATATCCAAGATGATCACCAAAATAGTCCAATGTGTTTATGAATAAGGACCCCAATTACATGAGATCTAACAAGAAGTCATGCAATGTTTGCATGATACTCATGCACCTGTGCTCTCATGTTTACTTTTGTAATGGCTTCTACTTTATCTCATGGATCAGAGAGGCAATGAGGTGGCACAATAGCTAGAGTGCTTGGACTGGAGCCAGTCTAGCCTCAGAAACTTATTGGCTATATGACCCTGGGCAAGTCACTCAACCACTGTCTAACCCAGTTTTCTCAACTGAAAAATAGGGATAATAGCACCTACTTCTCAGGGTTGTTTTAAGGGTTAAATAAGATAATTTCTGTATAGTATTTAGTCCAGTGTCTGGCACATAGTAGGCACTTTATAAATCTTTCTTCCCTTCCTGTCTTTTCCCCTTTCTCCCTTCTTTTTCTTTTTCTTCCCTCCCTCCTTTCCTTCTTTCCATATTTATAAAACCTGGTGATTTGGGAGTGGGCATGGAAGGACTAATCTTTCTTCCATGAGGATGCAGTGTAGAATAATAGAACATATCCTGGACCTGGGGTTAGGAAGACTGTGTTTCAATCCTGCCTTAGACAGTTAATAGCTGTGTGGTTGTGGGAAGTCACTTTCCCTCTCAGATCAGTTTCATCACTTATAAAAGGTAGGGGGATGGTAGTGGGTTAATTTTCCTTTACTATCCGTCCCCTAGTGTTTTGGGGAGTGCTCTATTAATGTAAGCTATCGTTGCACTTATTCCCTCTCCAATCCTTGCTTTTTTAAGGGTTGTGGAACATTCTAGGAAGTAATCAATTTTTTATCTGGAACTTGACTAGTGAAAAAAAATTTACAGCAGAGGAAAAAGGAACCTCGGGAAAGTATCTTAATAAAGAATTATAGCTCCCACAAGGAGACAAAGAGAAGTTGGAATCCAGAGGGAGAAGGGCTGGTTGAAGAGTGTACTGTAGTAACCTCAGGCATGCATGTGTGCTGGTAGTGGGGAGGATGGGGGGGGTGGCTGTTCCTGAATGGTGGATCTGGCCATCATGGAGGGATCTCACGCTCTGTTTTGGCTTTAGCTTCTGCTCCATTTGCCATCCCTCTATATCATGCCTATTATGATTATGGGTGGTGTGGGGATGACCCGTGAGTCCTGAACTTGATGCCCAAGTCTGGTTGTCTGTTTCTGCCTCTATCAGCCATGTTAGGGGGCAGAAGGCTTGAAACACTAAGGACTGTGGTAGGCATTTGTGGAGGCAGTGAGGTACAATAGAAGGCTAGATTTGGAGTTGGAGAATCTGAGTTCAAATGCTAGCTTGGCCATTAATTACCTATGGGACCTTGGGTAAGTCACTTTCTCTGGGCCACGATTTCTTCGTAAATAAAATGAGGCAGTTGGACCAATTGATCTTTAAAGTCACTTCCAGTTCTAAATTTATGATCATGTGACTGGAAGAGAGGGAATTTACAGGCCCACATCAATCAATCAACAGACATGATGAGTCAAGGAAACAACCTTTTATAAAGTGCCTACTATGTGTCAGGCACTGTGCTGAAGAGCTGGGGATACAAAAAAAGGTCAAAAAATAGTCCCTGCTCTTCAGGAGCTCACAGATTAATGGAAGAATTCTTTTAAAAATATGTAAATGAAGTTGCTTACATCTATGATTCCTTTCTCAGGTACTAACTTCTCTTTAATTGGGCCATTCAGAGAACAATGACATTGTCTAACAAATTAGCTACCTGTGCATCTAGGGAATTTAAAAAGCAGGAGGTCATTTTAACAATTATTCTGTTCAAATACAGACCAACAGATGATGAGATTCAAGTTCAAGTCTCTTGGGGGGAATCATTGGGGAGTATTTTTGTGGGGAAGGAGAATAGAAAGCAGGGACTAGTAAGAGACAAGGCATCCAACTTAGAGTAGAGAAAGTTTCTGAGGGCATAGAGATGATCACTCAAGTAAAGATAGGGTGTATAAATTTATTTATTTATTTATTATTATTATTATTTTGCTTTTTGGTGAGGTGATCAGGGTTAAGTGACTTGCCCAGGGTCACATAGCCAGTTAGTGTTAAGTGTCTGAGGCTGGATTTGAACTCTGGTCCTCCTGACTCCAAGGCCAGATCTCTATTTACTGCACCACCTCGCTGCCCTGAGAGGGTGTATTTAAGAGCAAGGCAGCTAAGTGGTACAGTGAATGAAGCACCAGGCCTGCAGTCAGGAAGACCTGAGTTCAAAGCTGTCCTTAGACATTTTGTTGTTGTTCATCCTTTGTTTTTGAAGAGGACCAATGACATCATGGGAGACTTGTGTGTGTATTAGATTTAAGTGGGGCAGAGTTGCACAAAGTCATCAGTCTCACTCTCTCTTCCAGAGTCATTGAAGTCCAGTGGCAGGACAAAAGACAAGATGACTAGTGGTGGCCCGAGATGTAGTGATGACCTTGGCAGCTTTGCTATCTAACCAAGCCCTAAGCACTCTATGGTACCTGCTTTAGCTACCTTCATGGCCATTGGTACAAATTGTTCTCATTCTATGCTTGAGATGCATGGTAGAGAAAAACATTACATTACATTACATTACATTAATCTTGGGATCTGAAAGTTTTTGGTTAGCATAACCTAGGTCCTGAGTTAAGTGTTAAGCAAATCTGGTCTCTAAGCAATATGCCTGGTTTCTCAGCCACTCAGGGCTAAGTTCAAACAGTGCCCTTAAGTTTTCCCACAATACATGATGGTAGTTGGGGAGAAGCTGGAAGTACAACAGGAATCAGGAAGTATTCTCATTTCCCTACTGTGACTGTAAGTTGGGGTGGGGGGGAGGGATGATAGAAAGCATGGCCAGTATGCAGTATCATCAGCAGAAAGATGGGTCTCAGTGAGTTCAAGAAAATCAGAGTCAATAAACACTAATTAAGCACCTACTTTTTGCCAGGCACAGTACTAAGTACTGGACATAGAAAGAAAGGCATAAGAGAATCCCTATCAGCAAGGAGATCATAATCTAATGGTGGAAACAACACCTAAAAAGAAGCTGAGGGTGGTGGTAAATGATCTGAGGAGATGTGAGTTAAAGTTTAATTTATCTTGCTTCTGTCACTGCTCCTCTGGACTTCTTCCTCCACTGTTAAGCATCATCCACATTCAAAATACCAGTGTACAAACCCTTCTTCCCATCCACCACTGACCATGACTCTTATCCACTTCAACCCAAGGCCAGCCTCCCCCACCCCCATCTACCTGCCCTTTTCTAGTGGGTGTGTCCTCAGGGATGCCTACTCCATAATTAAACTTCCTCTAATCTTAAACCTCTTCATTTATCATTCCTTCATCATTTTACACCCAGCTCACTTTAGACACTTACTAGCTGTGTGACCCTAAGTGAGTCACTTTACCCTGTTTGCCTCAGTTTTCTCATCTGAAAATGAGCTGGAAAAGGAAACGGTAAATTACTCCAGTCTCTTTGCCAAGAAAACCACAAATCGGGTCACAAAGTATTGGACATGACTGAACGACAACAAAATATTTAGGATCAGAGAGAGACACAATGAGGATAACCATAGGCAAATGTGAACAAAGACAGATATAGAAAGATAGCCACCCAAGGGAGGAAGAATCTCCAAGGAGCAGTTAAAAAGGCTGACCATGGACTTCTGATTCTGGAAGCCAAGAAGGTGTAGTAAGAAGTAAGTCACTCTCACTCTCCCTCATTGACCTCTGAAAGCCCAGAAAATAGCAACCCAAGAAAAACTCCAAGCCAGCAAAAAGACAGGGCACAGCAGTCTTGTAGTCCAGGAAGCTTGGAGGATTAACAGGAAAAGCCCCTTTTGATCTGGGGGAGGGATACAGTATGTAGCGCTGGAGGCATCCTAGTAAGACAGCAGCAAGCCCCACCTCAGCATACCAGGGGGGAGTTCCAGAGTCCAGGTTGGTGAAGCAGGCAAGTGCCAAAACCAGGACCCCCCTGAGAGCCTCAACACAGGTAGGGGAACTGGTAGACACCAGCTTGGAAAACCACTACTGGTGACAATGTTCTCTACCAGCCAAATCAGCCGCTGCCTCAACACAACTCTGGTAAGCACAACTCCAAAAGACAAAGCTCCAGACTGACAGACATCCACCACCAGTGAAACATCCCTGTGCAAGTTCTGGGTGAAGAGGAGCCAACCATTCAAGTGCAAGGCCTGGGTGAGCAGGAAAAGAAGTGCCCCCTTCACCTCAGCAGGAGAACTCAACATTTTTTTAAGTCAGGAGATAGGCAAACACCGTGAACAAAAAGCAGAAATGGAAAATGAACATAAATTCTTATTTTGAGGAAAGGGTAGATCAAGGCACAAATTCAGACAAGGACAACATTGTCAATATACCCACATCCTAAACCTCAAAGGAGAATATGAACTAGTCTTAAGCTCAAAAACCTTCTTAGAAGAGCTCAAAAAGGATTTTAAAAGTCAAATAAGAGAGGTAGAAGAAAAATTTGGAAAAGAAATGAGAGGTATGCAAGAGAGAGTCAATAGCTTGGAAAAGAATGGACAAAAAATAACTATAGAAAACAAGTCCTTAAAAAGTAGGATTGGTCAAATGGAAAAGGAGGCACAAAAACTCACTGAAGAGAAGAACTCCCTAAAAAGTAAAATTGGCCAAATGGAAAATGAGGTACAAAAATCTATTTTTTGTTGTTGAGGCAATCAGGGTTAAGTAACTTGCCCAGGGTCACACAGCAAGTAAGTGTCAAGTGTGTGATGCTAGGTTTGAATTCAGGTCCTCCTGACTCCAAGGCTGGTACTCTATCTACTGTGCTACCTAGCTACCCCCTGCAAAAAATCTAATAGAAGAAAACAACTCCTTAAAAACTAGAATGGGGCAAGTGGAAGCTAGTGACTCTATAAGAGAGCAAGAATCAGTCAAACAGAAACAAAGAGTGAAAAAATATAAGAAAACGTAAAATACCTCATTGGTAAAACAACTGACTTGGAAAATAAATCCAGGAGAGACAATTTAAAAATTATTGATCTACCTGAAAACCATGATGAAAAAAGGAGCCTGAAGAATATTCTTCAGGAAATCATCAAAGAAAACTGCCCTGAGATTCTAGAACTAGAGGGTAAATTAGTCATTGAGAGAATCCACTGATCACCTCCTGAAAGAGATTTCCAATTGAAAACAAAAACAAATAATATAGCCAAATTCCAAAATTACCAGATCAAAGAGAAAATATTGCAAGTAGCCAGAAAGAAACAATTTAAATATCATGGAACCACAATAAGGATTACACAGGACCTTGCAGCTTCTACATTAAAAGACCATAGGGCATGGAATATGATATTCTATAAAGCAAAGGAGCTTAGGTTGCAACCAAGGATCAACTACCCAGTGAAACTAACCATAATATTTCAGGGGAGGAGATGGACATTCAGTGAAATAGGGGACTTCCAAACCTTCCTGATGAAAAGACCAGAGCTCAACAGAAAATTTGACCTTCAAATATAAGACTAAAGAGAAGCATAAAAAGTGCTCTGCCTCCCTCTCTGATGCCAATTCTTCTCTTTGGTGTCAGTGCTTCTGCTGCTGCTACTATAACTCACCAGTCCATTGGATGCTGTGGCCACTTCTTTTTTTTTCATGTTTTTATTTTTACCTTTTATGTTATTTTATTTTTTTTAACATGTGTTTTTAATACTTTGGGTCACAAATTTTCTCCCTTCCTCCCTCCCCACCCACCCTCATCGAAAAGGCAAGCATCTTGGTACAGGTCATAGATGCGCAGTCATGCAAAACACTTCCATAGTAGTCCTGTTGTGAAAAACTAAGTATATTTCCCTTCATCTTATCCTACCCCCCATTTATTCTATTCTCTCCTTTGACCCTGTTCCTCCTCAGAAGTGTTTGTTTTTTATTATCCCCTCCCCCAATCTGCCCTCCCCTCTATCAACCCCCTGCTCTCTTGTCCCCTTCCCCCCTTATTTTCCTGTAAGGTAAGATAGATTTCCATACCCCATTGTGTATGTTATTCCCTCCTTAAGCCAAATCCTATGAGAATAAGATTCACTCATTCCCTCTCACCTTCCCCCATTTCCTTTCCACTATAAAAACCTTTTCTTGTCTGTTTCATGTGAGATATTTTACCTCATTCTACTTTTCTCTTTCTCCTTCTCCCAGTATAATCCTCTCTCACCCCTTAATTTTATTTTCCCAGATATCACCCCTTCATCTTCAACTCACCCTGTGCCATCTATCTATCTATATATACATACATATAATTTTTTTCCCTTGTGCTACCCTAATACTGACAAAGGACTCATGAGTTACAAATATAATCTTTCCCTGCAGGAATGTAAACAGTTCAACCTTAATAAGTCTCTTAAGATTTCTCTTTCCTGTTTACCTCTTCCATGTCTCACTTGAGTCTTGTATTTGAAGGTCAAATTTTCTATTTAGCTCTGGTCTTTTCCACAGGAATGCTTGAAAGCCCCCTATTTCATTGACCATTTTTTGCCCTGAAGGATTATACTCAGTTTTGCTGGGTAGGTGATTCTAGGTTGTAGTCCTAACTCTGAAAACTAAGTTTTCAGAGATACTTCTAGGGACCTATAAATTTTCAGTTCTTCCAAGGTGCTATGATCAAGGGTGAGGTGTTGACTCCTTTCCTGGCCTGTGCTGTAGTCTATGAGCACTCTTTTCTGTCTTGGAACTGTGGGGAGGGTTTCCTCTCCACAGCCACTACAAGGTCCACCATGCCAGGGCTCCTCCTTGCCCCAGGACTGCCACCCAGAACTGTGACCCAGACCCAAGCATGGGCAAAGCAAGCGAATCCTTCACCAGTAGAGAGAGCCCTGCAATCCCCTTCTGATCAGCCACTTGATTCCCCCTCAGTCTGTGGGCCAAGAGCTCAGGAAGCAGCTGCCTCCCTGGGGAATGGGGCTGGGATCCTGCGCTCCTCTCTCACCACTGTAGAAACAGATTTTTCCCACTGACCTTCTAAGTTGTCTTTGGCATTAGTGGGTTGAGGAGTCTGGAAACCTCCACAGCTGCCTGTGATTCAGCCCTCTGAGGCCTGCTCCAGGGTCACCGCAGTCTGCGTGCCTGCCAAACTGCTTTCCTCTCCCTGCCCCTTGTGATATACCTTTCTGATCAATCATCCAGGCTGTCTTTGGCTGGAAATTTGTTTCACTCCGTCTTTTCATGGGTTCTGTTGCTTTAGAATTTGTTTAGAGACATTTTTATAGGTATTTGGAGGAGTTAGGGGGAGAGCTCAAGCAAGTCACTGCTTTTACTCTGCCATCTTGGCTCCGCCTATGACCACTTCTTGATTGGCCACTCAGGTCTTCCTCATGACTTCCTGAGATTCACAAAGCTGTCTCTTGGGCTCATCTGTTTCAAAGATTCTGCTCAGTTACCTCTTTGGAAGAAAATACAAGAAAAAGGTGGTGACTCCATCCCAAGCCCAAGCTAGCCTGTGACAGATGTGTGCTCATGATTGTATGAGGCACCATGAGATAGGGCTTCTACCATTTCCCTGCCCAGCTCTCCCTGGAGCAGTTCCTCAAGGTCTGAAGCTGAAAAGAAAGGGAAACACTGAGGGGAAGGAGCTTAACCCTTTAGTTAAGGAGGTTCTTTATCTTTATCAGTTAAGGAGGATTCAATACTGTTACGTATGACTCATGCATAGTTGGAAGTAGGTGAATATCTGTGCAAACTCAAGTTTCTGTGTGATCACCAGGCCTGCTATAGCACCATGAATGACTACTACTTATGTTGCCAAATTATTTGGTCAGGGAAAGTACTCACAGGGCCCTGGCTACATTTTAACAGTTCAGGATCTTAAGTAATTCAGTATTTTTACCTGAAAACTTGGAATTAAAATCTTAGACATTGTTACTACTTCTTAGTACCTATTATAATCATGGGTCTCAGAAGGCCATTTAGAAGGGGCCTTCCAGATGAATTTAGAATATTTGATAAAAATATTAGACTTGAAAACTGCACCTTTCATCTCTTGCCTTTTCTTCACTACTCTGGGCCACTTGGAACTGATATCACTTGGATGAGATGAAAATGAGATGGAGATCCTTCCAATGAGATGGAGGATATTTCTGTGAGATGAACATCAGGCCTTATCATTGCCCTCCTGATCTCTCACATGGTTATTTTGCCTGCTTATGCAATCAAAGGACTCTGTGTTTTGCCATCTGATCTGCTGCTAAACCCTCAGGATCTCCAAGTTTTTCCATCCACTATGACAATGCCCTTTTATGTGCATTGTTTCCTTCAACTATAGTGCGAGCTCTCTGAAAGCAGAGACTGTCTCACTTCTTCTATTTTTAACCCTGACAGTTAGCACAGAGCTTGGCACATTAATAAATGTATTAAATTATTATTCAATTAACAGAACAGTAACAACAAATCAAATATCTGCCTAGAGATACCTAGGAGCTCTATAAAGATGACTATAAAATAGTAACCATAGTGCAATGGAAAGAATGATGGATCTGGAGGGAAAGGATTTGAGCTCAAATTCTGGCTCTAATATTTACTTCATATGTGATCTTGGGGAAGTCATGTGACCTCTCCAAGTTATAGTTTCCTCCTCTGTAAAAAAGGTGACAGTTGGATTAGATGACCTCCAAAATCCTTTCTAATTCTAGATCTATGATCCTATGAATAATGACTTCATTCAAGAAGTACCTAGAGAGCCATTCAATGTTCATCGATGGTTTGGATTATAAGAGTAAAAGTGAAAATATTCTAAATTATTGTATATAAGTAATAAAATTCCAGTGAATATAAAAAATAAACAAAGCTGACTATGGAATCAAGAAGGGATTTCTGATAATCAAGAGCTGTATTTGCCTTTGGCCACACATGTTCTGTATGTGTGTTCACTGCCATCAAAGTCTAAATTTATTCTCACCCTTCTCATGGACTCTGGTGTACTTGTGGGAGAGCGGACCCTGGGCTTTTAGGGGGATATTTTGTACCAACTATTCTTACCATCCTATCACAGTAAACACCCTTTCTTAAAGCTAATTAAGTCTGACTGATATATTCTGGCACTTGGATGTATACTTATGGGGGCTACTGCATAACAGAACTAGAAACCTACCCCTTAGGGACATCCTGAGAAGCATGAGAGTAATAGCAGCTACACTTTGGGGACCTTTAGTAGGATCTAGGGGAATGAGGCAAGAGGATTTTCCATGGACATTGGAAAGGCACAGAAACCATGTTCTCTGCACTCATGGAACTTAGCTAATGATTCTTGCACTAAACACATTTATCCTACTGTATCTTATTCAATATTTCAAAAGATCTGTGATTCCATTAATATGTGAACTTTCTCCATCAAAGCCAATGGGATCATAAGATCATAGATCTACAGCTAGAAGGGACCTTCTTATTTTACAGATGAGGAAGCTGAGGCCCAGAGATTTTAAAGGATTGTCCAAGGTCAAACAGTTGTTAATTTTTAGGGTAAGCTCATAATCCCCACATACATCCAGTAGACCTTGAGATGCTCTGTTCAGAAAAAAAAATCCATCCTCTAGCTGCCAGACCTTTGGAGATACAACTTCTCTAAGTAATTTACCTCAAATAAAATTCTCTGACATTGTTTTTCAGGGACTGATTAGGATCACAGATTGGTGCCCAGTTTCATCCTTTCAGTGTGAGTCACCGTGTAAATGTTCCTGGCAATTTTGGTATGAATGCTTCTTAATTGATGTATACCTTCCATTTGATCTCATTTTTTTTCATTAAAATGGCATTATCTTCATGACAAACATGAAAAGTAAGACTACATGTGAAAATTAAAGTGACCTACAGAGTTACTTGATTTCAAGATGTTAATCATGTTTCCTATAAGTCTTCTTTTCACCAGTTAAACATCTTTCAGTATTCCTTACTCAGATGACATGGCTTCCTGGTCTCTCACCATCCCTAATCTCCCTTCTCAGGACAAATTCCACTTGGTCAATGCCCCAGTGAAACTGATCTTAACAAAGGAACTTTCCATAATGCTGGAGGGTTTGCAAGGCTCCTTACTCAGTCCTGAGAGCCAGGTATTTTCCCTTCCATTTCAGTGATTGGGTGGCACTTTGTGCCTGGGCTGCACAGGTCGCCTTAGAGAATCAGGATCAGCTCAAGGACCACCTCTTACAATCAGACTATTTCAGATTTCTGCCCCTCCCCCACTGTTACTGGTCTCTCCCTCCCACAATTACTGAAATTATTTACTTGTCTTTGTGCATGCTGTAGCACCTGAGAAGCAAGTAATTCTTTGAGAGTGAGGGCTGTTTTTTTTTTTTTTTTTTAGTATGTTTTGGCTTGGGAGTCAGGCACACCTGAGTTCACATCCTGCCTGAGACACTTATTACTTATGTCACCTTGAGCAAATCACTTAGCCTCTCTTGGCCTCTGTTTCTTCACTTACAAAATGGGGATAACTATAGCACTTAACTCAAAAGATTGTTGTGAGAATCAAATGAAATAATATTTGAAACTTTAAAGGATCTTCTTCTTTTTCATCATCTTCTTTTCCTCCTCCTCCTCCTTCTTTCTTCTCATCCATCTTCTCTTCCTTCTTCACCTTCTCATCTTCCTCTTCATCCTCTTCCTCCTTCATTATCATCATTATTATTTATGCATACTATCTCCCCTGATAGGATATAAGCTCCTTGAGAACAGGGACTGCTTTTTTTCTTGATCCTATGAATGTTTGTATGTGCATACATTGTTACTAGAATGCAAATTCCTTAAAGAGACTTTAATGTTTATGTTTGTATCCCCCAGGGTGTAGCACAGTGCCCTGCATATAGCAGGTGCTAGATCAGTGTGTGTCTAACCAAATTCAATGAAGAACTGAAGGCTCAGAAAGGTCAAAGGACTATCCTGTAATCTCAGCAGCTGTCAGAGGCATCAGGATTTGACCAAATATCACGTGATTCAAATTCTAGACACTTACTCACCAGTGTTTGGCACAGTACTTGGCACATAATGTTTAATAAATGTTTGTTGAATGGATTTCCTCCATGCTTCCTTCTAAAATATAGGTTCAAGAATTGAACATAGTAAAAAATGAATACATTTAAAGTTTACTTAGGATTAAGAAAATATATCAGTGCAAGTAGATGGTGAAGTGCATAGACATGAAACTTGGAGTCAGGAAGTTCTGTGTTCAAATTCAACCTCAGAAACCTACTAGCTGTGTGACTCTTAACAAGTCACTTGTCTATATCTCAATTTCCTTGTCTATATCTCAGTTCCTATGTCCTCAGTAAAGTGGGGATAATAATAATACCTACCTTCTAGGGTTGTGATCAAATGAAATAATGTTTGTAAAGTGTTTTTGCAAACCTTAAAGTTATATATAGTTCAGGAAAATTGAAATATCCTTAACAGAAGGTGGAATCTTATAGAACATCAGATCTTGGAAAGAAGATTTGGGACTACTACCTTTACCTAGTTATTTAAGAAAATGAGTCCAGTGAGGGTGGAGGAGGGACAGTTCCTGCTTTCAAAGAGCTTACAAACTAATATGGGTGACTTTAAAGGGGAAGTCATGGGGTGGTGTGGGAAGGGTGAGATAAGAAGAGGGATTGAATTTGTTCTACTGTGCCCTTTAGGGAAGAATGATTAACAATGGGGGGGGGGGGGGGAGAAGGTTAACAGAAACAGATTCAGGGAAAAAAAAAGAAAAAAAACACTTTCTAACAAGGGGAGCTGTCCAAAACCTGAAAGGATTACTTTAGGAGGTAGTAGGCTCCTTCTCACCGGAGAGCTTCAAAAATAGGCTGGAAGCTCATTTGTTGGGTATCAATTAGAGGAATTCTTGTTTTATTTGTAAAATGCTTTGTGAACCTTTAAAGTGCTATGTAAATGCTAGCTATGTCAGTAATGTTTGTTGTTCCAGTTCTGAGATCCTGTAATTCTGAGCAGCCTGGCAGATCTGCATCTTTGCAGATTTGTGTCTGAATTGTTAGTATGATTTTCCTGACATCTAACCTATATTTATTTCTTTTTAACTTCTGACCACTGCTCCTCTTTCTGTCCTTGGGGTCCAAAAGAATAAGTCAAATCCCTCTTCAAATTCTTGATACCAGCTATCCTGTTTCCCTTGAGCTATCTCTTCAGAATAAACATGTCCAGTTCTTTTAAGTGATCCTTATATGACATGGGCCTTCACCATTTTGGTTGTTCCCCCCAGATATTCTCCAGCTTATCAATGTCTTTCTCTAAACTGAAATGCCTAGGGCTAAACATGATGCTACAGATGTGGCCTTACCAGAGCCAAGGTCAATGGTATTATTGTCTTCTTATATCTGGAAACTAAGTCTCAGCTTGGGAGGAGGCAGAGGCCCCATAGTCATCACCCCCTGATTCATCCATCTTACACAGGGCTGAGATCTCTACCAATGGGCATCAGCAGGCTCAGGGCCCTGACTGTGCTTGAGTGTTTGCAGATTTTATTTATTATTTCTAATTCCAAACCATAGCTGTTGGTGTAGATTATCCGTATAATAAATAAGGGAAGGAAGCTGCTTTGACACATGTGGAAACCAATCAGTTTTGGCGTTGACTCAGCTCTGAGTTGATTGGTTTTAGGGGAAATGTCTTATTTAATAGAAATGTCAGTATCAGTCCAGCATCTTGGGCATGAGAAAACACATTGCAACTCAATTCAATCCAACAAGCATCTTGTAAGGATTTACTAGGTAGCAGGATCTCCTCTATGTACTGGGATACAGAGACAAAAAATAAAATCTCACCTACCTTCAAGAAGGTTACTCTTTATTGGTAGAAATCAATGTGTACATAGATAAGTACATGCAAAATATATGCAAAGTAATTTTAAGAGGAGAAAATCTGGAAAGAACTAAGAACTGGGGATGGGATGGATCAAGAAAGGCCTTATGTAGGGTATGGCACCTGAGCTGTGCCTTGAAGAAAGATAGTGATTCTATGAGGTACAGGAAGAATATTTGAGGTGTGAGGGACATGCTGTGCTTGAATCAGTAAGGCAGTCCAAGTGCTTGTCTGGGGTTTGCCTATTCTGACAGTTTTCACAGCTCCAGGAAACCTCATAGAGATCCATGGGCAAAAAACTGAGATAAGAGTTTAGCTAGAGAACATAAGATCAGAGAACTAGAACTAGAAGAAACCCCAAAGGCCATCTGACCCAAGTCCTTCATGTTACAGATGAAGAAACTGTGGCTCATGGAGGCAAAGTGGTTTGTCTAAAGTCATATAGGTATTAAACAGTGGCAGAAGTGGACTTCTCACTTAGGTCCTCTGAACCCAGAGCCAGTGATTTTTCCATCACAAATAATCCTCCACACATTTGTCATACTTTCCTCAGGATCTTAGCCTTTTAAGTCAGATTTCTGGTATTTACAGAGAAGAAATCAGGTTTTTCTGGGGATGGTGAGGCAGGCAAAGAGTATTAGGCTTTAAGTAAGGATACCTAAAAATAAAACTTGTCCTGAACATTTTCTAGCTGTGTAACCTTGGAAAAGTCACTTTACTTCTCTGGGCCTGCTTCAGTTTATTCCATTGTCTCTAAAAAAAGGCATTAAGACTATAGTTAGAAGTCTTGGCACTTGTGACCACTCAGTTGATCTGGGGTAAGAGGGAAGAGGAGAAGGGTGAGGTGAGGGAGGGTTACTCTGTTTTGTATATACGTATCTGTGTTCAGGTGGTTTTCAGTAGAATGGAAGCTCCTCAGGTATATACACTTGTCCATTTTTTGCCTTTGTAGTCTAATACCTGGAACAGAGCCTACCATGATTAGGCATTCAATTAATGCTTGTCAAATCAAATTGTTTTTAGTCCTTTACTGGTTGTGCATTATTGAATAGGCCATTTAGTCTCTCTGAGCCTCAGTTTCCTTCCCTGTAAAATAGGTGTGGGATTATCTTCACTATCCACCTTAGAGGGTCATTGTGAGGAAAATACTTTGCAAATCCTAAAGAGCTATAGAAAAGGCAGTGTAAGATAGTGGAAAGAGAGTTGAATTGAGTCAGAGGACATTGGTTCAAATCCTAGCTTTACTCCTATGTGACCAGGGGCCAACCCCTTGCCCTCTTGAGCCCTTGTTTCCTCATTTGGATAATGAAGGGAATTGAATTAGATGACCTTCACAGGACCCTACAAAATGAAAGTGGACTTGTGACCTATTGACCATTACTGTTATCACCCAATGCCAGCCTCATTTTACCCTATGGTAAAATGGGTGCAAGGTGCTATGTGAGCCTCATGCACTTGGAGCCCTAGGAGACTGGATGTAGCCCAAGGCCCTACTACCCTCCTTCCAAAGTGGGCTTTTGAGCTGTACGCCTACTGTATTCTATCTGCTATGCTCCCCATGGAAATTCCACTAGACTTTTAATTAGGCTGTGGGAAGCACTATAGAGATTAGCTCAAAAGAAGGAACAGCACCTTACACAGGATGTCAAGAAATTGGCAGCCATGCACTTACTGTCAGTCAAGAGCCAAAAGATTCCCTAATTGCTCACCTGTCAAAATATAGTCATATAGCTAAAAGTTTCCCCATCGCTTCAAGAAAATCCCCAAAGAAAGAGAATGAGTCCATTTTTTCTTCCAGAAGCTCAACAAAACAGGCAGAATGCTAAATTATTGAATTGTTAATTTCATTTTGCATCCTCAAAGTCCACACAAAAAAGATTTTCTTGACCCAGTTCAATGTACATTAGCATATTTTCCAGGCACCTCCAAAATTGAAGCCTTCTCTCTGTTCTCTTCATTATAATTTGCTGAAATCCAGCTTATTTTTCAAATCTCAGATGAAATGTTACCTACTTCTTGAAGCCTTCCCTTATCTGTTTCCCCTATGTCTGAAATGAACTCTCTAGAGTCTCAGTGTCATGGCTTAGAGCTGCAAAGGGCCTCAGAGGCCATTGAATCCAAGACTTTACATATGAGAGATGAAGTGATTAGTCCAAAACCACACACCTTGTAAGTGTACTGAGCTATGGTTAGTCAGTAGTACTGGGAGAATACTCAGGAGCTTGTGAGAATGCATAAGCTACAGTCAGAGATGTTGCAGACACTTGAGGGTTTTATAGTAGGGTTTCCTTTTTGGGTATAGGTTGGAGTGGATGGTCTCTGAGGTTCCACTAAGGCTGTTATCTTGTAAAGTAAAAAAGGGGACAGCTAGGTGGTGAAGTGGATAGAATGCCAGGTCTGGAGTTGGGAAGATTCATCTTCCCAAGTTCAAATCTTGTCTCAGACACTTACTCTGGGCAAGTCATTTAACCCTGTTTGCTTCAGTTTTCTCATCTGTAAAATGAACTGGAGAAGCAAATTGCAAACCACTCCAGTATCTCTGCCAAGAAAACCCCAAATGAGGTCACTGAAAGTCAGACATGACTAAAACAACTGAACGACAAAAAGTGGAACAAAACAAAACAAAGCATGTTAAAGAAAAGGGAATAGGGAGAAAGAAAGGAAAAAAGAAGGAAATAAAGAAATAAAGGGAGGAAGGGAGCAAAGAAACAAAGGAGGAAGAAAAGAAGGAAGGAAGGAAAAAAAGGTAACAGGGCTAGGGACTAGAATACAGAACTTGTAGAGAGGAAGACTTGGATTCAAATCTTACTTCCAAAACTTCCTGGCCTTGTGATTGTCAAGTGGGGATAATTATAGCACCTGCCTTTCAGGATTATTCTGAGGCTCAAAACCAAGTAAACAGGATTGAAGTTCTCTGACTGATTGGTGGTTGATAGCTATTTCGATTACATGTTTTATTTAAACAAAATAAATGTCACCAGTCTTGAATTCTATTTCTGGCTCTGTCAACAACTAAGCAGTTGGCCTTGAGTAAGTCATTTTCCTTTTCTAGCCCTTAATTTCCTCATCAACTTGACTGGATCATCTCCAAAATGTCTCCCACCTCTGACCTTCTGTCTCTGTCTAATTTGATTTACCTTTTGCTTTTCCTTGTTCATGACATTTCATTCCTGACTATGATTTAGAACAGGATGTCTCATATGCCTGGTATGCTGCCCCTTATTACCTGTTCCAGGCTTCCGTCAATGCTCAGCTGTGTCCATCTCTAGAGGAAATCTACTTTGATTCCTGACATTAATTCAGTCTCCTTGCTTCTCCAGTGATCATGTGTGTGTCTCTATTTTCATGTTGTCTCCTCCTTTCCCCCTCCTCTGGAGAGTATAAGCTCCTTGAAGCAGGAGCTATTGTATTCCCCTGGGCCTAGCATAGAACCTGGCCCATAGCAGGGTTGTTTGTTGACTAACTGAATTAGGCACTTAAAGATGCTTATTAGATGTAAATGGAAAGAACTCCAACAAAACAATTGAAATGAAATGCTGGGAAGTTGTTATAGCCGAGCTTGAGCTCAAAGAAAAGATATAAGATGGAATTTCTTCCACTTTCTTTTTTGTAGAGGTGGAGGACTATGGTTATGGAACACTGCATGCAATGTCAGACTTTTCCAATGCTTAGTTCTGCTGAACTATTTTTCCCCTCATTTTTTCATTATTATAAAGAATGGCTCTCCGGGAGGTGGAGACAGAGGGAAGGTACATTGAGAAACATGAAAAGAAAAGATATCAATAAAATTTGGAAAAAAAATTGGGTTAAGTTGGGTTGGATGAGAATCGTATCCATGATGGATTTTGCATTAATTTCTGGCTGTTGGAGGGAATTGTAGAATAGAAAAAGAAGGCTAAAGGATCAGTGTCAAATGCATTGTTACTTCCCTGCTCCGCACTGTAGACTTGACACTGTGTGAAAAGGGCACAGGAGAAGAATCCAAGCCTGCCAACTGATGATGGTTGAGGGTAACCAAGATGACATCCCAGTGGAATGAGGCTTTTCCTCACTGGCCCTATCTCATCATAGAAGGAGCTCTGCCATCTGTTGGCTAATGGCCATTTTCATCTCTGCGTGCCCTTCTTCTTGGCTTGTTCATTTTAATGCCTTGGCAGCACTATGGAAACCCAAACTATAATCCAGATGTAGGCAAGAATGGGATGAGGGTGAACTCATTAAGAGCCTTGTTTCACCTGGACAGTTCACTTTGGAGGCATTAGGGAAATTAATGAGATTCCTCCACAAAGAGAAAATGAGCTTGGCTGAACTGTTAATCACCTGTATGAGGCTTAACCTCAGGAACTTGATCAGCCTGCACACTGGAAATGCTGAACTGAGATAATTTAGCCAAAACTTGCTCCCTTAAGGGCTAAATGAGGGGGCAAAAATTGTCTATGAGGCTGTATCTAAGCACCCACGGATTCCAGCTCATTATGCACCTGTCTGGGACACTTCCAGATTTAGGAGAAGCTTTTTGTTCACCTCAAAGCTTGTGTTCAGCAGCTGAGACCTGATGCTGGCAGAGATGTACTTACAGGGGCTGGTGTCCAGCATGAGAGAGTGTAAAGATGATTAGGTCTGGAGTCAGACCACCCTCACCTCTGCCACTGACCACCTGCGTCATCCTAGGCAAGGTACTTGTCTCTTTTGACCTCAGTTTCCTCATCTGTAAAGTGGACTATATGACCTCTAAGGACTATTGCTGCTCCACATTTATGATCAATCTTATGATCTTATGACTGGGCAGCTACCTATATGGCATAACTGGAGAAGCCTTCATTCGACTTCCAATATCTTTCTCCAAAGTTCAGTGGAAATACTTCCTGCGTGATTCCTTTCTCAGTTCTCCCAGCTGATAGTGCCTTCTTCCACCAGAATTATTTGTATTTATTTTGTCTCTAGTTATATGGATGGGTCATGTTATTTTCCCTAATAAAATATAGATCCTTGGGGGAAGAGTCTGTTTCCTTACCTGGCACAGTGCCTGGCACATATCAATTATTCAGTCAACAAACACTGCACCTACCATGTGTCAGGTTCCAGGAATGCAGAGGAGAAAGGGAAACTTTAGTCCTTGTTCTCATGAACACAGCTCTGATTCTCAGTTACACTCTTAGCTAGGTGGTCCCAGGACAACGAGTACTGGACAGTCAATCACTGGGCACATGAGGGAGAGGAATTTGATTGGGTTTTGTTTGTTTTTTGGCTTCAAAGTATAGAGCCAGGAGCAAGGTACGGAAGGATTTTTGTTGTTGCTTAGCCATTTTAGTCATGTCCAACTCTTCACGACCCCTTTTGGGGTTTTCTTGGCCGAAATACTAGAGAGGTTTGCCATTTCCTTCTCCAGCTTATTTTACAGATGAGGAAACTGAGGCAAACAGGGTTAAGTGACTTGCCCAGGGCCACACAGTTAGTGTCTGAGGCTGGATTTGAACTTAGGTCTACCTGACTCTAGACCTGACACTCTATCCATTGTACCACCTGCCTAGCCCTATGGGAAAAGTAATGAGGCATAATTTCATCTCAGAATGAGAAGACTCCTAACTATGAAATCAGAGGACTTGGGTTCTAATCCTAGCTTGGCCACTTACTACCAGTGTGACCTTGGGCAAGTCACAACTTACCGCAAATGTAAAATGCCCTAGGCTTCTAGATGCCCTCTTTCAGCTCTAGATCTATGGTCCTAAGTATAGGCAGGATCTGACATTAGGTAGGATAGCCTACTGGTTTGGTATAGACTAAGCACCTGGTGGAGACTATGCACCACTACAGCCCAATAGGGAGCATGTGTAAAGGGAGCAGTAGGATGGTGTTGGCAGAAGATATGAGTCACTTGCAGCATCTGGGGTATGAGCTGACCCTATAGATGTGTCCTTTGGCTTTACGTGTTCACCATGTGTATGCCTTCCCTCTATGTATTCCTTACCTGCATTCCCCCTTCCCATTGATGACACATGCATTTGTGGAAGAATGTCTCACAGGTTTAGGGGAGGAGTGCTCTATTCTGACTCCTCTAACTAGACCAGATATAGAGATCTGTATTGGTCCTATACTTTCCTTACTGTAGGGAGCTCCTGGTAAGGGAATTTCCCTGCCAATGCAAATGGTCACCTTGCTTATAATGCATAGTCTCAGAGAGCACTGAGCATTTGGGTAATTTACACAGGATCATGCAGTCTGTATGTGTCAGGGTTGGGACTTAAAGCTAGGTCTTCCTTGTTTTGAGGACAGTTCTCTAGCCACTATGCTATTTTAATGAAATGCCTTTGATTTGAATTATTTATGACCTATGGTTTACTATTAAAGGTAAATGCCTAGATGGAGGCTCATGAGTTATGGTCAGAGTGGAGTACCTTCAACCTGGGGTAAATTTATTTGGCTGAGAGTTATATATCTGGATTGGGAGGTAACTCCAGGTGCTACATTTCTACTAATCTCTGCCTAGTGACATCTTCCAAGGCCCACATGCTCCATGAAGCCTACCCTGATTCCCTACTTCCCATGGACTCAGTAGATAGAGAGCATTGGGCCTAGAGTCAGGAAGACCTGAGTTCAAATATGGCCACAGACACTTCCTAGCTCTGTGACCCTGGGCAAGTCACTTAACCCTGTTTGCCTCACTTTCCTCATCTGTAAAATGATTTGGAGGAGAAATGGCAAACCATTCCAGTACCTTTGCTAAGAAAACCAAATGAGATTACAAAGAGTTGGATATTACAGAAATAACAACAACAACAACAGTGGACCCAATAATAATCATTTCCATCTAGGACTTGATGTACTCTTCCTTTGTATGAACCACTTAATGCCCTCAGATTGTGTTTTGTCTTGTGGGTTTTATGTTAGCACCATATCCCCCCATTAGACAGTAAGCTTTCCACAAATGATGACCACTTCTCACTGATCCTTGTATCTCCCCTAGGGCCCAGCACTGGGCTCTTCATAATGCAGGTGTTCAATAAATGTTTATTAGAATGAATTTTAGAAGCACAGGAAAAAGAGAAGACAAAAAATCCTTCATAACAAGCTGACACAGAAACTGTACATCCAATTTTTCATTTACTATTGTAAGGAGATTAAAACAACAGAACAAAATCACCATCCTCCAAACCTAATAAAACAATGTGCTCATCTGCATAGACAAACACTGAAAAGAATAAAACATCACTGTAAACACAATTGGCCTCTTCTGTACCACTACCATCTCAGCTAAGGCTGAAAGGAGAAACATTTTTATGGGGTGTAAAAACAACTGAGCCCTTGGGGTGGGAGGGTGGTGATATAGGAGGTAGTCAGACCACAGCTCCTTTATGCAAGAAGAAGGGCTCATTTGATCTCAGACCCTGCAGGGGTGGGGAGGGTGAGGCAGGCCTGGGAGAAGGTTGCCATGGCAATAGGACCCTGGTGATGGGAGTTGCCTCCTTTGGAGACCCAGGGTAGGACATGAGATGAGATGGAGGAGGGGAACCATTATGGTAAAGAAGTGATTCGTTGCCCCCTCCCCTCTCTAACTCCTCCTTGAGGCAGCTTTTAGCCTGGATGTTGGCACCCTGGGGTAAAATTCTGTCTGTCTCATGTCTGTTATGGCTCCAATCTTACCAAGTCATGATGAATCTGAATTGCATGCCACTCATTTAGCATAAGTGATATCTATTCACGGCAACACTATGCAGTGGAAAAAGCTGTAAATGTGACATTAGAACCTTGAGGTTCAAGTCGGCTCTCTTGCTTGCTAGCTTTGGGACCTTGGGCAAGTGGTCCAACTCCCTAGAAACTCAGTTTCTTCGTGTGCAAAATGAGTAGAATGTTAACTACATTAACCATGTGAAAGGCATGATTTGTAAACCGAGAATTCATTTTCACTTTAATGAATTTAAGACACCTTTTAAAGCGACTGTTGTGTGCTCAGTGTTAGGCACGGGAGACCTAAATACAGACATTGTAAAGCATACAGGTGAACACCCCACTCCTTACATATACTTTTGAGCTATAACAATAATAACAGTAAAAAGGCAGCATCTTGTCACTGAGCTGTGCTAAGTGCTGGGATACAAATAAGAAAAAGAAAGACAGTCCTCCCTTGAGGATCTTACAATCTAATGGGGAAAGACATCACACAAAAGGAAGCTGGAAAGGGGAGTATGGATACCAGGGGGCATGGACTCATCATGTTCTTTGGAGTTCAAACCAAGCAGAGCTGCTGAAGGAAGAGAGTTGACTAGAAAGTCCCAATCCCAGCCCTCTATTAAGGAAAGCTTTGGGAGGAATTTAGTGGTTTACCCCCCAGTCCTCCAATCAGAAGGGTGAGGAAGCTGAGGAAGGTGGGAAGGGCTTGAGCATCTCTTTAGTCAATCAGCTAATCATGATGACATTGCAGGTGATCAGTTTATCCTAAGAGGGGCATCATTTTGGAGTTTCGGCCAGGCAGGTCCTAGACCTAGATGGTAAGCAGAGAGATAGATGGGAGAGGGTTATAAAATCAGATAGTCTCTAAATGTCCTTCCATACTGTGGTCACTTTAGGCACCAAGTATGTTATCCCTAGTTACATGGCTGAGGCAATATACTGGTCTGGTGGAGAAAAGGTTTGGCTTAAAGTGACAAAGATGGGTTCAAATTTCGTCTT
This sequence comes from Vombatus ursinus, assembly GCF_900497805.2. Classification (NCBI taxonomy): domain Eukaryota; kingdom Metazoa; phylum Chordata; class Mammalia; order Diprotodontia; family Vombatidae; genus Vombatus; species Vombatus ursinus. The sequence goes on along the minus strand of NW_020954615.1, from coordinate 12,293,722 downwards.
ACTTCCTGTCTGTGTGATCCTAAGTAAGTCACTTAGCCTCCTTGAGACTCAGCTTCTACATCTGTGAAATGAGAATAATAACACTAGCATCTGCCCTACAGGGTTGTTTTAAGTATAAAATGAGATCATGGACATAAAGTGCTTGACAAACTTTTGACTTGGACAACTGTGTGTAGAAACCATTATAACCATAAGTCAGCTAAGAGTAACTAAGTTTCCTCACTTCAAACATATGTCAGAAAATAGAGAGATGATGATGATGATGACGATGATGATGATCTACACTGAAAAGAGCACTGGACCTGGAATTAAGAAGATGAACTCAAATCTTTTCTTATACACTTGCTAATTGTGTGACATGACAAGGCATTTATCCCTTCTTAGTCTTAGTTTTTATATTTGTGAATGGAAATAATAATAAGACCTGCCTCCCAGAGTTGTTGTGAGGATCAAATGAACTTATCAGCATAATACATTTTGCAAATACTAAAGTACTATATAAATGCTATTATTGTGGTTGTTATTGTTATTATTATTACCAGAGTTGACTCTGGGAAAGCACCCTCTTCCTCATCCCAGGGATGTCTCAGCATAGATCTCAGTGCTAATGGCAATTGATCAGCAACATGCCCCACCCCCCTCCCAAGAGGCCCTTGACTGGAACTGAGGGGAAATTTGCATTGACAGGTATTTCAAGAAGCTAGGTTGGGGGAGGGGTACTGCTGAAGAGGGAAGAACCTGGAAGAAAGCCACTGGTGCCACTGGTGTGCATTAGCATTCCAATGTTGTACTGATCCTGCTGATCTCCAAAATCACCAAGCTGTAGTTTCCACTTGAACTTCTATCTGCTGCCTTTTCAAACTCAATCTGCTTTGGGGCTAATTGTTTTTGATTACTGCACTCATTTGGGCAGTCCATCACTGGGGTCTTGAAGGATGCTGTAGACGAGGCCACTAGGGAGTTGAGAGAGTTGGGGCAGTTGGTGGAATACTTTTTGAAGGCTCACACATTAAGAATAGCTGCCAGAGAAATGCTCTGAGGTTGCTCCTGAGCCCATGGGTGACACACTCTCTAGACAAGATGGGTGGAAGGAATCTCGCCCTGGATAAGTCCCCCTCTGCCTTCCTTTGGGGGTTTGGTTTCCTTTTACATACTTACTGAGTACCATGGTAGTTTGAATATTTTAATTCAGTACAATGCATTTGAATTGGTTTATTTTTATTTTGGACTAGACCTATGATTTCATTAGTGAAAGGAATTCCCAGCCAGGAAATTCCCTTGTCTAATGCAAATTGGCATCTGTTCTGAAATTTAGAGTCTTAAGAGGGGCGTGGAGGTATGCCTCAGAGGTGAGACTTGAACCTTCTCCTCTCCTTCCTACCTTGAAAGACACCCTTAGGTCCTAAACCTCCAGAGAGCACTCCCACACATACACACGACACCTCTCTGGGAGAATTAATCCACTCAGTTTAGAAATCTCACACTAGGGCTGATTGGTGAATGAGTGCAAGATCAGTCAACCTACAGTAGCTAACTGGTCTCGATAGTACTACATATCCCATAGTCATGCACCCCAGGCATCTTGTCATCTTTCCTCCATTGCTACCCCCAATTTCCACCTCTTGCTCTGTGTATCCTAATCAAATCAATATCACGATTGCTTCCAGAAAGGGTAAGCTTTGATTGCTCCATAGATCTGCTCACCATTACTTTTAACCCAGGTGGCCATAAGATTTAGATCTTGAAAGAACCTAAGACACATTTGGTTCAACATTTTCCTTTTACAACTGAGAGAACTGAGGCTTGGTGAGAAATAGGGATCATAGATTTAGAGCTGAACACATCTCAGAGGTTGTCTAACCCAGCCTTCTCATTTTACAGAAGAGGAACTGAGGCCCAGGGAATTAAAGAGACTTGGCCACACTCCCCTGGTAGTGTCAGAAAGGAGATTTGGTTCTGGTTCCTCTGACTTCAGCAGGAGCATTTCTTCTACCATCCCACACCACTACCCTTCACCTCCAGCTTTGCTTTTTCTGGATGCTGACATGGAAAATAATTTTGGATGACTAGAAGAGTAATCAAACTAAAAGGAAATATGGTAGCAATAATCCAGTCTAGGGAGAATATCAAGAAGTCATCCTGCATGGATATGCCCACATATCATGGTGGTATTGGAGGAGGAATTGCAGCATTGTCAAGCAGCCATGTATCACCTAAGTGGAGTGCCCTGGGGATTAACTGAGGGTTGGTTTAATAGCCATTCAGGCAGAGAACATCAGCAATGGAGTTGGAAAGGTGGCTGTTGTTGTGCTCATGCCATCTGACAATGACAAGTCACTATTCCTCAGCCTGGGAGATCACTCAAGGGATGCTGAATGCATGAGATACATGCCTTTGCATAGAGGGAATTTCTAAAGGTAGTGTGATATAGGAAAAAAACCACTGTATCTAAAATGAGAATGTCTTGGGTTCAAATTCAGACTATATGTTACTTTTGTGATTTTGGAAAAGTTAATTAGAAAGAAAAGAATAATAATGAGAAAAAGATATTCTATACAATTGAAGAAACTTAACTCTGAACTAAGGGCAGCTTAGTGGCACAGTGGAAAGAGTGGCAGGCCTAGAGTCAGGAAAGCATCTTCCTGAGTTCAAATCTGGCCTTGGATACTTATGAACTGTGTGACTCTGGGCAAGTCACTTTACCCTATTTGCCTCAGTTTTCTCATCTGTAAAATGAGCTAGAGAAGGAAATGGCAAACCACTACAGTATCTCTGCCTAGAAAACACTAAATGGGATCATGAGGAGTTGGACACAACTGAATAACAATAACCCTGAACTAGTCAAAAAGTAACTGAAACTTTTAAAAAAGAGAAAGAGATAACTGAAATGATCTTGACACCAACTACAATAATATCATCCAGAAGTTTAAACAATATAAATGAATTGTCACAACAAGGACACTGAAAGAATTCAGAAAACACCTCAGTCAGCAAACATTTAGCTTACTGGCTAAATGGAGGGAGTTGGTTGCCAAAGCAACAGTGGGCTAGAATATCAAATGGCTTGTAAAATCTTATGAAGAAGGATGATGGATGGTTATGAACAAGATTATTCTCTAAACAGAGAGAAGCAATGGAGGGAAAAGTAGTTTAAGGAAACCTTGACAAGCTATAAATGGAAGCAAGGTCAAGGTCACTCAAAGATGAAAATGGAACAGGGAATACAAACAGAAGAAAAATGGAAAAGATTTGAAAAAATCATTTTAACAAACTTTTTTCCCATCAAAGAGGGTGGGAACCCCCGCCCTCACTTTGACCCTCACATCACCATCCCCGAGGTGCTTATGGAAGAAATAGACATAACACTAGAGGGAACAAAGGCAAGAAAAACTGTTACATTGGATGAGTTCTTCATAGAAGAGTTCTGAGGACACAGAAGCACTGATCTACAAGATATTTGGAAGAGGAGAAATAACAGAGGTAGCATGGCAAAAATCTCAGACTATAACTCTGAAAAAAGGTGACAGAGAGCGCATCATTCATAACTGACCTATACACCTGCAGTCTCATAAATATCTTTGAGAACCACCTAGACAACAATCAATGGTATACCTAATGGAAGTATTTCTAGGGAGTGACTCCCCTTTCAGAAGTAGTATTCATCAATGGACCATGTCTTTACCATTTCATAGATAACTGAAAAATACAGAGACTTTGGTTATTGTTTGTTGATTATGCAAAAGCACTAGTTTCTGAATCATAACCTTATGGGCAGCTGTTGGTGGAGTGGATAGAGTCCTGGATGCAGATTCTTCCTAACTCAGGCCTTCCTGAGTTTAAATGTGGCCTCAGACACTGGCTATGCGACCCTGGGAAAATCACCCTCTGTATGTTTCAGTCTCATTTGTAATATGGGGATAATAATAACATATAAGGTTATTGTAGTGATCAAATGAGTTAATATTTGTGGTGTTTTGCAATATATAAAAGGCCATTATAAGTATTAGCTATTGTTATTTATTAATTTTGAAAGTTATTACATATTAATTATGTTATTAAATTATAAAACAATATAATAAATTATATATTAAAATAATTAATTAAATATATTAATATTAATTAATATATTTATTAATAAAATGTTTCCTACCTTATTAGTAATGTGATTCAAGATTCCTTGAAAGACATAACAGAAATAACTATTTAATGAACCTCCAAGTCATAAAACAGGGTGTTGTATGTTTTGTTCATCACTGTGATGAGAAGACGAACAGAGTCTGCATCGAAAAGGGAGTCCCTGTAGATGGTGATGTCATCCAGATGCTTCTGTTTGTGGGTGATGGTAGGCTATTTTGATCAATCTCCAGGATATTGAAGAGCCTACTGGAAGAGATCTATAATCACAAAGAAGTTTGGCTTGCCCATCCACATTAGAGTGACCAAGTGGATGAAAAATGTTTCCCGCCCAGATTTCAACAACATACAGAGTATGTTCAACAGTATATCTGTATCTATATATTTTTATATATGTATTTATGTCTATATCTATATCTGAGAGAGTTAGTCAGATGGGCAATGAGCAGGGCCCAGAATTGACAAGAAAGAGGAGAGAAAAAGCACTTTCGTTGACCTCAAGCTTCCCATGAAAGCAAAGGTCTAGCTTTTCAATATTCACATTTTACTGGCATTGTTGTATCAACAAACCAAGAACCATTTATTAAGCACTTATTATATTTCAGGCATTGTGCTTAGCAATGGGGATAAAAGAAAGGCAAAGACAATCTCTGCACTCAAGGAACTCACATTCAAATGAATGTGAACAACTGTGTATGTACAAGATGTATAGAGAACAAATCTGAGATCATCTCAGAAGGAAGTAGCTAGAATTCAGGGGGAGGGGATTGAGAAAGGCTTCTTACAGAAAGTAGGATTTCATATGAGTCTTGAAGGAAGCCAGGGAAGCCAGGAGGTAGATATGAGGAGAGAGTGCATCCCAGGCATGGGGGACAGGCAGACAAAAGGCAGAGAGAACTAGGAGATGGGGTATCATGTATGAGGAACAGAAAAGATGGTCAGTGTGGATGGGGCACAGACTATGTGGAAAAGAGCAGCATAGAAGAAGATTGCAAAAATTGGAATTTATTTTTGATTTTGGAGGTAATAGTGAACCACTGTAGCTTATTGAGTAATAGTACGACATAGTAAGACCTGTAATTTAGAAAGGGGATACAAAGAAAGGCAAAAGACAGTTACTGATAATGGACTTTCTTATAAGAGGGAGGTCCATCAAGGCAGGGACAGAGTTATTAGGAAGTGAGAAGGTTGCTTAAAAATCAATCAAAAAATTTTTTTATGTAGAGGCTTCTCCCTTTTCCCCCTCCCCCAATGTGGCATCTATATGGCACTTTAAGTTTTGCAAAGCACTCTACATACTTTATTTCATTTGGTCCTCGCAGCAAGCTTTGTAAAGTAAGTACTATTATTATGCCCATTTTATGGATGGCCTCTGTTTCTTCAACTGCAAAATGAAGAACATGGACTCAATGGCTGTAAAGTTCCCTTCCAGCTTTAAATATATGATCCTATGAAACTGGGGGAGGTTAACAGACTTGCCCAGGGTCATACAACTAGTAAACATCTGAGACAAGATTCAAGGTCAGGTCTTCCTGATTTATAACCCAGGACTTTATCTACTGTGCCACACACACTCTCTCTCAATAGCTAACATTTGTATAGTACTGAAAAGATGGCAAAATGCCTTCCATACATTATCTCATTTGATCCTCACAACACTGTATGTCAGGTAGTATTATTATCCCATTTTACAGCTGAAAAATCTGAGACCCAGAGAGGGTAAATGACTAAATCAAAGTCACTCAGTTTTTAAATGTCTGAGGCAGGATTTGATAGAGTTCAGCATTCTATGCCTTGTGCCACCAAGCTGTTTGTGGATTATTACATATATTATTATTATTATTAGTATTATTATTATATTTGTATATAATATTATAATTATTATACATAATTAGAGTTCTTCACTAAATTTCACGTCCTTTTGTCCCATTATATGGGAGGGCAGCGAGCTCCCTTTCACTGGAGATTCTCAAATGGAGGCTGCATGAAAAATTGGTAGAGATGTTGCTGTTGTTTTGTTCAGTCCCTTTTCAGTTGTACCTGACTCTCTGTGATCCCATTTGGGGTTTCCTTGGCAAAGATAGTGGAGTGGTTTGCCATTTCCTTCTCCTTATTTTACAGATGAGTAAACTGAGGCAAACAGGGTGAAGTGACTTGCCCAGGGTCACAGAACTACTAAATATATGAGGCCAGATTTGAGCTCAGGGAGATGAGTCTTCCTGATTCCAGGCTGGTGCTCTATCCACTGCGGTGGCACCTAGCTGCCTAGAGATATTGTGGAGGTGAATAAAATCAGGATTTGCTCTGTGGGGAAGTGAAGGGATGAGTTCCAAATGAATAGGCCAATGATTCTGATGAAGGCAGCAGGGCATGCATCTGCTAAAAGCAGACAATTGACTGTACTCAATCAGGTGGATTTCAGGCTGTACATTGGCAGAGCTGTCTCTCTTTAGGAATCAATAACAGCAGAGATCATTCTTCATGTAACCTCATAAAATCACTAAAGGTCAGAGCTGAAGCAGAACATTTGATGGCACAGTTCTACAAATCTAATAAAAGGAAATAGTTAGAAAAATGCTTGTAAGGTTCCCTGTTATTAATCTGTCTTGCAAATTTCTTTGTGTCTGACTCCTACATACATTCTCAGGCATCCTTATGCTCTGGGCTTTCTCAGGTGGTTTTTGGACACAGACTGTCAGAGGAACCTTTGTCTTCCATCTTCTATCCAGCAGAGTCCTAGCCTCATTCAATTCAGAGTTGGAAGCAGTCTCCAAAGGGAGGCAGGACCTCAAGTCAGAAGACCTGGGCTCGAATCCTGCCTCTGCAATTTACTTCCTGTATGACCCAGGACAAGTCATTTCACTTCTGAGCCTCAGTTTACTATTCTGCAAAATGAGAGTGTTGGACCAGATTTCTTCCAAGGTTCCTTCCAACTTTAGATCCATGATCCTATGCAGCTAGAATCTCCTCAACAATGTCTCTAATAAATGGAAAGTCTCCCATCTCACTGCTTCCCAGGGAGTGCATTCCATTATTATGCAGGCTAGGTTGATAAAAAGTTCTTCATCACCTTGAAATGAAATAAATCTTTTTGTAACTTCTAGTCACTGGTTTTGATTTGGCTTAGTGGGGGCAAATAGTAAATATCCTCTCTATAAAATACCTTTAAATCTCAGTATTTATCTTCTGATAAATACTATACACTAGATATCCTATCCTAGTTAAATGTCCTTAGTTCCTTTAGTTGATTTTCACAAGGCTTGGCTTTGCATCCTTTCACCATCGTGGTGTGGTGAGTAGACTTCCTTGTCTGGTGACTAGGAGGGGAGGGGTGGAAAAACCACACCCTCCAGGGATGATTCATAGAATCTTAGCATTGCAAGGTCAGTGTCTATCTAATCCAATATTTACCTGAACGAGATTCTATTTTACATGATGTCCAATGATCAGTCATTGAGACTGTGCCTGGAGACTTTGAGTGAGAGGGAATTCGTTCCTTCTTAAGGTAGCATATTTCAAATTTAGATAACTTTGATGATGAGAAAGATTTTCCTGACATTAAGTCCACATTTTATTCTTTGCAGTTTCTGTTGTTTGCTTCTGATTCTGCCCTCTTAGATTAAACAAGATAAATATAATGCCTTTTGGTCATTGCAGACCTTCAAATATTTGAAATTGGCTATCATATTCCTATTACTGCTTAGCCATTTCTCTCATGTTCTACTCTTTGTGACCCCATTTGGAATTTGTTTTTTGGCAAAGATAGTGGAATGGTTTGCTATTTCCTTTTCCACTTCATTTTACAGATAAGGAACTGAGGCAAATAGGGTTAAGTGACTACCCAGGGTCACACAACTAGTAATTGTCTGAGGTTGGATTTGAACTCAATGACATGAGTCTTCCTGACTCCAGACCTGGCACTCTATCCACTGCACTGCCTAGCTATCCCATTGTGTCCCTATCCTAAATTTTAACTTCTCCAGTTTAAACAGCCCTAGTTCCTTCAACTGGTCCCCACATGGCTTGAATCAGCAGCCTCTTTTCTGTTTTTGTTGTCCTCCTCCGAACATTATCCTGTCCATCAAAGCCCTTGCTAATATGTGGCACCTTGAACTTAACACAATACTCCAGATGTGATTTGGCCCGGGTTTATAGTGGGATTACCACCTCCCTAGACTTGGCCACCATTCTACTTTTATATTGCATTAGCATTTTTACCTTCCGGATCACATTGGTTTTTTGTTTTTTGGTCATAGTGAGCCTGGAAGTCACTCAAACTCTGTTTTCTTTTTTCAGATGACCTGATTTTGCTCATCTTGTACTGGCAAAGTAGATTTTTTGACCTCAGGGGGTAAGGCTTTACATTTATCCCTTTAAATTTTCCTCTTAATAGATTCATCCCAATGTTATAGTCTATTTGGCTTATTGGAATCCTGACTATTATTGAATGAGCCAGCTGTCCCTCTCAACTTCATATCACCTGTAAGTTTGATCAGTTCTTCCAGTAATTAAGAAAAAAAGGGAAATGTCGCTGACTTCATTTGTAATGAAAGTGGTTGAAGAAGCACAAATACTGCTTTTATGTTCAGGATATGTAACGGAATTCCTATCACTGTCAAATCTTGTGTTATGTACATTGTCTTTCTTTGCTGTGATTGAAGTGAGGCATTTAACTATACATGTTTTCATTTTTATTTAGCAATGGTGATTATGTGTATTATTGAAACTGGAGTCACCAATTTTTCATTCTTTATTAGATATTTCCCTTGTCTCTAAATGCTGGGCTTTTCTTTATATGTCTAGAAATTGGGAAAAGAATAATTTTTTTCTTTCCTTTTAAATCTGCAGAGACCAGGATAATGAGGCCTCCTGGGCAGCAGCCAGACTAAACTTTTGTTAAATTGTCGGTGGGAGAATTGCCTCAAAACATTCTCTTTATTTTACCTTGAGCTTCATGTTACAACTTTCCATAAATCCCCTTCTTAAGCCATATCTATGTTGTAAGTTTGTGTGCTCCTCCTGGCTCCCCCTGCATTGTCTAGGAAAACTACAAATTATGGTGCATCTGGGAACAGAATGTATGGGCAAGTAAGGGTTAATGAGGGCCAGGCCCATGGAAGTAGCTGGAGGACCTCACTCCCAGAGTGATCAGATAGAAATAATCACCCAATGGCCTGGATGTCAAGAGACTTTGAGTTTAGTTCCAGATTTATGGAATCTTAGAACTAGAGTAAGCCTCAGAAGTCATCCCACCCAGCCCTCACCTGACCAATAATCCCTTCTATAGCTAATCTGACAAGTGGTTTTTCAGTTTCTGCCAGAATATCTTCCATGAGAGGGAACCCATCACCACCCCAAGCAGCCCTTTCTATATATAGATATCGCTAGCTGTTAGGAAGTTGTGGTTTTTTATTCCTTCTGGAAATATAAACATTTTTCTTTGAAATTCCCCGAGTCATATCTTCTCTTTGTATCCCTAGTGCTCAGCACAGTGCCTGACACATGGTAGGTGCTTAATTCATATTTGTTCACTGACTGACTCTCATGCCAAACAGACAATCAACAAGCATTTATTAAGTGCCTACTGTATACCAGGAATTATACGAGGCTCCTAGAATACAGAAAAAGGTGAAAGTCTCTAATCTTAGGGTGCTTATATTGTAATGGGGGAGAAATGTGCACATTCATTGGTACCTACAAAACACATACAAAGAATATTTAAAGTCAACTTGTAGCTTCAAAGACTAGATAAGGTGTTACCTGAAATATGATGATTGATCTGAGTCTAGAAAGAAACCTGTGATTCCAGGAGAGGGAGATGAAGAGGGAGATCATGTGCAGCATGAGGTACAGCAGGTGAAAAGGCTTGGGGACAAAGGATGTGTGAGGAACAGCAAGAATCCTGGTATGGCTGAATTGGTTGCTGTATGGAAGGTAGGAATATTTACTCAGGTAGGAAAGGTCCAATTGGGCCAGGTGGCAAAGGAGTTAAAAGTCAACCTGAGCTATTTATGTTTGAACCACTTTGAACAAGGGAGCCATAATGCACGAGACATCATAAGAAGTTTAGGAAAATCATTTTGGCAGCTGAGTGGAAGCTGGATTGATTGGTGAGGAAAGAGTCTCCTAACTTCCCTGTTACTGTCAAGGGTGCTAGCATCTTTTCACTCAACCAGGCACAAAATCCAGGTGTCATCCTTACCTCTGGGCCCTCTTTCTCCATCCATATCCAGTCCATTTCCAATTCTGTCATTTCTACCCTCATAAAATCTCTTGTATATATCCCTGTTGCTAGGGACATAATAATGATAATGAGAATACTTGTATTTACAGAGGGCTTTCTACCTTTATCCAAGAAATTTTACATGCATTATATCATTTTACCTTCATAATACATCTAAGGCCCTGGATAGGGAATAATTTTTTTAAAGGAAAAGTATGGTTTACACAGAGGTTGTCTGTCTCCTGATCAAGGTCACAGCATTAAGCAGAGGCAAAAAAGGAGCTAAAGGCAGGGCCCTGCCCTGAATAGGTAGGAAATGACTAAGGCAAGATTTGAATTCAGGTCTTCCTGATTCCAAGTTCAATGCTCTATCTACCTTACCACTTACCTGCCTCTAGGGGAAACTCAGTGGCCATTTGGTTCAACCTATTCTTGAAAAAAAAAATACCTTCTCTATGCTAACATACCAAAAGGACCTTTCATTATTTCCAGTGAAGCAGAACCCCAACTCTTTCTAACTCCAAGTCCAACCCTTTATCCACTAGAGAAGAAGGAGGCAATAAACATTTATTAAGCACCTACTATGAGCCAGGTATTTGTGTTAAGCATTTTATAAATATCCCATTTGATTCTTACAACAACCCTATGAGGTAGCTACTGTCATTCCCATTTCACAGATGAGGAAACCGAGGCAGACAAAGGTTAAATGACTTGCCCAGAGTCATACAATTAGGAAATGTCTGAGGCTGCATTTAGACTTGAATCTTCCTGACTCCGGGTCCAGTTTTCTATCTAGTAGGCCTTGCTGCTTCTCACCTCTCACATAGTAGGTCTTCAATACATTTAAAATTTGAATTGAGACAAAATGCCCATGAGCATTTATTTATTTTTAGATAATTTTCACTTAAAATTGGTTTCATAGTAAAAATATAATTTGGGCTTTGCAAATTCTAAGACATTTCTTTTAAAATCCTTATCATGGCACTTCTGCTATGTTTCTGCTCACAAAGCATGTCCCTAGGGGGAATGGGACAGAGTCGAAAAACAAACAATATGTCAGAATGGCAGGCAAAGCTGTCTCTGCACGGCCTTCTCATCATGGTCTCAGCCTTTCCCGGAACACTGATCCCTTTGCTATGTGGAGACAGTCATAAACACCACTGCGAGACATAAGGCACCCAAGGAAGAAACAGAGACACAATAATGTCCCCTGGCAATTCCCCTGTCTGTTAGTGCCCTGGATGAGAGATGCAAAGACATATCCACATCAAGGAAATTTCTCAGGGGGAAACCAGATGGTGTCATCATACCCTTCCACCATGCTAGAGGCTCATTTGGGACTTATTCTTATTTTGTGTATGACATAAACCACTTTAAGGCAAAAATTCATCCAGCCTGGTAAATCTATTAACACTAATAACAGACATTCCTTCTCCATGAATACCTTCAGTAACAGCAACCCCATCTGCAGAGGAAGTAAAGTGATATAGTGAAAATAAGGCTGTGCTTCAAGGTCAAAGACGGGTTCAGATCCTCATTCTGATACTTACCTTTGTGGCCCTGGGCAGGTCATTCACCTCTTTAGGACTCATTTTCTTTACCTATAAAGTGATGAGAGTTGAACTAGATGGCTTCTAAGTTCTTTCCCAGTTTCAAATCTATTATCAGTGAAAATCTATTGTGTGCAAGGTAATCTACAGATATTCAGGGTACATAGAGATTGATACCTTACAGTCTTTGCCTAAAAGGGGCTAAATGTTTAGTATGGAAGATGACATGTATATCAATATCTAATATGAGGCAGTATATGGCATGAAAGAGGCATTAAATGACAATGTAGGTGAAGCAAGAAAGGTCACTTATCTGTTAAATGGATATAAAAATAGCATTTACCTTACTAGGTTCTTATAAGGATGAAATGAGATAACACATGTAAAGAGCTTTGAAAATCTTAAAGCACTATGGAATAGTTAACTATCATTATTGTTAGTGTCAAAAAGCTGAGGAGGGAGGTAGAATTTTGTGTTTAGGGAATGACTAGTGTTGTTATTGTTCAGTCATTTCAGTCATGTCTGACTCTTTGTGATTCCGTTTGGGGTTATCTTGGCAAAGACCCTCGAGTGGTTTACCATTTCCTTCTCCAGTTTATTTTACACAGGAGGAAACTGAAGTTAACAGGGTTAAGTGACTTGCCCAGGGTCACACAGCTAGTAAGTATCTAAGTCTAGATTTAAATTCTGGAAGGTGAATCTTTCTGGCTCCAGATCCAGTGCTCTAACCCCTTTGGCATTTAGCTGCCCAAAATGAGTTGAATATAGGATCTATATAGGGAGTGATAGATATTAAGGCTAGAAAGATAATATGCTACCCATCTTCCCCCATCATATATAAGCTCCTTTCAGTGAGGATGTGTTTTGTTTTGGTCTTTTCATCTTCAATTGCAAACACATAGCAGGTGTTTAATTGAAGGACCCCCAAAGAGTGCTGGATTTGGAATCTGAGGAGTTTGCTACTTTCTGGGCCTCAATTTCCTCATCTGCAAAATGAGTGGGGTAGATCTGATGATCCTTAAGACCCCTGTCAACCTATAATCCTATTATATATGTGGTTATGTAGCAGGTTGCCGATGGAGTTAAAACCAGGCAGGGCAGTAGCTACAAGAGGGAGTGATCTGAGACCCCAGTTTCTGCTCCCTATAAAGAAAGGCATTGGGAGGAGGAGTTTGGTGACCTGCCTTCCCACCCTCTAATCAGAGGGGAGAGGGGGCTGAGGGAGGTGGTATCAATCAAGGCTTGAGTTAGTAGCATCGTGGTGAGATTAAAAGTGATGAGCTTATCCTGGGAAGGGAGTTGAAACCAGGCAAAGTAGCAGAGGAGAGTGGAAATAGAATGAGCACACTTGCCTTGGATAAGCACTGATGATGGACAAAGATCTGGGTTAAGAATTGAATAAGAGGGAGACCTTGGGTTTGTTTGCATTTGGAAAATTGTCCAGAACTTTAAATGAAACCAAACATCTCTCTGACATAAAAAAGACAATTTTTTTTTTACTAGCAATATTCTCCTGGTGATTCTGTAGGACTACGAATGATGAAACATGACGATCTACAGAGATTTCAAGTTGTGGACAATGCAAATGCCCATAGACAAGATGCATGGTGACAGAAACATAGAATAAAACCTGGGAGTGATCTTAGTGATCATCTAGTCCAACATCTTCATTTTACGCATGAGGAAACTGAGGTCCTTAGAGGTTATTCAACTTGCCCAAGGTGGTACAGATATTAAGTGGTTCAATGGAAAGAGTATAGGATTTGGAGCTAGATAATGTAGGTTTGAATCCCAGCTCTGTCTGCTGCTTCCTACCTCTGTGACTTTGGGTACATTGCTTAACCTCTCTGAGCCCCTATTCTTCATTTGTAGAGGCAGGTGATGGTGCAGTGGACAGAGCACTGGGCCTGAAGTCAGGAAGACGAGTTCAAATATGACCTCAGACACTTCCTAGGTGTGTGACTTTGGAAAGTCACTTAAATCTTATTTGCCTCAGTTTCCTCATTTGTAAAATGGGGATAATAATGCCTGAGGGTTATTGTGAAGATTGAGAGAGATAAAACAATTGTAAAGTGCTTAGTACAGTTCTAAGTATGTAGTAAGCATTATGTAAATGTTAACCATTATTATTACCTCCCAGAGTTGTAAGGATCAAATGAGATAATATTGAAATTCTTGCCACACAGTAGATGTTTAATAAATACTTATTCCCTTCCCTTTATTTCTTCCTTCTCTCCCCAAGGAAGGGCAATAGCCTGGGTGGTCTGTAAAGTTATTTCCAGCTCTTTGTCAATGACTTTTTGAAATTACAGAGCCAGGATTTTAACCTAGGATTTGTACTTTCCACTCTGCCTTTTTTTCTCCTATGCCAAATTTGGTATTGTGACCTATGAAACATTACTAGTGATGATTTCAAATATCAACTGTTGATACAGCATAGGAAAAAGAGGTGGGCTGACCACATAGTGAATGAAAATGGCAGATTCTGATAGAGAAGATAAGGACTGAACTGATCGCTACAAAAGTGAAAAGACCCAAGAGAAGCCCTCTAGCACATTGGACACATTCTCTGAAATAATGGGGCTGCTAGGTGGTACAGTGGATAGATCACTAGGCTTAGAATCAGGAAGATCCATTTTCTGAGTTCAAATATGACCTCAGACACTTACTACCTGTGTGACTCTGGGCAAGTCATTTCACCCTGTTTGCCTTAGTTCCTCCTCTGTAAAATGAGTATTAGAAGAAAATGGCAAACCACTCAAGTATCTTTGCCAAGAAAACCCCAAATGAAGGTCATGAAGAGTTGTACATGAATGAAACAACTAGACAACAGCATGAGCCCTCAGCTTCATTTGATAACTCTGCTTGTGGTGTCTGGTGAGAGGTAATGCTATAATGAGACAGGTTGGATGGCCTTTTCCTCTATGAGGACATATGGCCTTGCATTTGGGCCCTGTACTCTCCATTTCTTCTCTTCCATTTTAGGTAAAAGGTGTGGAACTTCCATGACCTTGTAAATTATGAAATGTGCAAAGGGTGCCTGAACATCCCAGCATTCCAGAGTCTGGAGAGCACTTTATTGTCCCTGTGTTTCTAACTGGGCTTTGAAACCATCTCAACATTAGTACATCAGGGAGCAAGGAATAAACTTCTGGGCCCAGGGCAGCAGAATCAGAGATAAGGACTCATATTGCAATTATGCTGCATCTTGATGTGACCTCGGTGGAACCACTCCTATGTAGGAGCAGAGCAAAGTTGAACCTACTCTCCTCTGAGGCAAAGGTGGTGCCGGAGAGAGTATACTCCAAAGTATTGGGTGGGAAGGAATATTTATACTTCTCTTCTTGCAGTACCTTTGTTAAAGATAAACAAAGATTGTTGGGAGACCATGGACAAGTATTGCAAAGGGTGGGGAGACATGGATGGCTGCAAATGTGCACCATTGGAGGGAGTATTGGTATCATTGATCCATTGAAGTGTTTCACAGAATAAAAAAAAATTGTGAGTTGGAAAGAATCTCAGCAACCATTTATAGGTCCAACCCATGCAACAAAGGCATTTTCATTATAATATAGTCCCTCTGTTAAAAATCCATTTGTCTCCAATATGCTTCAATAGATGATCTTAATGTCATCTCTTTAATACTAATATTTTACTGGTGTTTTTGCATGGTTGTGAATCAAGAATTAAAACTGAGGATTTCCCAGGGAGCAAGAGCGGAGCAAGGTGGGTGAGAACAAGTTGCAACACATTGTAAGCAAAGAGTTGTGAAGGAAAACCGGAACATAAAAGAAATGTATGAGCCCAGTTATTTGGTCAGAGTGGGTAATAAACTGTGGAAGTCCATGCGCTCCAGTGGGATTCTCATGATGTCAGGAAAAATGCAGGCAGTCATCCAGCATGTGGAATGGACCTCCTAGGATGACCTTATGGTAGGATGTGAACAAGAATCATTAAAGATGGGCAGGCATAGATGGGGTGTGACCTCCCTTACTGGAAGGAACATCCACATGGATGAGATCACAGATCCATGTACAGGGTGTCCCAAAAGCTTGAAGAGCTTAAAACTACTCTAAGACTTAGGGGATCTCCTATAGATTAAGACAATAAGAATAGCCTGGGAGGTAATAATGAGGTTATAACTGTCACCTGCAACTCCTTCTCCTCTCATTTACCAAGCCCTGGGCCGTCCCAGAACCCATCTAGCATTGCTGGGTGGCTAAAAGACTCACCAGCACTGGGGATGCCCTTCCTCCTTTCTTTCCCCCTTAGCTTGGGCTGGTTATTTTGTTCACTGGGTTTGGATGAGATGGGAAAGGACCTCCAGTTCTTACCATTCACTCTACCTGCCCTCTGTTGTCCTCCCTTACTGATACCTGACCTATGGATGTAACCGAGAAATCTCTGGGCTTTGCCATGCATTGCACCCACTGCTATTCCCCAGGACCTCTGAGTCTCTTCAGCTTCATTGAAGTTGAGTTCTCTTCTATGTGTTTCTCCCCTAATCAGAGTGTGAACTCCTTAAGAACTGGGGACTGTCTTATTTTTCTATTTCTATCCCCAGCACTTAGCCCAGGCTTTGGCATACATTTAACACTTAATAAATGTATTCTCATTCATTCATAAAGCAAAAAACTCACATCTTATCCCAGCAGTGAAAAAATATTGAATTTCTCCAGAACCAGCAGATCAAAAAACCATGAACAGCAATGACATTATTTTTCCTTATTGCCCCATGAAAATACTTAGCACAAATTAAGCATTGCAAGTTGTTGCTACATCCTGTCAAGGGGTTTATAAAGATACCTCACCAGCAAAAGTAATCTCCTCTCCCCCTTCCTTTTCTTTAATGACTGCCTCTAAGAGGCCACTTCAGAAGAGCATTTGGCTTTCTCCTCATTGTATATACATAGGCCCTGAGCCCTTTTTTATGCTCCAATAATCATAATTTGTGTCTCACATCATGCTATGAGCTTCTCATAGAGTAAACGCTTTGAAAAATGAATTTATAAATATTTTTTATGGTTCAGCAAAAAAACCATTAAAGTGTTTGAAATGTTGGAAAGCACAAGGCTTGGGAGGCCACTTTGATATTTATAGAACCCTTCCCATCAGGATCTATAAAGCCATACCCCTGTATTTATCACAACAATGACAAGAATTTCTTTTGGGGGGGCACAAACACAGATTTTATGCAAACAGCTAAAATTTGCTTCAAAGTAAAATAAATAAAGACAAGGCCTGGAGACATTGCCACTTGACTGGTAAGTAATGCAATTTGCGGCATGTTGAGCTCAAGTCTTGCTTCTCAGATATGTGCATACATGCTTCCTTTGCCAGCTGGGGAGATGCTCCCCAAGGTAGGGTTTGACACATGGTTGGAAGTGTGATGCCCAAGGAGATGGTCTGAAGGTAGCCTGCTCATAGATGATGATATGTCTTGGAGGGCTCCAGCAATCCTGTCTGTTTAGCTGCTATATGTTTTTGGCAAAGTTGTACTGGACAGGGAATTTCCCTTTCTGGGAATGCCTTATGTCAGTCAAACCATGGCTCCAGTTACTCTTCCATTATATTTGAGAGTGATATCAGATCAAAGGAGTCAAGACTGGAAGGGACCTTAGAGGCTATGCGGTCCAAAGACAAGAGAATCCTGAAGCTCTGAGAGGAGAGATGACTTGTCTAAAGTCACATGCAGAGTAAGTGGCAGATCAGGGAATGGACCCCAGGTCTGCTGATCCCACATCAAATGTTTGGTTCACTAGTCCAGGTAGCATGATACCCCCTTAGTTGTTCCCCAAAGAATAGGGGTGTGGGAGGGGGCATGAGAATATTGAATTTAATTTTCAAAATATCGACAATGTATTTGCTCACCAAATTGGCAGTTCAATAAGAGTTTTGCAGCCCAGAGTGCTGGGTTTGGGATTAGAGGACCTTTGTTCAAGAGGACTTGGCTTCCAATTCTGCATGTTTTGCTTACTTTATGATCTTAAGCAAATCATATAATATCTCTGGGTATCAGTTTCCTTATCTATAAAATGAGGGAACTAGACTAGGTGAACTCTAGTCTTCCAAAGCGAGATACACGTTGCCTGAAAAACTGACCACCAGTGACTAATAACGGAAGCTTGGGCAAATTGCTTTGTTTATCTGAGCATTATGTAAGCTGAATGTCCCCTGCAAGTCTGTACTTAACTTGAAATCCTAGAAATGTGTTGTTTCTCCCATAAGAATATGAGATCCTTGAGGACAGGGATTGTAATTTTGCTTTTATTTCTATCCCCAGTGCTTGGCACCATGTCTGTGCCAGAAATGTCTGTTGATGAAAGGAAGGAAATAAGGGTTTATTAAGCACCTCCTATGTGCCAGGTACTTTACAAATAGTATCTTATTTGATCCCACAGCAACTTTGTGGGATAGGTGCTATAATTATTCCAATTTTACAGTTTAGGAACAGACAGACTGAAGTTAAGTGAGTTGCCCGGGGTCACATAGCTAGGAAGTGTATGGGACCAGATATGACTCAAGTCTTCTTGACTACAAGACCTGTGCTTTATCCACTGTGCCACCTTTTAGTATCAGTGTCAAGACTGGTATGCAACAAGCATATTTTAAGTACTTGTTATGTGGCTGACACCATGCTAAGTGCAAGATGCACAAATACAAGAAAAGATTAAGACAATTCCTCAAGAGCTTGCATTCTAACTGGGGTTGTCCGTGCATAAAAGGAGACTGAAAATGTGTATGCGTGTGTGTGTGTGTGTGTGTGTGTGTGTGTGTGTGTCTGTGTGTCTGTGTGTATGTAGGTACCTGCAGGGGCCCATGGTAGCAAAGACTGAAGATTCAGAAACAGAGCAGGGAGGGAAATAAGTCATCGTAACCTTGGTCTATTCTCAAAATGGAGACCCTAGAAGGGCCTGACCATTGGAAGAAGTAGGCCAGTGTGGTGGAGGGAAGTTCATGGGTGAAGAGTTCCATGGGCATGAGAGAAGTCCCATGGTGACAATGAGTCACCTGAGTCATGGTGGCAAAATCAGGAGAGTGAGAAGCACAATAGTGATCTGGTTATGGGTGCAGAGCTAAGAGGGGGTGGAGGGCAGTGTACTGCTAAGGATACACATATGGTGGTAAGGTGAATGGTGGAAAGATGTTCAAAGGATAATAATGAGAATAATAGCTAACATTTATATAGCATTTACTAAGTGCCAAGCACTGTGCTAAACACTGAGGTTACAAAAAAGTCAAAGGTAGTCCTTCCAGGTCTGGGCCTCTGGTCTGGGGAGCAAGATGGCAGTGGAGAATATGACTTGGAATGAAGGGAAGCAGGGCTGGAACTGGACTGGACATGACAGACTAGGTGAGAGCCTCTAGGAACTCACATTGCACTTGCAGTATCCAGCATGTTCATGGATAAACAACTTTAGATACAAAATAGGTCTTGAAGGATTTGAGCAAAGGAAGCACCCTGGAGATGAGCCTTCAAGGGAGCTAAAAAGCCCAAGAGACAAAGGTGAGGAATGAGAACATTTTGGTCATAGGAGCAGTGTTTACAAAGGTGCAGAGGTGGGAGATGAGCATCATTTTATAAAGGGCAGCTGGTAGACCAGGTTGGCCAATGCAGAATGTAAGAGAGTGAGAATTATGAAATCTGCTTGGCCTGAAAAGTATGTTGCAGTCAGATAAGGAGGGGCTTTAGTACCAGATAGGAGATTTTTGTTTTCTCCTAGACATAATGGGGAGCCAGTGAAGCCTCCTAGTCCAGGACATATTCCATCATAGTGCCCCACCCTACTCACCAGGGCTTTTTGTTCTGCAGCCAAACAGCAAAATGCGTATTCAAGTAGAGGGACCACTAAAGGAAGAGAAAGTTAATATTCTTTGAAGATTTCAATTTTTTTTTCAATTTTGAAATGGGAACAGGCCACATGAATCCTGCATTCTCACTAGCAAGGCCAAATTTTCTCAGTATGCCTCTTTTGTTTCTTTCCTTCCTTATTAGCAGCTTCATTAGCAGAAAGATCATGGGGAATGCCAAGGTGTGAGGAGATAATGGAACAGGAAAAATGCTAATGAGAAACAAGGCCAGACCATGGACTCCTGCCAGTTCAATTCTACATGGTGTTCCTGCCATACAGTCAACTCCCCACTGAAGACATCTTGCAGAACTGGGCCAAAATTGGTCCTCACTGAATAATAACAGTTCTGAGTGGCAGATAGTCAATAGGAAAAATTTGTAAATGTGATGAAGACAACTGTTTCTGAAAGAGCCTAATATTCCAAGGACAGTTCATTTTGGTGATTTAAAATAACAAAGGCACATTAATCCTGATCCAGGGGCTAAGCATTAAGGTAAGGATAGAAAAGACACTTCCACTCTTGCCTTATTTCTCCTACTCATGCGTCTTCTCTTCACACAGGCAGGATGATGGGTAAGATACCACTTATGGTGGAGAGGCTTGAGTCTTGTTTCAGCTCTGTCAGTTACCTTTTGTGTATCTTGGTTGTCCTACATGAAAAAAAAATGGGCAACTTAAAAATGTTCCCCTTCCCAAGAGGACCAGCAATTTCACTGGCACAGATGTCTCTCAGTGAGAAAATTCCTTTACTAATTCAGACCGGTATCTTCTCCCAAACCTATAGTCTTAGAGGGCATCACGAACCACCAAGGTATTAGATGACTTTCCCAAGGCTCCACTGCTAGGATGTGTTAGAGGAAAAGCTTAAATTCAGGTTTTCCTGACTCAAGCTAATTCTCTAACCATTAAACCATGAAGAACCTCTTCAAAAAGTGATGTCAGTCTGAAGCCAACCAGAATTTATTAAGCATTTCCTATATGCCAAGCACTGTCCTAAGCACTGGTAATACAAATATGGGTAGAAAGAAAGACAGTTTCTGAATTCAAGAAGCTTACATTTTAGTGAGTGAAGAGGACACATAAAAAGAAGCTGAAAAGGGAGAGAAGTATGGTACCTGACATGGGAGCTTGGTAAAGAAAGTCCAGAATGCATCATGGAGGAGTACAAGACATAGCTGGTCTGGGCACCCTCCTTAAATGGAGGCTCTAAGAGAAGCCATCCAATCAGAGTGAGAAGTTAAAGCTTGGAGGGTGTGAATTCTAGGGCTGCAGTGAGCATAGAGAGGATGCCATAAGAATGAAGAGATTTCGGAGGCATGGTAGAGAAAATCTGGGATACTTCCAGGAGAGGAATGAAATTGATAGCGTGTTTAAAATTTTGCAAAGCAAAGAACTCAAAATAAAATAGATGCCTATCAATAGGGGAAATGGTTAAACAAGTTGTCATAGATGGATATAGTAGAATATTCTATAGAATATTCTATGAGAAACAACAAATATGATGAGAAGCATAAGAAGACATATATGAACTGTTTCAAAGTGAGGTAAGCAGAACCAGGAAAACCATATGCACAACTACAACAATGGAAAGGGAAAGAATAACAAGAAAACAACAGAGACTTACTTCTGTAAATATTATAATGACCAAATTTGGCACTGAAGAGGAGATGTGAGGAGGTGCTCTCCCCCCTGGGGGGAGGGGGGGACTCTGGGTATGGGACATTGCATATAATGTCAGACATTTTTCATGTTGATTTCTGAGGTAAATACTTGAGGTTGCATTGGACTTTTTTGGCACATGAAGAAATGGGCACTCAGAGAGTTTGTGTCTTGACCAGGATCATACAACATAGTTTGGTATAGTGGTAAAGGGGTTGAATTTGGAGCTAGAAGACCTGACTTCAAAATCCTTACTTTGACAATTATTACCTGGCAGACTTTGGGCAAGTCACCTTACCCCTATGGCTCTATATTTCCTCATCTGTAAAATTATGGGATCAGCCTAGGTAACTTTGAAAATTCTTGCAACTCCAAATCTAAGATTCTACCAACCTAATTGGCATTATGTGCAAGATTTAAAACTTGGCCTCCTGTCTCCAAATTTGGTGCACATTCCACCACACCTAGCAGGGAAAGGGACCAAGACATATCAGTTGGGGTACAATGGAAGTTGAATTAGGCCCTACAAGATGGTGTGACCTAAGAGTCACAAGAAAATCCCAGTGGGGCAGGGACAGACAGTAAGGGGATTTGAGGCTTTTTTTCTCTCATCTGGAATTCGTGCTGTTCAATGATGCTAGAATCCTAATGAAATTCACAATCCTTGAAAAGCCTAAAAATAGTGAAAGCTCTCATTTTGCAGCAGCTTTTAAAAGTTAATAAAATGATATGGTTCTTAAAATGTAAACAAAAGAAGTCTATAAATACGAGGATATCTCAGAGTTCATTCTGTGCCATAAAAATTTAGTAAATCACATTGAATTGTCTGAGAAGCAATCATATAACATGGCTTATGGAGAGCTAAAAGGGCAATAACCAAAGAGATAAAAAAATTAATCTGTAATTTAACTCTTCCCCTCCCCCAACCATTGGGAGCTATGCCCTCATTCACTCTTTCATGTTAGAATTGAGCTGGCTTATTGGCTCATCACTGTCTATGATTTCTTATCTCCTCTCCCATGGCCTTTGCACAGGCTGTTCCTCCATGCCTGGAATCCCTCATCTTTCCTTACCTTCATCTCTTTGAATCCCTAACCTTCTTCGAGGTTCAACTCCACTGTGTCCATGATCTCCCTCTGCCCTGTTGTTTATGTCCTTTGTTCCAAGTTATTGTGTCTTTGCCTCCACTTCATCCCCCATTCAGCCACCATATTGATACTTCAAAAACACAGATTTGAGTATGCCATGCCCTTATTCAAACAGCTTCAGTGTTTCTCTATTCCCTCCAGGACAAAATGGAGTATGCTCAACCTGGCACTGAAAATCCTTCACAATGCAGCTTCCACATATCTCCTCAGTCTTATTTCATATTACTCCTCTTCATGCATTCTCTGTTCTGTTAAATTGTCCTCATACATAGCACCCTAGCTCCCACAATTGCACAAGTGGTCCCTCCTGTCTTAAATATAGTCCTTGCTCACTTTCATCTCTTAGAATCCCTCACTCCCATCAAATCACAACACACGGACCATATCCTTCATGAATTATTTCCTGACAGCACCACTTAATAGCAATCTTCTCCTTTTGAAAGTACTTCTTATTACTTTGCATGTTCTTTGTATCCAACTATTCCTGGATATAGTTTATCTATCTGTCTGTCATGTTTCTTCTGCTATAAAGTGGAGGTGGTAAACCCTACCTCCCAGGGTTTTTGTGAGTATATAATGAGATAATATTTACAAAGGGTTTTGCAAACCTTAAAGTGTCATATAAATGCTGCTGCTTCTGTGGCTATACTACTACTACTACTACTACTACTACTACTACTACTACTACTACTTCTTCTACTACTACTACTGCTACCGCTACTGCTGCTGCTGCTGCTGCTGCTACTACTACTACTACTTGTGGTTGTTGCAATTATTAATAATAGTCTCCCTAGTAGAACATGAACTCCTTGGTAGCAAGGACTGTTTCATAAATAGATGCCAGATCAATTAGATATATGGATACTTAGATAAAACATTTATTAAGCACTTATAACCTGCTAGGAATTATGTTAAGTTCTGGAGATACAAACATCAGCAAACAAGACAGTTCTATTTCTCAAGAATCTTACATCCTAAGAGAAGAAAGCAACACATAAAGGGGGCCTAGAAGGTGGGAGGAATGCTACACATGCATTGTATGTGGTTGGCACTAAGAATGTTTGTAGAGTTAAATTAAAAAAATGTATCATATAAATCTTAGTGCAAGCCATAATCAACATGTTTTTTCCATATATATATGTGTGTGTATATACATATAAATATTTTTTTGCACAAATGTGTTTTATTTAAATAGATAGTTTTTCTTTGAAAGAGATCTCACTTTGGAGGTGGAGCCTGGATTCAGAGGTGTCAAGTACAGTTATGATTTCAAACCATATGGATGTTTTCTTTTTTCTTTTCTTTTTCTTTTGGATCTGAGAGTAACCCCTTGTCCAGACTTTTCTGAGCAGCTCCTTTCTTCCTGGAGATTCTAATATTTACTGTTTTGGCTGGATGAAGCCAGCTCTAGATTTAAATAGGGAGGCATACAGTTTTAGAGGTATGGTCCTTCTGCCAGCTTCTCTGTCCTAACCATGGAGTGGATGTGGGAATCAGAAATTTTCCAACAGGCACTGAGACTCAGATTCTGGGGAAATATAGAAGTGCAAATCTGTACAGAGCCAGCTCTGCAAGGCTGATTGTAAACAAAGTCAACATTGTTAGGATCCTGAAGCCTGAATGCTGAATAAGGAGAGAAGGGAAGGGACCAGTCTGAGTTTGAGGAGGGAGTCAAATGTCATGGACTGAACAGTGTTCATGCTAAAATAATATTCTTGTCATAATTTTTGATGAAGGGGGGCAAGGCCCTTTGAGATAAAGAGCAATTGAATTCAAGGTAATAGGGGCTCCCACTCCATCCTATCCATCCCTGCACTTTGTTCCATATCATTGTTGGGAAAGAGGAATAGATTTTCCTTAGACTCTTTATCCAATGCATTCTCTTTCAATAGACAAAGTAGAAAGCACAAATCAGCGAAGCATTTATTAAATGTCCTTGATGTGCATGGGATTCTACTTCTATCTTCCTGAGGAGAATGAAGAAAGGAAGGAAACAAGCATTTATTAAGCACTTACTATGTTTCAGGCACTGTGCTAAGGAATTTATAAATATTTTTTCATTAAATCCTTGTAAAAATTCTGAGAAGTAGATATGATTATTACCCCCATTTTATAGTTGAGGAAACTGAGGCAGACAGAGATTAAATGACTTGTCCAGGGTCACATAGCTAAGAAGTGTCTGTGGTCATATTTGTATTCAGGTGTTTTTGACCTAAGGTCCAGTGTTCTATCCACCATCTAGCCATCACTGGATAAAATCTAAAAATAACAATAGTCCCATTTGTATGGTACTTTATCATTATAAAGTTCCTAGCTGCCTCTGGGGAAAAGAAAAAATAGATTGATATAGATAGATAGATAGATAGATAGATAGATAGATAGATAGATAGATAGATAGATGGATGGATGGATGGGTGGATGGATGGAAAGATAGACAACTGTCTATTTCTATGTATATGTCTGTATATATCTAGATACATCTAGATCTTTGTATATGTCTCTCTCTTTATCTCTCTCCATCTCTCTCTCTCTATATATACAGATATATCTGTATATGTCTATCTATCTATCTATCTATCTATCTATCTATCTATCTGTCTGTCTGTCTGTATGTCTATTTATCTATCCATTGACATATAGATAAGCAGATCTATATCTATATATGTCTCTTTATATGTCTGCCATTTCTCCCTCTCCCTTATATGTTTATATCTACTACTACTACTACTGTTAACCATTGTATATAGATGTAGATATATCTGTAAAGACATAGACATATATATATATATCACATACATAGAAAGAGCTATATCTATAGAGAGATATATCTATATAAAGAGAGCTAGACAGATGTATATCAAACACACACAATATATCATATAGATTGATACACATATGTACATATACATAGATACACACATATGTATATATCAGTCTATATATTTAAATCTAGTAGAAATATATATTATATAAATTGCATATATGTATGTGTATGTGTGTGTGTATATATATATAGAGAGAGAGAGAGACAGAGACAGAGACAGAGATAGAGACAGAGAGACAGACAGACAGACCGACAGACAGATATAGGTAGATAGACAAAGCATTTATTAAGTGCTTACTATGTACCAAGCACTGTATGCAGCAGGGGAGAAGAAAACATGCTGTCTTTACTCAAGGAGTTTACCTTCTAATGAGGGAAGATAAAATCTCAAGAAGGGCTGGGAAGCTTGGTTAAATGTCCAAGATTACTTTCATGCATAGAGATGAAGCTGACTAGAGAATGAGCCAGGAATGTCATGAGCAGTTTGGATGAGGCTTGTCATTACATGATGGTCCCAGGCAGAGACTAACTAGTCCCTGAGTAGACCTCAGAGTGGTGCCATCCTCAGGGGGTCAGAGAAGCCAGAGTGGTGTTTAAAAGAGGGCACAAGGCTCATAGATTTTGAGATGGAAGGAACCCTTGAGATAATCTCCCTTACAGTTGAGGAAATTAAGGCCTGATGAAGTGGAGTGATTTGATCTAGGTCCCATGGGTCAAAAATAGCATAGTTGGGATTTTGAACCAAATTCTTTGACTCCACATTCAACTTTGTGGTGCAGTAAGCATTGGACATAGAGTCAAGGAGACCCGAGTTCAAATCCCGTCTTACATGTTTATTAGGTGTGTGATACTGAACAACTCTCTTGGTCTCTCTCAGCCTCAGTTTGTCCATCTTAAAAATGCTGACAATCATAGCACCCACCTCATGGGGTTATTATGAGGATCAGATGAGACAATATATGTATGTGCTTTGCAAGACTCAAAGAGAGATATGCTAGTTGTTGTTGTTGTCATTATTTTTCCATAGTACCAAAGTAAGAGGAGAAGGAAGGAAGAGCAGTACAATGAAAAGAGTTCTGAATTTGGAGTCCAAGAACATGAGTTCAGATTCCATCTTTGATATTTACATACCTGGCACATAAAGGAACTTTATAACGTGTGTTGACGTACCTTACTTCCCCTCAGGATATTTGGGAAGATCAAAGGAGAAAATATATATTAAGTACCTTTTAATGACTAAGCATCATAGAAATGTCAGCTATGATTGTAATATACATAAATAAGAATGCTCAGGTCCTACTTGAGTTTATCACTGTGGCATGGCAGGCACTCTGGGTGCTTAAAAATTATGCCAGTGGAGGATAAGCTCTGTGTATGAACCTCAAGTTGGACCAGCCATATATTTTCCAATAGGTTCATCCTCTGGTTTGCCACAGAGGGATGTATTTTAGGCCAAAAGCATTCTCAAATTGCCCCAACAAAGTCGTCAAAGTCAAATGTCATTGGGATGCTCCATGGTCAGGGCACACCAACAAACATTGATGCTTGCTGTATTGACACTATTATGGTTCTCCTCTATGGCTCACATTCAAGTATCTTTTAAAAATTTTGCTATGTTGCAGCTATTTGAGAAAACTTACTTATGAACATGTCAACTTTCCCAGGCAGTGCTTGTATAGGATATTCCATCTCCTACCTCCATTCCTTTGCCTAAGCTGTGCTCCATGCCTGGTATGTGTTTCTTGCTCATTTCTGCCACTTGAAATCCCTGGCTCCTTTCAAAGCTCAGCTTGGATGCCACCTTCTCCTTGAGGCCTTGACTGACTTCCTCAGTTGCTATTCTCCCCACCCACCACTAGTTTGTGTTTATTTTCTGAATATTTTGTTTTCTTTTATTTTTATGCCCCCTACTCCCCACTTCGCCCACCAAGGAAAATATAAGCTTTTTGAGGGTAAGAATAGTTACATTTTCCCATTCTATCTCCAGTGCCTAGCACAGTGTTTGACCCATCTTAGACAATTAATAAATATTTATAAAATGAATAAGATTACTTTCATGCATGGATTAGACCAGATGGCCATTGAAGCACCTCCAAACTCAAATTCTGTGATTCTGTGAATGAATGAATGGGTAACCAATCAATGAATCAATCAACAAGTATTAAGCACCTGCTCTGTTCCAGGCATGGTGCTAGGCAGTGGGGATACAAAGATAAAAAAATAGAAACAATCCTACTTTTTCTGGAATGATGTTTTATTTAAGACTTTAAATCACATGCTTTTCCCCATGGTGACTGGCAATAGACAGGAATGATTTTTTTTCTGCCATAGGAGTGGATAAAGGGTTGGAGGGTCAAAAGATGTGAATGGATTCAGGAGGGATCAATAGAATAACAAATGATGTGCCAACACCTTGGCCCAGGACCCAGCGTGTGCCCAGAGCTAAACACTCAGTATTTATTATTCTGCAATGGATTGTTTTTCACTAGGACACCCACCAAGGTATCTCTGCGAAATTCTGGCTGGGGCATTCAAGAAGGCAATTTGTTTATTCAGAGAGATCACTGAGGTGGAATGGTGTGAGGCACCCTTGAGTAATGAAGAGGGACCATTGCTTGGCATCACAAATCTTATGTGAGGGCATCTTGAACCCTGGGGAGATGAGGCACAGTTTGACATAAAGAATATATCTCTGAGCAGGCCAGGCCACTGGGTTCTCCATTATAGCAGCTGATAACAGTTTTTTAAAAAGTTTAACTTTTTGAGGTCTCAGGTCCAGAGCCAACCTCTCCCCAAGATGCAGTCAGGGAATATCTACAAGTTCATAAGGAGAGTAAAAGCAAAGCAGCTAGCATGAGTCTCTTGTTGGGTTTTTCTCTCTGGCAGCCCTGAGTATGGGAGCTTAGGAATAAGACTCCACTTTTCTTCTCTCTCGGTACCCACTTTCCCCCTCACATTTCCCTCCTTTAGTTTACAGCAGCTCACCTTGTGCACTGGGCAGAGTGACTGACAGCTAAGGATTCATGAGGCTGGATATGGAGAGAGATATGGACCCTCAGAGATATTTAGGTAGTGGGTCACATTTCTTTAGCATTTAAAGATTTGAAAAATGCTTCCACTATCCTGTGAGATCCCTACTTTGAATATCATTATTTTCATTTTATGGAGGAGTTTAATGGAAACTCTTAGAAGTTAATTGATTTGTTCAAGATTACATAGGTTGCAAATATTAGAAGTGAGATTTGAACCCACGTAGTTTCATTCCAAGTCCTGTGCTGTAACCACTCTACAATACTGTTTTTTATTTTCCCTCCCCACCCCGGGAGACTTGAAGTAGCTTTCAAAGAATCACAGAGGTGGAATGAATCTTAGTGGATGTTTATTTCAACCAATACCTGAAAAGAGTCTCTCTCCACTACAATGCACCCACTAACTGGGCATTCAGCCTTTGGATTCCAATCTCCACAGAGGTAATATCCTTCTTCTATATAACTTAACCTGCACTCCTCTTATGATACCTTGGACTTTGTTTTTAGGTTAAATCCAACAAACTGTTGACCTTACTTTTGGACTGACCACTTTCTCCCAAAAGGAGAGTGAAAGGTTTTGAGAGAGGAATCCAGTTAATGAAACATCCCATTTAATTTAGATTCTGCTCACTCCTGTAAGTTCATTTACTTAGAGAACAATAGGCCACCAGAACTGGAAGAGTTAGAGTTGGATGATCCTTTCTGTGCTTCATTTAATTCTGGTCATCTCCATTGGCCCTACTGTATGATACTCCCCAGGGCTGCCTATCTAGCTTGGGAATCATAATTGAATCAGTTCTGTTATGACTACTGGAAAGGGTGTGTCAATCTAGACCCCTTCTGGCAACACTCACCATCCCTGTGATTTTCTAAATAAAAATATCTCTCCTTATCACCACTCCCCTTCATATGTTGATTCCCCCTGCCCAATAGAATATAACCTACCAGAGGGCAGAGATTGTATCATTTTAAAAATGTATCCTCAGCACTTAGCACAGTGTTTTTCACATAGCAAATGCTTAATAAGTGCCTTTTATTAATTAATTCATTTTATTCAAGATACTGGTACCAAATGTAACCTTGGGATCTTACTCCATAGCTCTTAGAGTTTCTTAGAGAATCATACAAAATCAGAGATGGAAGAAATTTTAGATAGTTCCCTCAGAGAAAGATCCATCTGGGGCTAAAGGCAAACTTTCAGCTTTTGATTTGATTACAAAAAAGGACCTTCCATGCTTTGAAGGGTCTTGAGGACTTTGGACTTCCTATCTTCATATCTACATGCCCAGGACAGTAGTGGCTGGTGATGGTGCCTGTATTGGGAGCTGAGGACAGCTTTAAGTAGATTTTAGAAAGGGGCATTTATTAAGGTGGCACAGGCGGCACCTGGGTTGAATCTTGAAGGAATTGAAAGATTGAAAAATGTGTACTGGGAAAGGAAAACATTCTGGGTTCAAACGGGCAAATTCCTGTGCAAAGGAATAAAAAAAAGGATATAAAAAGCTAATAATAGCTAATATTTATATAGCACCTACTGTGTGCCAGACACTGTGCTTAGCTCTTTATAAATATCATCTAATTTCATCCTCACAATAACCCTGGGAGGTAGTTACTATTATCCTGATTTTACAAATGAGGAAATTGAGGCTGAGAGGTTAAGTGACTTACCCTGGGATGTAATTCTGAGTTTGGAGGACAGTAAGCCAGTTTTGCTGGGGGAAAAAGTGGAGGGAAACAAACATTTATTGAACAATAAACACCTATTATGTGCCCTAAGCTCTTTACAAATATTCTTTTATTGGATACTCACAAGAACCCTGGGAAATAGGGGTTATTATGATTCCCATTTTACCATTGAAAAGTCTGAGGCAGATAGGTGAAGTGACTTGCCCAGGATCACACAATTAATCAGTGTCCAAGATTAGATTTGATCTTAGGTCTTCCTGCCTACAGAGATAATGCTTTAACCATCACACCACTTAGATGCCTCTTCCTTCCTTCCTTCCTTCCTTCCTTCCTTCCTTCCTTCCTTCCTTCCTTCCTTCCTTCCTTCCTTCCTTCCTTCCTTCCTTCCTTCCTGTCTTTCTTTCTTTCTTTCTCTCCCTTCCTTTCTCTCCCTTCCTTTCTCTTCCTTCCTTTCTCTTTCTTTCTCTCTCTCTTTCTTTCTTTCTTTCTTTCTTTCTTTCTTTCTTTCTTTCTTTCT
>NW_020954615.1:12222855-12263089 GCF_900497805.2 Vombatus ursinus | reverse complement strand
TTCTTTCTTTCTTTCTTTCTTTCTTTCTTTCTTTCTTTCTTTCTTTCCTAGAACATAGAATGCATGAAGGAAAATATTGTGTAGTAGTTCTAGAAAGGCAAGATGGAGCCAGATTGTATAAGGCTTTAAATGCCAGGCTGATGAGTCTATAATTAATCATAAAGGTAAGAGGATACTGGTGATACTTGAGTAGGG
This sequence comes from Vombatus ursinus, assembly GCF_900497805.2. Taxonomy (NCBI): domain Eukaryota; kingdom Metazoa; phylum Chordata; class Mammalia; order Diprotodontia; family Vombatidae; genus Vombatus; species Vombatus ursinus. Next base: position 12,262,894 of record NW_020954615.1, on the reverse strand, counting down.
GAGTGACATGGTCAAATCTGCACTTTGGCAGCTGTGTGAAGGATGGATTAGACAGGGTAGAACCGGGAGGTAAGACTACCTAGTTGAGGTGGGCATTCACATCTACAATTCACACTATATACTTCAGGGATGATGAATGACAATTTTTTTTTGCAACGGGGTTAAGTGACTTGCCCAGGGTCACACAGCTAGTAAGTGTTATGTGTCTGAGGCTGGATTTGAACTCAGGTCCTCCTGAATCCAGGGCTGGTGCTCTGCCTACTGTGCCAACTAGCTGCCCCATGAGTGACAATCTTGCATCAATCTTACCAGCCTTGTTTGATGCATTGCAGTAAATATTCCTTTCATGCATAGTTTGGGCAGGATGGCTGCTGAAATCCATCCTGACTCAGATTTTGTGATTCACTTGACTCAGAGGTCAGACTAGATGGCCTCTTCAGTCACTTCCAGTTTTAGATGAATGATTTTGAACTAGATGGCTTTCTATGCCTAGAACTCTATTCTTCCTCGTCTCTGCTTTCTGGCTTCCTTCAGGTCTCAGCAAGGGGCATTTACCAGTCCTTAATCTTAGTGTCTTTCCTCTGAGATTATCTCCACTTTATCCTGCACATATATATCTCACTTATAAATAATTGTTTGCATATTGTCTCTCCTATTAGACTGTGAGACCCTAGAGGTCAGAGACCATCTTTTGCCTTTCTTGTTATCTTCAGCACCTGGAATATAATAGACTCGATAAATGCTTGTTAACTTCTTGACTATGATCTTGGGTGAGTCACTAAATTTCCCCTCAGTTTTCTTGCTTGTAAAATGAGGGACTTCAAAGAAAATACCTTTGAGGTCCCTTCTATCTCTAAATCTAGATCCATGATTCCATGTATCCAGCATTTTGCCCAGCTCTGCCACAAGGAGGGAGGTATTATTTCAATATATATTATATATATGTATACAAACAGACATATATATGTACATGTATATATGTATATGTGTATATACATATATACACACATTATATATACATATACATGCATACATACACACACATATACATATGTGTGTATGTATATATATATACATATGTGTGTGTGTATATATATATATATATATATATATAAAGAGAGAGAGAGAGAGAGAGAGAGAGAGAGAGAGTGTGTCTGGGACCATCTTGGTTTGTTATTAATTTGAAGGGTTTGGTTTACTTTTAAGTCATTTTTTCAGTTATATTTTCATAGTAATATCTACTGTTCTTTTAATTCTACTTTGTGCTTAGGTAAAAATGGATAAAACTCCTAGATAATCAGCCTTGGCTTTTCCACTTCCTTCTGATCTCTTCTCAAGGACGATATGGATTTTGCGACAGATTGTAATTTGTTCTCCCTTCCTTATATCACTGACATGTTGAAAGGTTAGGCACCAAGGTAGGACCTTGGTAGTTGAAGTGTGAATACGACTAAAGGCCAAACTTATTCATTGCTGTAAGTGTAAGAGAAAAAACTGAAGGTCAAGTTTGTTTATTGTGAGGTATCTTTTCTCCTCCAAGATGGAAAATGAAAACTTCTTACCTAAGTGAAGTTGTTGGCCAGGAATCTACCTTTGGAGACTTTTCAGGCTTCCATTGTATCCTTCCAGTTTGATTTTATAGGATTCCCTTTCAAACATATCTAGTCTTGGCAGTCTAATATTCCTGTCACTCACACTTTGCTCAAGCTTGTGTTACCTTGCCCCTGTACCACTGCAGGAGTCCCCTAATTGTCCTCCCTGCCTCCAGTAACTTTTCTCTCTAATCTGTCCTCCACACAACTGGCAAACTCTTCTCCAAAACATGCATCTGATCCTATCCTCTTCTTGCTCTCATGACTCCATCTTCTCTACTATAAATGCAAATGTGTCTCTTTAGCATCAAAATCTTTAACAAACTGAATTGAAACCATCTTGCCAGCATCAATTTATTCTGGAAGGTTACTTCCCTTTCACACATTCTATGTTTTCACCAAACTGGTCTGATTCTTATTCCCCATGGATGAGAGTCTATCTCCTCCCTCCCTCCCTTTGCCCCAGCAGTTCCTCATGCCTGGAATGCTCCTTTTTCATCTTCCCTTCTTAGAATCCTTTGTCCCTTTCAAAGCTCAGATCAAGAGTCACTTCCTATGAGAGTTCCTTCCTGATCCTCCTAGCTGTTTGTACTCCTCCTTCTCCTCAGAAATTACTGTTTTTATATTGTATATATTTTGTATTTATCAATTTTTATGTTATTTCCCCTCAGTGGGCTGTAAACTCCTTGAGGCCAGACTAGTGCTAGATTTATCTGTGTATAGAGTTTTATGCCCCTACTTCCCCCCTAACCGTAAAAGCATATAAGCTCTTTCAGAATAGGGACTGGGTCATTTGAAATCTTTGTATCCCTAGGCACACAGCATGGCCCCAGTGGACAGAGGACTGACTTTTGGGTCAGAAAGATCAGAATTCAAGTCCCATCCTTGTTGACTGTGGACTGTTGGATGACTTACTCTTACAAATGCCAGCTGTATGTCCCAAAAGGTCACTTAAGCTCTTAGTGTTCTAGTTTGATTCTAGTCACCCTAAGACTCTAAGTTGCCAAAGAGCTGCAGATTGGCATTGGGAGATGAAGTTCTTCACCTGGAGGAGGAGATTTTGAGAATAAATTCAGTCCAGAATGATGGTTTCAATCCAGTTTGTTAAGGCTTTTAATGCTAAACAGAGAAATTTGTGTTTGTTGTAGAAGCAAGAGGAAGTAATGGGAGCAGGAATGTGATGGAGTCAGATACATACTACACCAATGAAATTAAAGGTCCTGTTAAAAAAAAACCCTGAAATACAATAAATCTGAGTTGCTGCTACTTTTATTGTCACATATTTAAGCTGACATGATCTTAGAGTTCACATAGTCCAACTTGTCATTTTGAAGATGAGGAAATTGAAATCTAGAGGAGGAAAGTGATTTGTCCAAAGTCACACTCAACCAAAGTCAGATCACCATCACCACCACCACCACCGCCACCACCATCATCATCACCATCACCACAGTCATCATCATAACCACTACTACCACCACCACCATTGCCACCTTCATCAACAACAGCAGCCTCTACTTGAATAATCAATAAGGCAAACTACCTCAGTCTAAGTCACTTTCGATATTTTTATTTTCATTTTGCTTTGTTAAGTCATTTGCTGTCATTGTTTTATCCCAAATTTCCTTCTTAATTCTCTCTTGTTCTGAGACCAGTATGAGTCAAATTCCTTATTAAGCAGTTATTTTAAAAACACTCCGCATGTACTAGTCTCCCAAGGTATGAAATTGTGAAGGGAAAACATTGAAATGCAGCTCTGCATTTCTGGTCTTTTCTGCTGGTGCAGAATTTAATCTTCTGTGATAGCATCAGAGCTCTGAAGATGTTCTGCTATTACAGTACTTGAGGCAGCCTTAAAAGATTGCCACCAAATGGTAGCTGATGGGCACAAGAATGTTTGGGGCTTCAAATATTTCATGTATTATCACAGCTGTGATCTGACAAAAGAAAGGTTCTGGTCCTCAGATAATACACGATATTCTGTCCCTGAGTGGTGTGGGGGCAGAGAATTTCTGGCCTTTCTCAGGATGCCACAGGCAGTGTTCAGTAAATGGGCTGGCAACTGCTGCCAAGGAGAGATAGGTGATTCTAAGGATATAGAACTGGGCCTAGAGTCAGAAAGACTTGAGTTCAAATTTGGCCTCAGACACTTACTAGCTATGTGACCCTAGGTAAGTCACTTAACCCTGTTTTCCTCAGTTTCCTCATCTGGGATAATGAAGAGTCAGACAGAACTGAACAATTGTTAACAAGGCCATTCATATTCATCACTAACCTTGCCTGGGCTCCTCGCATCTTCCTTAAGGTGTTAACGTAAAAGGATTTTTGGACAGCCTGATGAAAAGAAAAAAAGTAATAAAAGCACATGAAAATGAATAAAATTATAAAATATCATTAGAAACAAAATTTCTAACATAAATTTGATGGTCTTATATAGAGAATGGGACATTCAGGGTTTTTAACATCTACTTGTACTCTAACTATAATAACTGGTTGTAGAGAAGACAGAATGACTCTGTCAATGGTGTTTAAAATAAAAATTGTTAATGTTCAGGATCACTGCATTATATGATTGTATGCTATGTGTTTCTATATTAGATCTTGCAACATACCAGGAGAGATAAGAAGTTCTTCCATGAAGCATTTCTACCATTGCTGCATCGCGGTGTGGAGTTGACTATGGCCTGTGGAGCACTAGCTGAGTCAGGTCAATCAAGAAACATTTATTAAGCACCTACTACGTGCCAGGCACTGAGCACATGGGATGCAAAAGGAGGCAAAAGACAGTCTCTTTACTTCAGGAGCTCACAATTTAATGGATGAGACAAGGGAACAAGTATCCACATATTACTTCTGTGCCTGGAGCCTTCCAAGCTTGTATTGGTCTGATCAGCCACAGTCAGCCACACTGTACCTTGACTCCAACATAATGATGTCATTTTGGTCCTCCTCAAGAATGAAGGACAACAACCAACCAGCCTGGAACTAGATGACTGTCAAAAAATTAGGGCTGTCTGTGGCTTCTAATATTCTTTCACATGTTATATTTTACCATTCATCAAATCCTGTCAATTCCATCTGTGCAAGATCCTTTGTCTTTCTACTCTATATTACCCTCCCTCTCACCATGTTAATAGAAGCCTTCATTGTCACCCACCTGGAGTATTATCATTATAACCAGGACATTCTACCTCTACTATCTTCCTTTTCCAGGCATTTTGTGTTTTTTTTAAAGTTTGATTAATGCTTTTACAAAACATTGTAGTCATTTCCCAGTAAACCTCCCCCCTCTCCCAAGTAGGTCCCCACCTTACAAGAAAGGAGTAGGTGAAGAAATTAATCAACTTCATTTCTTATAGAACAATAGGATTCTATCACATTCATATATCACAACATGTTCAGCCATTCCTCAGTTGATGGGCATTCCCTCAATTTCCAATTCTTTACCACCACAAAAAGAGCTGCTTCAAATATTTTTGTACATTGGGTCCTTTTCCATTTTTAATGATCTCTTTGGGATATAGAGCTAGTAATGGTATTGCTGGATCAAAAAGTATGCACAGTTTGATTGCCCTTTGGGCATAGTTCTAAATTGCTCTCCAGAATGGTTAAATCCGTTCACAACTCCACCAACAACACATTAGGGTCCCAATTTTTCTCACATCTACTACAACATTTATCATTATCCTTTTCTGTCATATTAGTCAATCTGGTAGCTGGGAGGTGGTACCCCAGAGTTGTTTTAATTTGCTCTAGTCTACTCAATAGTGATATAGAGCATTTTTTTTCATATGATTATAGATAGCTTTGATTTCTTCATCTGAAAAATGCCTGTCCATATCCTTTGACCATTTATCAATTGGGGAATTATTTGTATTTTTATAAATTTAACTCAGTTCTCTACATATTTGATATATGAAGTCTCTATCAGGACACTTGCTGTAAAAATTTTCCCCCAGCTTTCTGCTTTCCTTCTAAATGCATTGATTTTGTTTGTGCAAAACCTTTTAAATTTAATAATGTTCTCTGTTTCTTGTTTGGTCATAAATTCCTCCCTTCTCCACAGATTTGATCGGTAAGCTATTCCATGCCTCCCTAATTTGGCCGTGGTATCACCCTTTATGTCTAAATTAGGCACCCATTTTGAACTTTAGATATTCTTGCTAGCTAATGCTAAGCTCTGTTTTTTCCCTTACACTGCTAAGCGACTTCAAATATTTTCAGCACCCTGGGACAAAATTCCAGCTACCTTGACCTAGTTATAACATTGAAAGTAAATACCACAGGTAATAAGCAGTCTAGCAGCTTGAGGAGAGGGAGAAAACAAAGGGAGGAGACCATGACATCTGAGGGAACATGAGAGAAGATGCTCCTCATTTTTTTTTTTCTGAATGAGGAAAAAACCTTTTTCAAGGTTTTTTTAACAGGACCTTTAATTTCATTGGTGTAGTATGTATCTGACTCCATCACATTCCTGCTGGTGTTGCCTTGCTAGTGTTATCTACTGGTTGTGGACCTTCTCTGCCTTCTGGATTTGGAGGAGGGGAACTATAGTACTAGGCTGCCAGGTGGCATGGTGAAGGGCATGGGATCTGGAATCAGGATGGACCTGGGTTTGAATGTGATTTCAGCTAGTTACTAAATGAGAGACCCTTGGCAAGTTACTTAACCTCTGCCTGCCTTAATTTTCTCATCTGTAAAGTGGGTTTAATTTTAATACCTACCTCCCAGGACAGTTGTAAGGATAAAATAAAATATTTGTAAGGTACTTTATAAGTCTTAAGGCATCATATAAATGCATGCAATATTACTATTGGTATTATTACTAATAACTGCAATTTAAATGGAGCTTTAAAGGTTGCAAAGCACCTTACATTTGACTATCTCATTTAAACCTCAATAAGCCTATGAAATACATGAAACATGTAGAATTACACCCATTTTATGGATGCTGACGAGTCTTAGAAGAGTTAAGTGATATAATTAAGGGTCAGAGATGGAAATTGAGCCTATGTCCTCCTTACTCTGGGAGGTGCTGTTGCATAGTGGATAGAGGGTTGTTCAACCAACTAGAGAGCCCTGGGTTCAAACCCTACCTTGGACACATCCTAAGCTGTGACATGGACCAACCTTTCAGTGCTGTGGGTAGCTTTCCAGGATTCTCACCTGAAGAAAGCTGTTGACATACATCAGTGGAGGGAGCTTCTCATCCAGGAATTCCTCATTCTGGTGAAATTCTAGGTTCAGTCTCTATCTCTCCCTAACACCATGTTCAACATAGTATGCTGCTTCTTCAAAAATTCTGGCCATTTATGTTTCTGAAGGGGTAGGATGAGTCTTTCTGCTTGTAGTGACTGCCTCCTTTGCTTTCCTATCTGGATTTACAAATCAGCCTTGCATTTGTGAGTGGAAAACTGGTTTGACTAGTATGACCCATGACCCACAGTGTGACTTTATGCTATGATAACAAACCCAGAGACTGGGCATTACTTCCCCCTGGCCCCCTATGCTTGCATAGCACAGTTAGAGTTATTTCCTGGGTCCATATTCCTTACACTCCATTCCTTATTAGGTAATTCAGAAAATTCCCTAATTTGACCGGTCCAGACTATCCCAATATTGTTTTCTATGAATGACAGGGAAGTCTTCTGTCCATGCCATGCCAGCTCTTTGTCCAAAACTTTATAAAAGTTGCAGGTCTGAGGGGCTTTGGATCTTTGACCAGAGTACAAATCTCACTGCATGTTTGAAGTCCAAAGCAGCCCAGCTGTGTGCTGCCCTTGGATGAAGGACAATGGTCAAACATTGAGATTGTTCCCTATTGGCATACGATCCTCTCCCCTCCTTGTGAAAAACAAGAGCCAGCTCTCTTTCTACCATACCATACTGCCTCCACCTTCCACACTTACTAGCCTTTTGACTTTAACCTCTTTTCCTCAGTTTCCTCATCTGTAATTTAGAAACAATAATACTCCAAAGAACTGGACTTGAATCTTGACTACAGTGGTGGACTTGGAGTCAGGATGCACTGAGTTTAAGTTTTGTTTCAGATACCCCTTAGTTGTGTGACCCTAGGCAAGTCACTTTACTTTTATTTGTCTCAGTTTCCTCAGCTGTAAAATGGGGATAATACTAGCACCAACCTAACAGGGTTATTGTGAGGATCAAATAAATCTGTGTGTGTGTGTGTATATATGTATAGCATATGTATATCTACATATACAAAAATGTATATATGTACTCATACACATATATATGCACATATATAACAATACATTATATCTATATCCCAATTTTATTGAGATACATCTCAATATTATATTACATATGTTATTATGTCTTAAAAGACTAGATAAATGCTAGCTATTATTATTATTAACCAGGATTTGAATTAAGCTTTTATGATCCCATTTCCAGGGCTCTTTCACTATACTGAACATTCTTTTACAGAGCTGTTGTGAGGAATACTTCAGTTGGAGAAGGATCTATCATTTAAAGGTGGGAAACTCATAGTGTGAGGAATCTTGCTACCTATTCAGATTGCAACTTGTCTACATCTTGGTAGGTCAATCCAAGGGAGTTGTCCAAGGCAACTCTTCTCTAGGTTGCACTCCAGATTTCCTCTACCATGTTCTTCTCTTTCTCCTAAAGCCTTACTCCAGCCCTGGAATTCACCCATTAGAAAACCCCTCCACCCCTGTGGTCTCTTCCTCTGATTGGACGGCTCCTTCTAGAGCCCCCATTTAAGGAGGGTGCCAAGCCATCCATGTCTCATTCCTCTCCTCTGTCATCACACTTTTTAGCTTCCTTTTATATGTCATCTTTTTCTCTTGGAATGTAAGCTCCTTGAGGGCAGGGATTGTATTTTTTCCATTTCTATTTGTGTGCCCAGTGCTTAGCACAAAGTAAGGCTTTGTTGACTGACTGGCCTATTATGTGACCAGGGTCATAGAGCTAGTAAGTACTAAGTATCCACTGCAGCCTACCAATCAGTCACCATCTGTTTCCAAACCCATCCTTCATTCTCTTCTGCCCCTTCATAAATTTCTGAGCACTCTAGAAATAGGAGCCCCCTATGTCTCCATGACCTTGAAATCCTTTGCTTTTTTCTCACTATATTGAAACTCAGTGTGATCATGCAGGCAGAAGCTTGGGCTAAGTTTCCCAGGGAGTGTTCCTAGACAGAATTGTTTTTATTGGCCTTATTAATTCACAAAGAATTCATGAACAAACCATCGAGGGACCGGGCAAAGTTGGCAGTAGCTCATTCCAAGACAGCTAAATAGAAGGATGATCATTCTCCTCATAACTCTGTACTGTCCCTTGTTGTTCCCTGACCCCTTTCCAGACCAAAATGAGCCCAAACCACAACTCTGCAGGTGAACTAATTAGTGAAAAGAGAGGTCAAATTAATGGACTTGGAAGCCCAAGTGGCTTTCATGTGAGCATAGCCAGGGATGGCTCCAGGCCTGTAGAAGGTCTGACCTTGTGATGTGGGTTTCCTTATCTCATAGCAAATATTGAGGGCCACCAATTTGTGCAGTGAAGAATTAGCACTGCCTTTGAAGTCTCGGATTAAAAGATCTCCAAGATCCCACCCAGATCTGAACCATGACCCTAATTTGATGTTCAATGTCTGTACTATATTTACTCAGGATTTTGGCCCAGGTGACTGAGGATTTAAAAATTAATTCGACCAACAATTATCAAGCACTTAGTATGACTGGTTGTTTCTGTGCTAAGTTCCGAGGTTACAAAAACAGAAATGAAACAATGGATTTTTTTTACAAACACACACAGTGCCAGAAAATCTTGTTTTCCAATAATTAAATTATTATTTAATTCATAATAAGTCAAATTGCCTGGGTAATAGAAAAGGCTGGACAACTCCAGTGGGCACTAGCACACGGGGGTGATAGTCTGGGGCATATGAAACCCTTGTCTCAGTTCTGATCTGACTCTTTGCATAGGTAGAATAGTGAAGACCTACCTGACATGATTTCAGGAAAGACATTGGACCTTCCCCAATATATTCCTAAAGGGATTTTCACTACCTTTAAGTCCAACTTGGTCTGAAATCCCCATCATCAGAGAGCAAAGGTAAGGGGGCTGTCTCTAGGAAGCCACTATCAAAATTCTACAAATATTACCTTGGAGCAGAGAAGTGTGTCTGTGTCTTTGGGGGAGGGGTTCCAGTTTTTCCCCACTTTCACGTGAACATAGATTGGTTTGATAAATGCACCAATTAATCCTTTGCAAGACATAAATAAAGTGGTGCTAAAAAAATGAGCTAAGGGACAGGCAAGTTGAAATGGCCCTGCTGCAAGAAACTTTCACTCTAGTAGGAGGAAAAGATACAAACGCAGATGAGTATAATACAAAATGTTACATAATAAGTTCATTAGTGAGATGAAAGACAAATTGTAATGTGTGGTTGGAGGTAGGAAGTGGTTACCCATGAGGGAAATCAAGCAAAGCTTCTTGGAGGAAGGGATATTTGAGCTCAGCTCAAAAGGATGTGTAGGAAACCAACAGTTAAAGTGAGACATTCTAGGCAATAAGAAACTGTGAACCAAGACACTGAGGTAGGAAATTGTGGAGCATGTCTGAAGAGAGGATAGAAAGTAGTTCAGTTTGGCTAGAGCATAGGATGCATGGAAAAATAGGTAGGTGGTGAGGATGGGTAGGTAAGGTGATGTCAGACTGTGGAAAGTCTGGAACACTAGGCAAAAGTGTTTGGATTTTATTTGATAGATGATGGGGAGTCACTGAAAAAGAGAAAGAGTCAATATTTTTGGAGTTAGAAGAGACTTGAGGGCATAGAATATCAGAGCCAGGAGGTTCCTCAGAAGAAAGCACATTAGAGCCGGAAGGGACATTCTACATGGACTAAAGAATGTCATCACAGTGGCTAGCATTTATATGGGGCTTTGAGGCTCACAAATGAAGAGAGAAGGCAGACAAAGGCCAAGTGACTTTCCCAAGGTCACATAAGTTAGGAAGTATTTAAGGCTGAATTTGAACTCAGGTCTTCTTCCTGAGTTCAAGACCAGTGCTCTATCCACTGTGCTTCCTAGCTGCCTCTAACTGGAATGTTAGAACACAGGATATCAGAGCTGGAAAGGCTCTGAGAACATGGAACATCCAATATTAGAGTTAGAAGAAATCTTCTATATAGAATACAGAATGTCAGAGCTTGAAGAGATCTTAGAATAAAGAGCTGACAGGAACCATAGGCATTACCCTTGGCCAACCCACTCATTTTTTCAGAGGAGTAAACTGAGTCTTACAAAATCAATTGCCTCTACAAGCCACTCAGTCAATCACTTAGGAGTCTCTTAATTTCTAATTACTCATCCAATGCTCTTCCAAGGTAAAAAGAATATTCCCCAGACCATGTGCTTGCTTTTGCTTGCTTGCGTGTTTTTGTTTTTGCTGTTTTAATTTTTAAGGCAAGACATCAAACCTATTATCCTTTGCCCATGCATCATTCACAACAATAGATTCCAACCCTTCTGGGTAAAGACTCAGGAAGGGTATTTTCCCCTTTTCAAAGAAACTTAAACAATATTTTGAATTCTTCTGTGGAAAAAAAGAGCTTTAATTTTTCAGGCTTGATTGCAAGATTCATCAAGGAGTGAACATAGAGCTGTTCTTTCTCAGCTCTAATCTCTAACAAACCAGCTGGGGACAAATAACCAGACAGAATAATTGGCAGAAATCAAGATTTAAAAATTTTACAGTTGAATGGACCCACGTAAAAGGAAATATCTTTTTGCCTTTTCTTCCTCCCTAGATGATGAGCGTCTTTCAAATGTGAGTTTCACCCTGGAAAGTGGATCCCTTTTTTTCAGGCCCAGCAATTGTGCTCCAAATTCATATGTTATGGAAATGTTTTCTCTTGCATAGGTAGGCTTTTCAAGCTCAGGAAATTTGATTGAGTGTGATTTGCTTGTGACATTGTCCCCATAGCTTTCATTTGGAAAACATCAGTGCTTTGGAGCACATGGAGAAAATCAACTCCGGGAAGCTTTAGAATCCAGAGGAGTCAGGCTCACACTTCTGTCTGACGGAAACTTCCTCGAGTGGCAGATGCTACTTTGATGAAGTAGAGCTCTTCATGGGAAGCTGCTCAGGGGAGGAAAGGGGATGTATTTAACCTCTCACCACAGGAAAGTCAAGTTAGAGTTAGTGATGGGAAATGTTGCTTAGATCAACTCTAGAATCTTATGTGTTGTGTGACTGGGAGTCATGTTTTCCAGGGAATGGCAGAGGGTGATGGAGACACGCATGATGGTAAGGGGAAGTGAACAAGCATTTACTATTTGCCAGGCACTCAGCTGATCCTCACAACAACCCTGGGAGGTAGGCGCTATTTCTATAGCAGGTCAAAACCTACCAAGAATAATGAAGGAGAAGTCGATGAAAAGATATATACGAGTGGAAAAGAAGAGGGGCTGGGTACATGGCTAGAGTGAGGAAAATTAATGGATAATCCATGTGCTCCATTGCTATTCTTATGCAAAAGCAATCAAGGATGTTGGGGAAACCCACTGTGCTGAACTCATAGAGTGGGTGGACCTGGATGGATTGTAATCTGCACCAGTGAACTCATACATTTATTTGGGGATTTGCAGATTTGAGAATTTGATATTTTATTAATTATTTTTTAGGGGTAGGGCCAAAGACCGATTGTGGTGCAGAAAGAATCATTTGGCCTGAAACAGAGAGAAACAAGAATGATTTCGTCTCCCATTTTACATTATTCAGCATCTCTTCCAATGCACTTACCATGTAATGTTGCACGTGGTAGTTGTCTGTGTGTGTGGTTTATCACTCTAGTTTATCAAACTATAAACTCCATGAAGGCAGGGATTTTTACCTTTGCTAAACTTTATCCCTCTTTTAAAAGTCAGTCTAATATTATATATATAGGAGGTGCTTAATACATGCTTATGGAATGAATTTACATATGAAAGTGCCAAGGGAGTTTAGAATTTTCTCAAAGAATACCTTGGTATTTGTAGATAGCTCCTGCTTGCATTAGTCTGATAGGAAGGTTCTGCTTAAGTCTGATTTCTAGCTTCTGGGCAGGTCAGATCTAAAAAATGGTCAGAAAGAGAGAGGGTTACTCTAAACCAGTTACGAGAGTCCTCAGGCAAAAGATATTCATCAGCAGAGAACAGGAACAGCAAATAGGCACTTTACATTGGGAGTAAGCAGCAGGATTTGTCAGGGAATAAAGAAGGCAGGAGTATTGTCAAATGTCATGCATTGAGGTTTTGAAAGAAGCAAACAAACGCTTTACCAACATTATTTCATTTAGTCCTCATGACAACCCTGGGGGGGGGTAGGTGCTATTATTATTCTCATTTTGCCATTAAGGAAACTGATATAGATGTTAGTGATTTGCCTAAAGTCACACAGCCTCCATCTGTGGCTGGATTTGAACTCAGACTCCGGGCCCAGTGCTTTAGCCACAGTATCAACTAGCTGCCTCTAGACATTTTGAGAGGAAAGAGATTGCTATTTCTATTCCATTACATTCTATTCTGTTCCATTCCACAAATATTTATTAAGCACCTACTCTGTGTAAGACATTGCACTACGTGCTAGTGATGTAAAGATTGATCTGGCCCAGATTCTGCTCTCAAAAAGCTTTTAATCTAAGAAAAAGTTAGAGCCTTTCCAGTGACCTGTGGAGTTATCCTATTGGTGTGTCTTCCAGAGGCAATCCATTCCTATGTGTCTATCAAATGCCTGGTCTGTCTGCAAAGGTTGCTGATAAAAAGGATGGAGATATTCCTTGTTTGTCTTTTATCAGAAAAGATGAAGGATCCCAGAAAGAATAAAAAAAAAATGATCTAAGAAGAAAATTAGAAAGAAAAAGACTGAGAAAGAAGGGAAATCTAAACCCATTAATATGTGGTGATAGGATTTAAGAATGTGAGGGGCAGTGAAAGGGAAAACAAACTTGTGCATGGTTAGAGCTATAGAGGTATGAGGCTTTTCTTATAAACCAGGGGTCACTTAACTGTGAACTTATTTATTTTCTAAAAGAAATATTTTTGCTATCTGTATTTCAATATTATTAGTTTCCATTTTAATTGTAATACATTTAAAAAACGTTACTCTGCAATAGAGTCCCTAGGACTGACCAATTTAAGTTTAAGAATCTTTGCTCTCAAGGCCATTTAAGAAGGTCAGGCTATCTGGGCATCTGGCAAAAGGAGGGGATATGTGACAGTCATTGAAATAAAATGCAGAGGTTCTTAATCTTTATTGTTTCAAAGACCTCTTTGGCTGGCTGGTGTCAGATGACCAGGGAGTTTGATCTTTTTAAGCAGTATTTCTCTAGAGTTATGATCTATGCTTAGATGATGATGATGATGAGAGAGAGAGAGAGAGAGAGAGAGAGAGAGAGAGAGAGAGAGAGAGAGAGAGAGAGAAGGACAGTTTGATAGGATGATGTCATCTGTGTGGACATTAGGGAAATGCTTCTGGTATGAGGCTGGGACCATGTGAGGACATTCTGCAGCCCTTTTTGTTTAATCTACTCAAGGTTGGGAAGTTGGTTTCCATTGTCCACATAGTTGGAATGGTTAGCATCTTTGAAAGTGCCTGAGTCAGCACTCTAGAGGGATTTGGTTGCATTTTCATCTGGGGGAGCAAGGCGGCTCCATCACTCTTGGTTTGTTGTGAGAGAAAGATGCTATGCAAGAAGGGTTATGGTGCTTAGCTCACTTAGATCAAATGGCCCTGGGAAATGGGCCTGGGTCTTTGGCTTTTTCATTATTTACTCCTCCATTCTAGGTGAAGGAATGGGAGTCTGATCTAGGCTGGGAGTTAAAGCCACAGGGATTTGGGACCCCAGGAACCCACCTGGTTTTGTAGTCAGTCTAGCACAGATGCTCTGAGGAACAAGGTTCCAGGACTCTAGCTTAGTTGAATCTGGCAGTGATGCCACCTTTGGATGTGAATTTCATGGGGCCAATGATATGTTGGGGGTATAGAATTATGTCCCTGTTGTATTGGGGAAAATGTTTGTTCTTGCTATATCTGTAAATATTTCTTTCTAAAAGCTACTTGATGTTAAAGAGTTAAGTGAAACTGAGGTGTTGGCAGTGGGATCCTAAATTGGGAGAAAAACAGTCAGTGGGAAAGAAAAGAAGAACTCCAACACCTTCAGGGCACCCTGGAACCCTCAGGATGTAACAGTCCTGACCCTGAGAGATTGGGGCCAGAGTCAACCATGATGCTTTATAAGGATGATAATTTACATTTATAAAGAGTTTCAATATTTTTCAAAGAGGCCTAGACACATTTAGCTCACTTGATTACATATTGGGGATGGACTAAGATGGAGGAAGTGGCTAATGAGTTCCTGACAGAGATTACAACACTAGTATAGACACAAGAAATAATTGTAATGGAGGAAGGCAAATCTATGGCACAGTCACTAACATCACCAATTGTATGCTGGAAATATCCACTTATAAGTGTCATAGGTATTTCCAAAGCTACATGTACAACATGGAACTCATATTTTTTCCCTGAATGGACCTTTCTTTCTAGCTACTCAATTTCTATTAAGGGATGCATCAACCTTTTATCACCAGGCTTTCATTACCAGCCTTGGAATTATCCTTAACTGTTCACTTTCCCTCTGTTCTCTTAACCAATCCATTTTCAAGTCTTGTTGAGTCTATTATTGGCAGTTCAAGCTTTCATTACTACTTGACTGGATCATGATGATATTTTTCTAAATGGTCTCCCTGCTTCCAGTATCTCAATTCTCCAATTCACCCTCAAATAGCTGGCAAATTAGTATTGCTAAAGGTCAGGTCTGACCATGCTGTTTGTTTGATCAAGACACTTCAATGACTCCTTATTGTCTTGAGGATAAAATGGGAACTTCTTTGCTTATCATTTAAAGTCCTTCACAATCTTGTTCCAGCCTGATTTCTTTTTCCAGAATGGTTTCACAATACTCTACCTCATTCACTCTATGTTCCAGCCATCCTTTCTTACTTATTGTTCCCTCTACAACCTATCCCATCTTCCAACTCAATGGAAATGTACATCCTGTCCCCTTGCCTAGAATTTTCTACCTCCTTATTTCCATTTTTTAGGACCCTTTATTCCCTGCCAAGTTCAGTTCAAATGCTCTCTTGCACAAATCTTTCTTAATCTGTCTAGTTACTATCCCTGAAATAACTTTGTATTTATTTTGTATATGCTTTCTATTTAATTAGGTATACTTTGTTTCTCTAAGTAGAATATAAGCTTCTTGAGGGAAGTGTTATCTTTGTTTTCTTTATATCCCTAGAACCTGGCACATTATAGGTGCTTGATAAATGCTGGTTGAATTGAATTAAAATGGTTTTCTGCTGGAGAGCTAAAATCAGAAAATAAATGCCTTGCAGATGTGAAGTAAAGGAAGAGACGAGGAAAACTCTTAACTCTGAATGTGATTCTGACCAACAAGGAAGAACTTGTTAGTAAACAGAAAATAATGGGAACCTTGGGGAAAATGACTATATCATTTGTCTTAAGAACTCATGAGATATCAGGAGGGGAAGGCTTAGACAAAGTCTGGCATGACCGAAATCTTAAATTAGTATATTTCCCAGCCATTTCCAAATCATGTTACCTGCACAACAACCATCCTCTTCAACCTTTCCCATTGGAATCTTGATTCTGTCCCTGATCTTGAACTCTCTCTCTCTCTCTCTCCCTGTCTCTCTCTGTCTCTCTCTGTCTCTCTCCCTCTCTCTGTCTCTCTCTCTCTCTCTCTCTTTGTCTCTCTCTGTGTCTCTGTCTCTCTCTCTCTTGAGTGCACTTGTGTGTGTGTGTGTGTTTGTGTATGTGTATCTGAGAGAGAGAGAGAGAGAGAGAGAGAGAGAGAGAGAGAGAGAGAGAGAGAGAGAGAGAGAGAGAGAGAGAGAAGAATCATGATTTTGCCTGGAATAAGGCCTCCACATTACTCCTCAGTCATTTTCAAACTATCACCATGCTATTTATTTTGAGGGCTGTCAATTCATTAATCCTCTCTTTTCCTCCATGACCAGCCCACATTCTTTTCTGATCATATAGAAAAGCTTTACACCATTATTTTGATAGCTTTATACACCTAATC
Organism: Vombatus ursinus; assembly: GCF_900497805.2. Taxonomy (NCBI): domain Eukaryota; kingdom Metazoa; phylum Chordata; class Mammalia; order Diprotodontia; family Vombatidae; genus Vombatus; species Vombatus ursinus. The sequence goes on along the minus strand of NW_020954615.1, from coordinate 12,246,163 downwards.
CTGCCTAATTCTTAATTACTAATGTGTTGCAGCCTACTCACACCTACCATGTATTTCTGTAAGCTGTTTACTTGGTGATGAATATTTTGCTGATAGCAACCCACAAGACAGAAAAACTCAATGCCCAGCAAGAAGAAGAAGGGCAACAGGAACTTTGAATATTTATAGAGCACTTTAATATTCACAAAGTACTTTACATATATCATCCCAGGGGAGTCTCACATTAACTTTGTGAAGTAGATACTGCAGATATTGATTCCTATGGTTTACAATAGAGGAAATTGAGTTACATAGAGGTTTAGTGATTTACCCAGGGTTACAAAGTGAGCAAGTGTCACTGGTGGAACTTGAACCCAAATATTTCCTGTTTCCAAGTCTATGCCATGCTTACAAATTGCTTACATTTAGAAACTCAATTCATTTGAGTAGAGTGTGTATTGAGACCCTGCTAGGTATTAAAAACTAAACTAAACTAAACTAAATCAGCTCCAATGGATGATGAAATAATAGCCCTCCTTCATTTGTCTAGCTCTTTCAGTTTCATAAAGTATTTTCCCTACAACAACCCCATTAGTGGAAGTATTATTATCACCTTGTTACAGAGGAGAAAATTAAGGCTCAGAGGTTAAAAGATTTGCCCAAGGTCTTAAAGCTGGTGTATCTGGGTCAGTTTGCTATATCTTCATACTGGTCACATCTACTAACTGTCTTGGGCCTTCTTCCCTTTTCCTCTATAGTGTCTCATTTGGTGATCCTAGCAGCTCTCATGGATCAAATAGCATTTTTAGTTGGAGGATTCTCAATATACCCAGCCCTAAACTCTCTCTTGAGTTCTGGTTCTTCCTCACTGGCTTCCTTTTGGACATCTCAAAGTGGAAATCCCATAGACAACTCAACAGACTCAAACAGAATGCATTAGCTTTCCCTTCCCCAAACTCCCTTATTCTCACAGTCAGGGCCACCACCAGCCTCCTGTCATCCAGGCTGACAATTTTACCATCATCTTTGACTCCTCCCTTATACTCACTCCATATATTGAATCAGTTGTCAAATCAATCTGTCAGAAAAGCACTTGCTTATTAAAGAATGCTTTTATTGTATTTCTTTTCAATTATAAGTAAAAACAATTTTAGCATTTTAAAAATAATTTTTGAGGCCCAAATTCCCTCTCTCCTGTCCCCCTTGAGAAGGCAAGCACTTTGATATAGATTATATGTGTGAAGTCATGCAAAATGTATTTCCATATTAGCCATGTGGCAAAAGAGAACACAGATTATCACCACCACCCACCCTCCCCCCAAAAAATGAAAGAAAAGAAAAACAAAGAAAGTACATATACTTTTTTTAGGAGGCAATTGGGGTTGTGACTTGCCTGGGGTCATATAGGTAGTCAGTGTTTGAGGTTGGATTTGAACTCAGGTCCTCCTGACTGCAGGGCTGGTGCACTACCCCCTGTGCCACCTAGCTACCCAAAAATGTTATTTCTATCTGCATTCAGGCTCCATCAATTCTTTCTCTGTAGGTGGATAGCATTTTTCATCATGAGCTTCTTTTTTACTTTTTTTTTTATTAAATTGATACATATTTATGGAATAAAACAAGAATTTCCATAACATGGCATAATAAAAAAGATGATTATGCATGAAAATGCAAATCTACTATGCGTAGCTTGCTATTCCTTCCAAATATACAAGATTATCATGTAAATTTCTTTTTTCTCCTTTTTTTCTTAGTTCTTCATAATTGTCTTGGATCATTGTATTGCTGAGGATAGCTAAGTTGATTGCAGCTGATCATCATACAATATTGCTGTTACTATGCACACTGTTTTTCTGGTTCTGTTCACTTCAGTCTGCATCAGTTCATGTAAGCCTTCCCAGGTTTTTTCTGAAAGCATCCTGCTCACCATTTTTTATAGCACAATAATATTCCCTCACAGTCATATGCCATAACTGGTTTATCCATTCTCCAATTGATGAGCATCCCTTCAATTTCTAATTCTTTACTACTGCAAAAAGAATTGTTACAAATATATTTGTATATATTCTTTTTTTTTCTTTGATCTCTTTGGAGTACAGACTTAGTAGTGGTATTTCTGGGCCAAAGGATATGCACAGTCATCAGACATTTATTAAATGCTTACTATATGACAGACACTGTGTTTTATCTTGTTTTTACTACTATAATGGTATCTCTTTCTCCACTCACATTGTGACATTTCAGTGCAGGCTTTCATCACATCTCCCCTGGAGTACTGCAAGAGCCTTAGAGTTGGTCTCCCTCACCTCAGGCCCTCAGTACATCCTTCATTGAGCTGCCAAACAGATCTTGAATTTAAGGTTTAAAACCATCACTCACCCTGACCCTACTCAATAGATTCCAGTGTCATTCTGTTGACTCCAGGATCAAATACAAAATCATTTGTTTGGCATTCAAAGCCATTTAGACCCTAACCCCCTACTACTTTTCCAGTCTTCTTACATCTTCCTCCTCTCCATACCCTCTATGATCCATCAACATTGGCCTATTTTGTGTTTCTTATGTACCATCCTAGGGGCAGCTAGGTGGCACAGTGGATAGAGTCAGGATGACTCAACTTCATGAGTTCAAATCTGGCTTTGGACACTTATTAGCTATGTGATCCTGGGGAAGTTATTTAACCCTGTTTTCCTTGATTTCTTATCTGTAAATTGAGCTGTAGAGGGAAATCACAAACCACATCAGTATCTTTGCCCAAGAAAATCCTAAATGATGTCAGGATGAGTTGAGCATGACTGAAAAATGACTGAACAACAACAATGCACCATACTATGTCCCAATTTCATGACTTTGTACTGGGTATTCCTAGTGCCTGGAATATTCTTCTTGATCTCAGCTTTTTGGAACTCTTTAGGACTCACTTGAAGAGCCACTTCCTTCTGGATGTTTTTCATGTTTTTCCCCCTCACCCTTCTTCCACCAGGTCCCCAGAAACCACTAGTTCCTTCCATTTAAAATCATTTCCCATGTATACTATATATATATATATATATATATATATATATATATATATATATATATACACATCTTAGAAAATATTTGTTTGTGGTCTTTCTCATTAGAATGTGAGCTCCTTGAGTTTAGGAGTTTTTTGCCTTTCTTTGGGATCTTGAGTGCTTAGTACAGAGACTGAATCATCCCAAGGACTTAATAAATTCTTGTTGATTAGCTGACTAACTGGTCCAGTGTTTTTTCCACTAACTCACATGACTTCTTCACAGGAAAGGAGGATGAGACAAAGTCTCTTTTCTCAAGGAGATTAGAATGTAATTTGAGAGAAAAAATAATAGGATCCTTGAATCATAGATGGACAGATAGAAGGGACTTTTGAGACCATTCAGTCCAATTCCCTCCTTTTACAAATGAGAAAACTGAGTCACAGAGAGGTTAAGTGATTTATCCAGGGTCACATAGCTATTAAGTGTCTGAGGTGGGATTTGAGACAAAATCTTGCTAGCTCCAAGTCCAGCACTCTATTCATGTTCCATACTCAAGATGATAGCACATCAAAATTAAATTGGATATAATCTGAGTCCTCAAGGTGTGGCCTGGACAAACAGTGCTCAGAATGGCAAGGAAGGGATCGATCAATAATCCAGTAGCTGCAGTCGATCACTTACTGTTCTTGTTTTGTATCTCATTGTCAAGGTGACATGTTTCTGTTCACGATTCTTTACCATTTTCATTAAGAACAGCTCAAATGTCACGTTTCATTCCATGGTTTACTTGTCACAAAAGTTATAGGTTTCAATGAGAATCCTCCTTCTCTTTGGCTCTACTTTTTCTTTCTGAGTGTCAAAGGCATCTTTCCAAATCCATCCAGCATCGAAAGTGTAGCTTCCTAACTTGGCTTCTTGCTACTCAGTTTTCTGAAAATCCTGCCGGCAGTCAGTTTATAATCCATTTGTGTTAGGCACATTGCAGCCGACACCCATTACTCCACCTTTCCCTTCAGAGAAAAACACAAATTTTGGAGACTTGATTTGACTTGGCTGCCATGAATATTGAAGGCCTTCCCAGGGCTGGGCATCTCGTTTTGGTTGGCTGTGCTGTTCTGATTAGGTTTTGTCTGACTGGTCTAGCTCACCTTCCTCATGTAAACACTTTCAGTTGCTTCCTCACCTCTTTTAATACAACCTTAGACACCTTCAGAGCTACATGGAATGGAACAGCCTCTGAAAAACACTGAATTGTGAAAAATAGGCCAAACTCCTTGTATCTCTGGTCCTACACCACATCTGACTTCAGTTCTCGTATGGGAAAAGGAGCAAACTCACATCAAATACTAGCTCTTGTGGCTTATTCTGCCTGGAGTTTAGATTTGTTTTGGTGCAACTTGGAGTCCGGAAGACTTGAGTTCAAACCCTGCCTCAGACACTTACTAGCTGTGTAACCTTGGGCAAATCAGTCATTCTGTTAACATTTATTAAGAGAGCATAATGTGCCAAGCACTGTGTTAAGCACCTTCTTTGGGGGCTAAACTCCTTGAGAAAGATCATTATAATTGGTACCTTAACTTTCTTTCCTTTCACTTCTTTTTTTTTTTAAACACTTTGCAGCCTGGCTTACAATATCATCATCCCACCAAAACTGCTCTCTCCAAACTTACCAATGATTTCTCGGTCATCAAATCTAATACACTTTTTTCAATTCTCATCTTTCTTAACCTCTTTGAATCCTTATTTCTGTTAAGCACTTTCTTCTCCTTTAGGTTGTTGTAACACTACTCTCTTCTGGTTCTCCTCCTCCCTCTGCTCCTCAGTCTCCTTTGCTGGATTTTCATCTAGGTGAGTATCTCAAGGTTCTGTTCTGGACCCTCTTCTCTTCTCTCTCTATCCTACTTCACTTGATGATCTTACTAGCTCTCATGGATTTAATTATCATCTCTAGGCTCAGGAGCATCAGATTTATTCATCTAGCCCTAACTCTCTCTGCTGACATCTAGTCTTACATCTTCAACTGCCCATTGGGCAACTCAAACTTAAGTCTAATAAATATCTTAAATTCAACATGTCCAAAATTCATCTCATTATCTTTCCCATCAACCCTCCCTTCTATCTAACTTTCCTATTGCTGTGGATGGCACCACCATCTTCCCAGTCACCCAGACCCACAACCCAGATGTCATCCTCAACTCCTCACTCCCTCACCTTCCATATCAAAGTTGCCAAGTTATATCGATTTTAACTTCCTAACATAGTTTATATTCTCCATTCTCTCCTCTGATGCTGCCACTACCCTGATATAGGCCTTTACTACTTCATACCTGGCTTATTGCAAGAGTTGCTGATTGGTCAACCTCCAGCACTTATCTTCCAGGACAGTTATGAGGAAAAAATGATGTAACATTTGTAAAACACTACATAAATCCTAGCAGTTATTATCATTATCATTATTATTATTCCTCATGTTCGAATTCCCTCCATGTCTCTTTCTCTGTCTTTGTCTGTCTCTTTGTCTCTTTCTGTCTCTGTCTCTATCTCTCTGTCTGTCTGTCCCTCCCCCTGGACTTGGAATCAGTAAGACTTGAGTTCAAGTCCTGCCTCAGACACTAGCTGTATGACCCTGAGCAAGCCTCTTACTCTTGGTCTATCTGACTTACCCCATGTGTAAAACAGGGATAATAATAGTACCTACTTCACAGGATTGTTACAAGGTGACATGTTTCTGGTCACAATTATTTACCATTTTCATTAAGAACAGCTCAAATGTCACGTTTCATTCCATGGTTTACTTGTCACAGAAGTTATAGTTTTCAGTGAGAATCCTCCTTCTCTTTGGCTCTACTTTTTCTTTCTGAGTGTCAAAGACATCTTTCCAAATCCATCCAGCATCAAAAGTGTAGCTTCCTAACTTGGCTTCTTGCTACTCAGTCCTCTGAAGATCCTACCAGCAGTCAGTTTATAATCCATTTGTGTTAGGCACATTGGAGCTGACACCCATTACTCCACCTTTCCCTTCAGAGAAAAACACAAATTTTGGAGACTTGATTTGACTTGGCTGCCATGAATATTGAAGGCTTTCCCAGGGCTGGGCATCTCGTTTTGGTTGGCTGTGCTGTTCTGATTAGGTTTTGTCTGACTGGTCTAGCTCACCTTCCTCACGAGGATACACACATTCCTCAAAAGGTTACAAGGGTAAAGTGAGATAACATATGTGCAATGATTTGCAAACCTTAAAGCTCAACATAAATTCTAGTTATATTTACTATCCCTAGCCTCATCAGTATCTCAGTCTATGTTTCTACCTCCCTTTCTGCCTCTTTCAATATCTCTAAGTCTCGATCTCTATCATCCATATCACAGTCCATCAAAATCACACAGAAACAGTGAGGTGCCTGTCATCCTTGCTCTGCTGGCTCTTGGAGAGGTTCTTGAAGTCAGTCTCCACAGGCTGAATTAACCTCCTAATATTTTTCTTCAATGACAAAAAGTGGATAATTTTATCCTTTGTGAAATAATTTGCAGAGCACTAAACACAGAGAAATAATAGCAAGGTTTGTCCCAGGAGTATTTTGATTTGAACCCCATTGAAAAATGAATGGGAGGAAGAGGATGAAGATGATGATGATGATGGTGTATGATAACATTTATATTATTGTTTAAAATTTGTAAGCATTATCATTTCCATTTTATAGAAGAATAATCTGGTTTTCTCAGTGTTTGGGTGATTTGCCAGGGTTCACATAATTCATCTTTGAGATAGGATTCAAATCCAGGTCTCTTGCCTCTGACCAGACTTCCTCAGTAGACTTCCCTAGGAAACTGTGGAGCTGCAGACCAAAAGGAAATGTAGAGAACTAAGGGCAAAAGTGATTGGAAGGATGAGCACTCCCAACACGACAACCAGTTTGGGCAAGTTTCTCAGTAGATTTAGAAGAATCTGAGGGAAGTTGAGACTTGCACTCAGGTCAAGGCTTTGTTCATATTTCCTCTCAAACTTCAACTCGACTGCATCTTAGTCTACCTCAAAGAACTTGTCTTTCTCATTTCACTCAGCTCTCACATCAGATAGCTCAAATCTGAATAATTAGGCAGGAAAATGTCGAGGGACCCTGGTGGCTTCACAAGTCAACAGCTTGGTTTAGATGTCTCTAGGTGATACTGCTTTCAAGTTCTATAACCAACTTTTACCCTCCCTACTGTGAAGAGAAAAATTCTCTAAGAAAAAAACTTACTTTGGAAAAAAACTGCATTCCCCATGCAGCCTCAGTGATGACTTAATGACCTGGAATGCAGAAAATATAGGGAGAAGCTCCACCAGGGCATAAGGCTTGAGTCACTTCCTCCGGTATCTTTTCTTAAAATACAAACTATGGTCTGAATTTCAAAAGCTGCTTTGCCACCTATCCATGGACTAGAGGTTAGCTGTGATATCGAAGTTGACTACAGAAGTGGGGTGTATATATGTGTCTGTGCATGCATGCATGTATGTATTTCCTTAAAAAAAACCCAACCAAACAAAACAAGGGAAATGTCCTTCTAACCTGAAGATGTTGGAACCTCTAATTGGCAGAATATGTAAGCCTTGGTGTAAAGGATGGTTTCTTTTAAAAGTCATGGCAAGGGATATTTGTAGGAGAACCATCAGTGTAGTGTATTAATCAGGATCATTACTTCTAATATAAAAAAAAATTTCACTTCTAAGGCCTATTCCAATTTTGAGCACTATCCTAATATTTATTTTCTAAGATTTTTTTGTCCCATGAACATCCCCTTCTAATGCTGTCTAATGTCAAGGAGGTGTCTAGTTGTCAAAGGCTGTGCCTAAAGTACACAAACTTGGATGCGTCCTACAGAGTCAGACAATTAGCATTTATTAAGCCCTTACTTTGTGCCAGCCACTGTGCTAAGAGGGCAAAGGTCTTTTGGAGTATAAATCTAGCTCTCTGCCCATGATATCATGCCATCTCTCCCTACCCTGTAACTAGCTTCAGTGAAAAAATAAACTAACATAACCAACTGTGCCAATGCTTTCTACCTAGTCACAGACTGGTATGCAAACCTGTCCCCTGGGAAGGGGACTTTGAGTCACTCAGCATTTAGAGAAGCAGTCTCATTTGTCAGAGCACATTCCCAGCTTGATTTACTAGTGACATCTCCCCACAATTAGGGATCTGGGATCTAGGGGGAGTCATGACTAAGTTACTGGTCTAGGCCTGCAGGGACATGGACTCATTTATTTTTGGTGTGCTAATGGTCACAACACTTGTTCTTACCTGTACCTGCAATAAACCTTATTTTGCTCTATAGTATTAATATGTAAGCTAACACTTGCATAGTGTTTTAAACTTTACAAAGCATTTTATGCATATCACTTCATTTGGGACTACTGGCAACCCTATGAAATAGGTATTGTATGTTTTATGATACCACCTAATTACAGAATCACACAATTTGAGAGTTGGAAGGGAACAGGGACTGTCTTTTGCCTCTTTTCATATGTCCAGGGCTTAGCACCAGTACATAGTAGATGCTCAATAAGCATTGATTGATTGATTGACTTCAGTGGCCAACTAGTTCAATCTATACACAAAAGCAATTCCTGCTATAGTATATCACAAAGTGGTTGTCTAGCTTCTGCTTGAAGATATCTAAGGAGCAGGAGGGGGAGCCCACCATCTCTCAAGGCAGCCTGTTTCTCTTTGGGATGGGCCTTTTTGCAAGGTCCACCAATTTAGTCTTCCATCTTGCACCAAGGAAAACATATCACATTTTCCCTCCATGAGCTAGACTTTCAAATACTTGAAGAGAGGTATTATATCTCTGAATCTTTTCTTCTCCAGGTTAAACACCTCCATTTCCTTTGATTTATCCTTATAAGATATCTCATCAAAGTCCTTTATCATCCTGGGTGCCCTCTTTCAAACAGACTCAAGTTTATCAATATCCTTCTTAAATCATAAATCTTAAATCAGAACTGATCATGATACCTCTGATAAGATTCAGTGAGGGCAGGGCAGTGGTACTGTTATTTTTCTATTTTGGGAAGTTACAATTCTCTTAACACAATCCAAAATCCCCTTAGTTATTTTAGTTTCTGCATCATGTTGCTGACTCATATTAGGCATGTAGTTCATGAAAATCCCCAGATCTTGTCTTCTAGGAGAAGGATTGATCTGATCTTGTTCAGTCCCAGAAAGAATGACAAGAGACAATGGGTGGAAATTGTAAGAGTCAGGTTCTAGGTCAACTTAAGGAAGAATTGACTAACAATAAGAGCTTTCCATCAGGGGAATAAATGGGCTGCTTTGGCTGGAGTTGTGTGTTCATTGGTATTGTTGAGAGTCTATATGATCAGTTGGGATGTTTTATAAGGATTTCATATTCATGGAGGTATTAAGCTAGATGGGCCTCTAAGGTCTCAAATTTTATGGTTTAGAAAGTAAATAGGCAAAACAGTTCATTTCCTGATAGAATCAGATAAAAATAAAATATTGAGCTTGATGTCAGGAGGACCTGGGTTCAGATTTCACCTCTGATACCAGTTGTGTGAGCTTGGACAAGTTACACAAGCCATCAAGGAGTTTATAGTCATTCTTGTGGATAACAAGCTGGGAGGGGGAGGATAAAGAGGTTTAGTATTGGATATCTGAGAACAAGTCATGGGGTTTAGGGAATGAACAAATGAAGAATGGAACAAGACAGGCATTGAGACAGGGACCTAGGCTGGAGGCTAGATCGTAAGGAATAAAGGAAGGGCCAAATGCTGGGACCCAGGTAACAAATAGGACCAGACAGAAAACTGACATATTGTTCAACACTTAAGCCCATGACTGACAGATATTATTATGGAAGGTATATTACGGAAGATAATTCTATCTACTATGGAATATTTTTCACTACTTTGGGAGATAATTGATCTAAGAGCCTGGGACAGGGTTTGATTTACAGAAGGGAATGACATAGAACCAGCTTCATGGGATCATAAGATCACAGATTTAGAGCTTGAAAGGACATTAAAATTACCCAGTACAAGTCTCTCATTTTACAAATGAGAAAACTGAGGACCAGAAGGACTGAATGAGCTATCTGTCACTTATAAAGTCCAATGGTTTCCTATTGTCCCTGGGATAAAATAGAAACTCCTTTGTTTAACTTTGGAAGATCTCCACAACCTGGCACCAACCTATCTTAACAGAATTTTTACATATTCCCCCTTGTCTTGTACTCAATATTGCACTTGAACTGGCCTCCAGGCTGTCCCTCAGACACTATTTACCACCCCCTAGTTTCATGTCTTTGCATTGACTGTCTTGTGGTCTGGAATGTCCTCCCACCTCACATCTACCTTGTAGAATCCCTTAAATCCTTCAAAACACTGCTCAAGGGCAAATCTATAGGAAACCTCTTCTGATCCCACAAGGTGCTAGAGCATTCTTCTCAAAAACCGTGACTTTTATTAATTTATTTGTTTCTGTATATGTGTTCTCTCATCTGATAGCATGAAACTTTTGTTAGAGAAGGGAATGTTTCATTTCTGTCTTTGTAACCTTGGCACAGTGCCTGGCACATGCTGCTCAGTCATGTCGGATTTTTCATGACCCCATTTTGGGATTTTCTTAGCAAAGATACTGGAGTGGTTTGCCATTTCCTTTTCCAGCTCATTTTACAGATGAGGAAATTGAGGCAATTGTGAAAAAATTATGCCCAGGATCAGACAGCTAGTGACTAAGCTGGGTTTGAACTCAGGTTTTTTTGACTCCAGGCCCAGCTGCTCTATCCACTGCACCACCTAGCTGCCCCACCTGGCACATATGCTTAATAAGTGCTTGTTGATTGATTAACTGATTGATTCATTTCTTATCACATTTTTTCAGTGAAGAGCATTAAACTATTTATTACAAGGTATATACACACAGCTCAGGTAGGAAGTGATAGACAGGATTTGAATCAAGGTCCTCTGATTACAGATTTCATACTTTTTTTTTCTTTATCATATTGCTGCCCCCTACCCCTCCCAAGGTTATGAGGCTGCAGAAATAAAGAATCAAGCAATCCATTAAATTAAATGTGTGATGATTGCTCCCTTACCAACCTATGATGTAGGTAGTACAAATATCATTATCTCCATTTTACAAGTGAGGAAACTGAGGCTTAGAGCCAAATTGCCCAGGGTCAACTAGCTAAGTTAAATGTCACAGTTCAGACCTGAACCTAGAAATCATGGCTCTCTTAAATCTAAATCATCTTTCTCTACTATACCACACTTCTGAACATATATTGCTTTATTGGTTATATAAATACTAAAAATGCTTTAAAAGAACTGTGACTTCATCAGTGTAGACACTACTTCCAGTAAAGCAAATTGTGAAACCCTCTGCTACTTAGGAGAAGATTTTAATCAATGGAGGTGGCAGACCTTCTACTAATGACTCCTTATGAATTAATCAGTTAGGGTGATCTTTCCATGGCCGGAGGGCCAGGACTGGATGGCTTGAGAGACTTGTAGGATCTTCTGGGGTTGAAACTCTCTTGGCACAGATTTTGAAGGTCCTGGGTCACTTCCACACCACAGTGAGACACTAGATGAACACGTCAGCAGAGAAAATGCTGACAGTAATGGAGGCAAATTGAATAAGAATGCCAAAACACTTTCTAATCACCTGCACTTTAACAGATGATTGGTTGTTAAACAGTCAGTTGTATTTGAAATCCAAGGACACTGGTGTGCAGATTAATCTTGAACTTGTTGCCAAAGGTGAGGAGACTGGGCTTTGGTGGTCAGACACGGTCTTGGACTGAGTTTCTGCCAGAATTAGATTATGTGAGAACTCACAGAGAGACAATAACAGAATAGCCACAAACTGTGAGCCTTGAATGAGGTCAGAGTGCAATAGTAGAGAGAGAGACAGACAATCAAAATTGGAAGGGACCCTTGGGGGTTACTGAGTATAACCCATATATGTAACACACAGATTATCTTTGCTAGGAGAAGAAATTTATAAACAGAAACCCACTTTTCCTGAGGTACTCCAATGCATTTTGGGGTAGCTCTAATTGTCAAGAAGTTTTTTTTTAAACATTAAGTCCAAATATGCCTCTTTCAGCTTCCATCCATCTCTCCTAGTTCTATCCTCTGGTAACAAACAAGACAAATCTAATCCTTCTTATCATCTTCATGCCATGCCCCCTCACTCCACCTCCTCCTTTGGACCCAGAGCAGCATTCCTGCTTAGTCCTTGGGATCCTGGGCTCCTGATTGGTGGCAGTTCTCCATATCTAGACAATAAAAGCAGCTGTTTTCTGGACATTGTTATGCCATATCATGCCATGCAATATCCTTGCTCCCTTTCCCCTTAATTGTTCTCCATTTCTAGCTCTGGAAACAGAAACCAGCAGTACCATTCTTAGAAGGGTCACTATAATGGGCTTTGCCTTCCTCTGGAATATTTTGAGTTAACCAATGCCCTTCATATCCTGTAGCTTTTAGAAGATAAACCCTACTCTATGTGTGGTCTGACTAGGCCAGAGGGTAGCAGGCTTGTAGCTTCATTCCTGAAAGCTGTGCTTCTCAATGAATCCTAAGACGAAATTAGCTTTTTGGCTGCCATATTACAATATTGATACATACTGCTTACCATCAGGCTTATTATCAGAGACAACATAGTGTCAGTGTTCAATGAGGCTCATCAGGTCAGGACAAGGTATCGATAACTCAACATATTGATCTCTGTAAATGTTTTAATGGATGCTGTGTTTAAGCTGGCCCACATTCCTTAATGGGCCATGTGCTCAGTGTCAAGACAAGGTTGGCATTCATGTCTCTTGGCCCTTATATTACAGAATCTCAGGATTTCACAATCCAAAGGCATGCCAGTCTCTGTCCAGTCCAACCCTTACCTTAACAAGAAATCCCACTACCATATATCTATCAAATTGTCATCCATCCTCTTCTTAAAGGCCTCCAGTCAGGAGGGACCCATCATATCCCAAAATAGCCTATCCTCTATTTGGATAGATCTTAACTATCATCACAGTCCTTTGAAACTGGAAAATTTTTGCCTGGAAAATGTTTCAGTAACTAATCAGTAGATAATACTTAAATTTCAGAGATGTCTAGCTATATCTGATATTTATAGCCCTCCAATTATAAGCCATACTAAGTTTGACAATAGTAGGCATGTATTTTGTAGAGATAGCGTATGAGTTTTTTGTTATTGTAGTTCTCAAAGCTGGAACAGTTTGTATTGAAATTTAGAGCAATCACTAATTCTCATTTCGCTATGCTGTGTGCTTAATGATCTTTTTAAAGGCCATATTAATGTTTCTCATTAACAGCATCATGTAATAATTCTGTGGGAAAAGTAAAGCAATATCACAAAAGATCAAATCCTCATTCAAAATTAATTCTGTGTTGTATAAATCATGTTCCTACCAGTATTTTTATTAAAGTATCTTTGACCTTTAAGTGCCAAAAATGAAGTACAACTCAGCTAATCAGAGAATGAAATTTCAGTGCAATTGACCCATTTATTTTTTTAATCTAGTTAAGTGCTGCTAAACATTATGCTGAACTAATAATAATAACACTAATTAATGACAATAACCCCCCCCCCCAACTGTCTTTGTAAGAGTCTTTCTGGCACTAGTGGTGGGGTGACTTTCTTTAAAGGAAAATGGAAGTTATTTTTCTCCAGCCAAGAGCCTGAAAATAATAAATTCTTTTGACCTGAATGAGCTGAAACAGTGCATTTTATGAGCAAGTGAAAAATTGCATTTATCCTTGGGGATCACTGGCAAAGGAACTTGGGCATTGTAGAGGGAAGGGATGGTCCTCTGATTTGGAAACAGATTGCAAGAGTTAGAAAAGTTCTGTGGCCAATACCTCACTCAAACTTGAATATTATGTAAATTATTCAGCATGGGTACATATATGGAAAATAATTTTAGATGCTAATGAGTAACGTTCTCTTTGGCCTCAAAGAATAGAGTGAGGACTATTAAATATAAGATATAAAGGCACAAAATGAGTCTTGACATAAGAGAAAACCTTCCTAATAATTACAGTTATCCAAAAGTAGGATAAGCTTTCTTGGAATCCAGTGGGTTCTCCCTCCCTGAAGGTCTTCATGCAAATCCTAAATGACAAGTTATAAGTTGGAATAGGTGGTTACTGATGTCCCTTTCAACTCTGAAAGGCTCCATGATTTTGAATGCCTGATTCAGAACCTGAGTCATTATCTGTATATAGATGATAATACCTAAGCCCATGTTTTTTTTTTCTCAGTAGATGCTCATAAGCCTGTGTTTGGTGCTGAGGATATATGACAAATGGTATAGGCTCTGTCCTCAAGGATCTTGCAATCTAAAAGCAGTAAAGCCATGTACATAAATGACTATTACACAACAAAGCCTGATCTTATTTGTAAATCATTTTGCACCTTTGTTGTTCATTTGTGTCTAATTCTTTGTGAACCCATTTAGGGTTTTCTTGGCAAAGATACTGGGGTGGTTTGCCATTGCTTATCCAACTCATTTTACAGAAGAGGAAACTGAGGCAAACAGGGTTAAATGACATGCTCAAGGTCACCCAGATGTTATGTTTCTGAGGTCAGATTTGAACTCACTAAGATGAGTCTTCCTGTCTCCAGACCTCACATTCTATCCACTACACCACTTAGATGTCCTTGTTACAAGCCTTAAAGTGCTACATAAATGCACGCTATTAATATTTTTCCCCTCTAGGCCAAGCATCCCTGGTTATTTCAAGTGATTCTCTTTTGGTGTAAATTCAAGGCCCTTTACTGTGCTTGGAGCTCTTCTTTGGGAACTCTCAAGCTTGTAAAATTGATTTACGGAGTCTGTGTTTTAGATTTTACATTTTTAAAATCACATTTTTCCTTATTCATTTCAGTCTCATATTCAAACCTTTAAAATTATTTTTAAAAATCCTGACTTTGTTCTCTCTCCTCTCTCCCCTGACCCCCATGTGTTGCTTATGCCTTCCAGCTTGTTGTCTTTCACAAATTTTAAAAGCATGCCACTTGTGCCTTCATCTAAATCAGTGATATAGAGTGTAGGGCCAAGTACAGATCCCTGAGGCACTATACTTGAGATCCTTCAAGGTGAGAGCAAATAATTAACCACTACTATTTGGGTCTGGTCATTGAACCAATTCTGAATCCATAGAACTGTACTATTCCTTAACCCACAGCTCTCTAACATTTCTGCACAAAAAATCCTAAGTAAACAATTCACATATGGCTTGTCCCTTTGCTTTTTGTAACCTACAGAGAAATAGGCTGTCACTCAATTAATTAAACATCTAGGAGATGTCCTCTATACTTTGACCACCAGATGACACTACCCTCAGACCACTAGTTAGGAAATAAGTCTAAAGGTATTCAGTGTACATACACTGCCTTTCTCAAAGGCTACAGTATCTTCTTTGCTCATCAGAAGATACTGAACCCACCAATTTAACCTACTTTCCTTTCCTCCCTGTGGAGTCTGACTCTGCCCCCAGATTCAGTATAAGTCTAGGGGCAAGATCTAGAATATGCTCTAAAATTACTAAAATTGAAAACCCTCCCATTTCTGTGCTCAAGATCCTCACTTGAGTTTGGGGAATTTGCTTTTGACTTTCCAATTGATTTCATTCATTTAACTTAGAGTTTTTAGGGGTTATTTTATTTATTAGTTTATCCATCCATTTATTTATTTACAATTAACAAGCATTTATTTTCTTTCCTTCTTATCTCTTTTCTCCTATGGAGGAGGGAATCTTGCAGCCAATATGCACAATCAAGAAGAACAAATTCCCAAATTGACCATGTACAGAATGTGTGACTCATTCTCCACATTTAGTCCTTTACTTCTCTGTCAAGAGATGAGTAACTTGCTTTGTCATTGGTCCCTTGAAATCATGGTTGGCCATTGAGTTGATTGGAGTTGGAAAGTCCTTCAAAGTTATTCATTTATACAATGTTGTTGTGATAATATAAACTGTTCTCCTGGTTCTGCTCACTTTACTTTGCATCAGCTCATACAGGTCATCTTCAGTTTCTCTGAAACTGTCATTGTTTCTCACAACACAATTTTTTATTATGTTCATATATCACATTTTTCTAGCTATTCATTAAGTGATTGGCACTCCTCTACTTTCTAGTTCTTTGCCACCAGAAAAAGAATTGCTATAAATAATATTATATATATGTCCCTTTCCTCTTTCTTTGACATCTTTGGGGTATAGGTCTAGCAATGGTATCATTGGGTCAAAGGGAAAGTAAAGTGTTAGCAATATTTTGGGCATAGTTCTAAATTGCTATACAGGATGGCTGGGTCAATTTATAGCTCAAGTCACATGATTTATTTAAATGTAGTAAGGTACCTATTGAGGCAGTGAGGTAGCACAGTGGATTGAGTGCCAGACCTGGAGTCAGGAAGATTTATCTTCCTGAATTCAAATCTGGCCTCAGACACTTACTAGCTGTGTGGTCTTGGGCAAGTCACTTAACTTGCCTTTGGTCCTCACCTACAAAATGAGCTGGAGAAGGAAATGGCAAACTACTCCAGTATCTTTGCCAAGAAAACTCCAAATGGGCTCATAAAGAGTCAGACACAGATGACACAACTGAACAATAACAGAAGAGGTGCCTATGTTTGAGTTGCTATGTAACAACAACAACAACAATAAACCCCACAACAAATGTAGAGAAACCTCTTGATGGCAAATTTGTAATGAAACATCTTCACTGGAGTGAGTGTTCTCCTTATCCCTCTTCCAAGCTGATGCAAGAGGGAAAAGAGTACAGGCAGAGATTGTGAGATGCAGAATTCACTAAGGTTGGTTTGGCAAGCCAGAGGGTGAAATGGAAAAGGCCACAGGGGTTCTGCCTCCGTCTCACCATGGCTTGGGGGTTTCATGGCAGCCAGTAGTCCCATTCAGGCTGGCTCTAGGATGATTTGGGGTTGCAAGACCATGTGTCACTCTTCTTGTGGTCCTGTTCTTGCTTCAGATCTCTGGACGACCGTTGCAGCTCTCTATGTGTATTCCCTATTTGTCATTTACTACACTCGGTTCAGGTTCAGGTGAAAGCCTTGGCGGGGGCAGCAGATGAAAGCAGAATGACGCATCAGGAACTTCCAGTCTCAGATAATTCTTGGCTTCCAGTTTCATGAGAACAAAGGTCTGGCCACATAGGCTATTACTTTCAGGGAGAAGCCTGCCAAAACAAGCACTTGGGCAAGGCTGAGCTGCAATCTTACATGCATAATCTCACCCTTCTCCTGACCCCTCACATGGTTTCGCTCTGGTAATAAACTGTTGCCTAGTTGATTGTTGTATACATTTCCTACTCTAGATATACCAATATAATAATAATAGCTAACCATTTTCTTATTATGCACTAGGCACTGTACTAAGCATTTTATAATTATTATCTCATTTGATTCTCACCACAACCCTGGAAAGTAGATATTGTTATTATCCCCATTTTATAGAAAAGGAAACTGAGGCAGGCAGAGGTTAATTGACTTGCATAGGATCCACAGTTAGTAAGTGTCTGAGGCCAGATTTGAACTCAGGTCTTTCAGATTCCAAAGATTATGTTCTATCTGCTTTATCACCTTGCTGTTTCCCTAGCCCAGGTATGATTCTCACCACTTTTTATTAGTGTAGTCTTGAGCAAATCATCTTGCCTCTCTAAGTATTTGTGCTCAACAACTTTTATTAGTTGTAATAATAAACATGCTTCTCTATGGCAGTTTAATTTTGTCTACGTGGTGCAGTGGGTAGAGCACTGGGCATAGAGTCAGGAAGATCTGAGTTCGAATCCAGTTTTAGGTACTTACTGGCCATTTTACCCTGGGCAAGTCACTCAGTTTCCTAATCTTTAAAATGGAGATAATAATAGCACCTACCTACTAGGGTTGTTGTGAGGATCAAATGAAATAATATTTGGAAAGTGCTTAGCACAGTGCCTGGCACATAGTAAGTGCTATATTAATCATTGTAGTAGTAGTGGTAATAGCATAGTAGTAGTAATAGCCTTTGTTTCACCAGTTCCTAAGACACAGAGCTTCTATTTTTAGCAGGACTCAGTGTCTGCATACCAAAGGATTTATTGGAAAGATGCCAGTTCTTTGATGCCTTGTTGATCCCAAGTGGAATAATAATAATTGCCATTTACATAGTGCCATCTTGTGGAAAGTTCACAAAAATTCAGTGTGGTGGTTACTTTGAGGATTATTGTCTTGATTTTATAGATTAGGAATCTGAGACTCAGAGAGACCAAATGCCTTGCCCAAGGTCTCATGGACAGTGAATGTCATAGGCAGGATTTGAACTCAGTTCTTCCTGACTACAAATCTAGTACTATGCACACTATGCCGGAAAGCTAGAAGGGGTGTTAGAGCATAAACTGTAAGAGTTAGAAAGAACCCCAGAACTCACACTTAAGATGAAGAAATTGAAACCCAGGATGTTACAGTGATTTGCCTGAAGTCATACAGGTTATAAGTGTCAGAGGTAGAATCTGAACCCAGATCTCATGACTCCTATTTTACTGCTCTTTTCACTCTTCTAGCTTTAATTAATACTTGTTCAATCAATGAATGGGAAAAAAGAAAAAGGAACATCAGTGAAGCAACTACAGAACAGAATGAACTTCTGAAAGACATACAGATAAACAAGACAATATTGGAATGAATATATTAAAGGTATCATTATAAAAAAACTCAAGTTAATATATAATAGATTCAATTTCACATACAATTATCCTTTTCTGTTCTTTTTTTGTATACAGAAATGATGTATTTGTTTATGTCTGTCAAGTTCATAATAAAAAAAATCATGAGTGGTCCACGTGTAAATTTTTTTATTGTCTCTAAAGCAGGACTTCTTTCAAACCTTTTTTGGTGCCTTTGGTCATCTGGTGAAGCCAGATCTGGACCTCTTCCCAGTAAACATTTTGAAAATCTTCAAAGGAAATGCTAACTTTCAGTTAGACGTTAATGACAGTAAAGTTGGTTTTCCCTCATTTAAGTTCACAGACATCTTTGCAATCCATCCACAGACAGACCTATTGGGATACAAGGTTAAGAAGGCTTCCTCAAGATTCACCTTTTCATCATTGGCACTGATAGTGGTGTGGCTGACAGTCCAAGTGTACATCATGTTTATTTTATAGCAGGTTTTCTGTGATAGTGGGTTCTTCACTGAGCTCTTTCTGGGCTCATGCTGGCCACAGCTCATTCAGCTACATGATGCTTATGAGTCACTGGAGAATTTTTTTTTTGGCAGCCTAAAGCACTAGCATTTAGTTCAAAACTGATAGGAATTGGAAGCTTTAGGGGTGCCTGAAGCAGAGTGTGACACTCAGGAACGGCAGACATGAGTGGTGGTGAAGACAAGTCTCTTCCTCCCTAACCCTCAGCATAGCAACATCCTTTCCAGCCTAAGGGACCGGTCCTTTCCATGAGGCTTTTCCACAAGGAATGCCATGGGCATACCAACAGCTGGGAGAATCAATGCCCAGGCTGTCACATTTCTCTTTCCATTTCAAGAGCAATTCTCCTATCATTCATCATTCTCTTGTTATAACCATTTGGTGACTGACACAAAACAAGACCTCCATCTTAAATCTACTTCATGTAGGCCAGTAATCTTGACAGTTATCCTTTTTTTTGCATGAAAAAGTATTATAGTCGTTCAGGAAATTCAAGGGACTTTGATACTCAGCTGGGCAGAAGTCTTGGATCATACCTTGGGAAGGGATTTTTAAAGACAATTCTAGAATGTTCCAGCTAAAATAAACTTCAGAAATCATTCTAGTTCAGGAATTACCTCTCACCTGGATTATTGCAACTGCCTCAGGATTGGTCTCCCTGCCTTAAGAATTTTCCCCTTCCTTCCACCTTCCACAAAGCAGCCCAGACAACCAAATGATTGTCCAAAGGTACAGGTCTGACCATGTCCCTGTCTCATTACTTGTGAACCTCTAGTGGGTCTTTTATCTTTAAGACTGAAGATCAGCTCATTTGTTATTTTAAATTTTTTATTTAATTTTGAATTTATGGAATAAAAAAGCATTTCCATAACAGTACAATAAAAAGATGAAATTGCAAATCCACTATGCAGTTTGCTATTCCTTTCAAATATACTATAAAATTATCTTATAAATATTTTTCCTCCTCCCCCCACATTAGAGATGGCTACCATTAGACACAAAGAGGTATAGGTATATGTGGATATATATATATATATATATATATATACATATATATGTAAAATTTTTCTATACATATTTCTATTGATCAGTTCTTTCTCTAGATGCTGATAGCATCTTTCTTCATATTTCCTTTATAGTTTATTTGGGCATTTATAACAGACAAAACAAGAATAGACAAAAAAACTTATTAATTCAATAATTCTTAAAACAATATTGCTATTACTGTAATACACTGTTTTCTTGGTTCTGCTCATTTCACTCTTCATTATTTCATGCAAATCTTTCTGTGTTTTCCTAAAACCATTGAGCTCATCATTTCTTAGAGCACAGTATTATTCCATCACAATCATGTACCACAACTTGTTCAATCATACCCTAATACATGGACATATCTTCAATTTCCAGTTCTTTGCCATCCAAAGAAAGGTGTCATAAACTATTTAGAACATATATGTTCTTTTACTTTTTCTAATCATTTTTGGAAATAGACCTAGTAGTGGTATTGCTGGGTCAAATAGGTACTTTGATAACTCTTTGGACGTAATTCCAGCTCTCTAAAATGACTGAATCAGTTCACAGTTTCACCAACAATGAATCAGTGTCTGGGGCAGCTAGGTGGCTCAGTGGATAGAGTGCTGGCCCTGGAGTCAGGAGGACCTGAGTTCAAATCCGGCCTCAGACACATAACACTCACCAGCTGTATGACTCTGGGCAAGTCACTTAACCCCAATTGTCTCATATGAAAACAAAAAAAAAAAACCAAAACAATGAATCAGTGTCCCAATTTTTCCACATCCTTGCCAACATTTGTTACTTTCCTTTTCTATCATTTTAGCCATTCTGGTAGGTGTAAAGTGATACCTAAAGGTTGTTTTAATTTGCATTTCTCTAATCAATAATGATTTAGAATATTTTTACATGACTATATATTGTTATATATTGTTTTGATTTCTTCATTGGAAAACTGCCTGTTCATATTCTTTGATCAATTGGGGAATGACTGATATTCTTTTAGATTTGACAAAGTTTTAAATAGGAGTCATTTATTTGAGAAACTGTCTATAATTTTCCCCCAATTTTCTGTTTTCCTTCTGATCTTGGCTCTATTTATTTTATTTGTACAACCCCCTTTTAATTTAATATAATTTAAATTATCCATTTTGTATCTAAATTTGCTCCCTATCTCTTGTTTATTCACAAATAATTTGCCTATCCATAAGTCTGATATATAATGTGTTCCATATTCTTCTAATTTTCTTATAAAATCTCTCTTTATATCTAGGTCATGTATCCATTTTGACCTTATGTTGGCATACGGTATGAGGTATTGGTCCATTCCCAATTTCTGTCGTACTGCTTTTTAGTTTTTCCTACAACTTTTTTTTTTTACCAAATAATCAATTCTTATCCCCAAATCTTAAATCTTTACACTTGTCAAATACAAGATTATTATGTTTATTTGCTGCTGTAAATGGTATGTCTACTCTGTTCCATTGATCTACCTTTCTATTTCTTAGCCAGTACCGGATAGTTTTGATAACTACTGCTTAATAATACAGTTTAAGCTCTTGTACTGTTAAACCTCCTTTCTTTACACTTTTTTCCTTTATTTCCTTCGATATTCTTGACTTTTTGTTTTTCCAAATGATTTTTTTTTTGGTGAGGCAATTGGGATTAAGTGACTTGCCCAGAGTCACACAGCTGGTGAGTGTTATGTGTCTGAGGCTGGATTTGAACTCAGGTCCTCCTGACTCCAGGGTCTGGTGCTCTATCCGTTGCACCACCTAACTGCCCCCCAAATGAATTTTGTTATTAATTTTTCTAATTCAGTAAAATCATTCTTTGGTAATTTATTTGGGATGGCATGGAATATATAAATCAGTTTGGGTAAAATTGTCATTTTTATTATATTGGCCCCAGTGATAAAAATATCTCTTTTTGTAGAAGATAGGATGATACACTTGGAAAATACCAAAGGCTCAAAAATCTAAGTTAGTTGAAATAATTAATAATCTACTCGTCATTTAAAGCTTTTCATACCTTGCCCCTTTCTTACTTTTCTAGTCTCCTTACAGGCTATTTCCTTTCACAAACTCTACGATCTAGCTATGCTGGTCTTCTCGCTATTCCTTTCATATCATATTCTGTCTTCCTTCTCCACACCTTTGCACTAGCTGTTCCCTATGCCTATAATTCTCTCCCTTTTCACTCCTGTTTCTAAGATTTCTGGCTTTCTTTAAGACTCAGATCAAATGCCACATTCTGCAGGAGGCTTTTCCTCATTCTAGCTGCTAGAACCTTTGGCTCTAAGCTTACCTTGCATCTACTCTAGCTAAGATCAGACTTTCTGTAACTTCTAAGTATTGCTGGGATCAGAATTAAGCAGGCCAACATGTGTAACTAAAACTTAGTCTTGGTAATGGATGAGCAAAACAGAAGTACCTTAGTCCACCCTCTTCTGATTTCCTGGGTTCACAAGACTCACGGAATCTGAGTTGAAAAGGAGCTCAGTGGCCTCCCACTACAATCTACACCTCAATAAGAAGCCTCTCTGTTACCCAATTGACAGGTCAGCTTACCCCAGCTGACAAGGTTACCCAGGGTCACCACTGCTGGAGGATCTCTCTCCATCAACCATTTGACAAATGTTTAGTAAGGTTCATTTATATGCATAGTACTCCATGGGCAATATACTAAACTCCTCACAGTTGAGAAGATGAGATTCCTTTGCATGGGATTTTTCTTCATACTTTTCTTCTGGTGGCTCAGGTGAGCCCTGAGCCTCATCCTTCCTGCTTTGGCTTAGCTGTCCTATATCTGATTTAACCTCTTAGGTAGCTCAATAGTGCAAGAGAAATGCAAGACTCTCAGACTTTGAGAATCCACCTCAAATGTTCACACTGACTATTTGTTCCCCACCTGTTGTGGAACATTCCAAGGTCCTATTGTTCTGATCAGCTACACAAAAAATTGACTCTAGTGTAGTGATGTCATTTTGGTTTTCTTTGAAAGCAAAGGACAATAACTACCATCATCCATTCATCTATCTATCTATCTATCTATCTATCTATCTATCTATCTATCTATCTATCTATC
>NW_020954615.1:12218932-12222845 GCF_900497805.2 Vombatus ursinus | reverse complement strand
ATCTATCTATCTATCTATCTATCTATCTATCTATCTATCTATCTATCCATCCTGTCTGTTGGTCTGTCTACCTCTCTCTCTCTCTCTCTCTCTCTCTCTCTCTTTTTCTCTCTATGTACTTATCTTTGGTCTGCATTTATAATTTCCTTGGTATTAGGAGCTCTGGGAGAGGAACTTCCTCTATATTGGCAGATTAGCAAATTTCCTGGGACCCCTGGTGTTAGGCAGTTGCTTAGGCCAGAGGACTAAATGACTGCCCTATGGTCATGCAACCAGTATATATTAGAGGTGCAACTTGACTCATCCTCTTCATGACTCCAAGAATGACTTTCTATACATGACCCCATACTGCTGCTCATATATAATGGTACTTCTCACTAAATGCTTCTCTCTAGAGCAAGAAGATTACAATGTGATTACATATATAAAGCCCTTTAAAAACATTAAATTTATAATAATAATAATTGTGATGATGATTTTGATGATGAATATGTAATCATCTGGGGAAGTCCAGCATTTCTGTCATTCTATCACTGAGGCTAACTGATCTCAGGAGTCCTGGCGTACCACTGGGGTGGCAGGTGGGTGTCAGTAGTCTCAACAGCTCTGTTGATTATCTTCACTTTATCTTGTCTATATATTTTTTGTACATGGTTGTTTGCATTCCATCTCCTATTAGAATGTGAACTCCTTGAGAGCAAGAGCTGTCATTTACTTTTCCAGTGCTTAGTGCAGTGCCTGGCACATAATAGGTGCTTAATAAGTGTTTATTAACATACTGACAGCTGGTGGAAGTTGGGAATTTTATTAATCTTCCCTCCCCTAGCACAGTACTCTGTATGTGATGGATGGACTCAATAAATGTTTGCTTACTGAATAAATAAATGAATAAAGAAATTAGATTCTCCAAATGGAGGACTGACAGTCTCTCTGTTTTCCCTCATTTTAGACTCATCAGTGTTTTTTTTTAAACAATGGCCCCATGAAAGGGAAAATAAAAATAAAAAAGATAATAACTGAGAAGGGTCATAGAAATGGAATGGGAAAGGAAATTTTGTGTTGGAGTGTGTCTGATTTATTTCAGAGGTTGATCAGAAAATGAGACTTAAATTTGAAGGCTCAATTCATTGACCTCACACTGTACTAGGCTAGGAAAACTCCATTGAAATGTCCCTGCACTCTTGGTTTTTGATGTTTCAATAATAAAACACTCCCAAGTCCATTATAATTATGTCTCCTTGCTTCTAAAGGCTACCAGAATATTTGGAGAAGGAAGGATTGTGGCTCCCTCATAAGTATATCACCTGGGTTTTCAAAAACTCCATGAATCTACAGACCCTTAAATGGAAGTCAAATTGAAAATCAGTGAGATTTGACACTGGAAAAGAGTGATTTGAAATGCTGAAGTATTTCTGTCCCTGTAATGGATCCTGAAAGAATAAACAAGCCTTGGGGTGGTTGAAAAAAGGTATAGTTTGAGCTAAGACCCAACCAAGAGACTAAGGTCAGATGCCAAAATCTATAGACACCACAGGATCAAGGACTTGGCAGGAGAATGTTACCTGAATTAGAGTCAAAGGAAAAACAATTAAAAGGGGGGGAAGGGGAAACTTCATTGAACAAGGTTCAGAAAAGGCCCCAACAGGAGTATGTGGGGGTGAACAAAGACTCTTACAATGGAGAATTTATCCCACACAAAAAATTGGGGGGCAGAGTTGCTTTTTAAGGGGACTTTGGTAGGCATACAGACCTCTTTTCACTCAGATTTAGGGAAACAGAGGATTAGCCAGACATTGGTGGATCAGTGGAAAGCCATTAATATCACTAGCTGAGCACCAAAGGTCATGGCCTTATGAGAAGTGTCACTCTCATGTTATAGAAGTAGGATCAAAGATCTAGAACTGGAAGTGACTTCAAAGTCCATCTATTCAACTTCCTCATTTACAGAAGAATAAAACAAGGCCCAGGAGGTGAATGACTTGTCCAAGGTCAAACAGGTAGGAAACATCAGAAGGAGGAACTGAACTAACATTTTCTGCCTTCAGAGTCATTAGTCCTTCCAGGGCCATGGCTTCATTCTTATGCATATGGGATAGAAATATTACAATCCTTCACACAGTATCTTTTTATTGGTATAGTGGAGTGGTAGAAGTCCTGGGATTGGAGGCCTAGGCTTTGCTTGAAATCAGAGTCAGAATCACAGGTATTTAGAAGTAGAAGAAACCTTGCTATCTCATGAGCTTGACTTGACTTGACCTTGTGACTTAACTCTCTGGCACTATCTATAACTAAAGCATAATTTTTATTATACATACCTGACAAATGACCACCTAGTGTCTGCCTTAAGACCTCTAAGGAAGAGAAATCCACCTCTTCTCCAGGCAGCTCATTCCATTTTCAGATAGAAGAGAGCTTTTCCTGACATCATGCCCCAATTTGCCTCTTGAGCTTGCCTGCTCATCACTCCTACTTCTGCCTTCTGTTTCCAACAAAACAAGTTTCTTTGTCTTCCCTTAGACAGTAAATCAAAATAATCAAGTATAACTATTATTCCTGTGTCCTTTCCCAAGTCTTCTTTTGTGTGGACTAAACATGCTTAGTTCCTTGAACTGATCCTCATGTGACATGGACTTCCCCTTAACAAATACTCATCTGAATGGACACCCTATGGATCTTGTCCAACATTATGTATATATTGAATAAACAATCCAAATGACCAGCAATCTCAGTCTAGGTTTGAAAAAAAGAGGAGAGTGGGTTGGGTTGCTTTGGGGAAATCAAAGCAATAGATAAAGAACCAGGCCTGGAGTCAGGAAGATCTGAGTTCAAACTCAGCCTCAGACACTTACTAGCTGTGTGACCCTGGGCAAGTCATTTAACCTGTTTGACTCAATTTCCTCATATGTAAAATGAGCTGGGGAAGGAAATGGCAAACCACTTCTGCATCTTTGTCAAGAAAACCTCCAAAGGGATGGGGGGGTCATAAAGAGTCAAACTTAACTGAAAAATGACTGAACTAAACAGTTATCAAAATACTTAATTTTAAAAAATCAACCCCATGTTAAAAACCCTTGCTGTAGGCTAGGGCTATCTTATTCTGAGAGACTAAACTAAATCATTTAGAGGCCTAGCAGCAACTCAAACTGGAGTGGCAGTTTCCCGGCAGAAGTAGAATTAAGATCAATCAGGCATACCTTGCTCCTGATGAAGCTTTGCAGTCTGAGATTATTCCCTCCTCTTCTGACTGTTTACTAACCACCACTTCAACAAACCATTCTAACTTTTCTAGGAATTGAAGTACAGATCACTGTGCTATATTTCACTCATCTTTCTTTGTCTTTTTTGAAAATCAAGACATTTCCCCTCCTCCCTTCCTGTGATCCCTCTCCTATCCTTCATAGTTTTTCACATAGTGGTTCAGTTATCAATTACCTACCAATTTTTTTAAGTACCTATGGATTTAGTTCAACTGGGGCAGGGGACTTGAATTAATCAAGGGGAAGGTAAGTGCTATTTTATGATCTCTTTAATTACCTGATATATCAATTCATCAGGTCATAGTAGTTTTTGTTCTGTCCTTCCTTGTCCAAAGAACATTCTCCTTGGGAGAAAAACACCCTTTCCCAAATTCAACAACAACAATGCCCTTTCCTTCAAACGCCAAATTGAAACAAAATTAAAATTGAATAGCTCTGCTTTCTACCTGTTTTCAATTTACTCTCCACTTATCCAGCAACTAAAGCAGCAATCCCATGCCTACTTTGAGAATCTTTTCCCCAACACAGTAGTAGTAGTAGTAGTAGTAGTAGTAGTAGTAGTAGTAGTATAGTAGTAGTAGTAGTAGTAGTAGTAGTAGTACTAGTAGTGTAGTAGTAGTAGTAGTAGTAGTAGTAGTAGTAGTAGTAGTAGTAGT
>NW_020954615.1:12205332-12218922 GCF_900497805.2 Vombatus ursinus | reverse complement strand
GTAGTAGTAGTAGTAGTAGTAGTAGTAGTAGTAGTAGTAGTAGTAGTAATATTGCTTTGGCCAGCCTCTGCTCATTCCAAACTCTAGCCCTGCCCTGACATTTACCTTAGAGTTCTTGGTCGTGACATTTTATCCTCTGTTATTTATTTTTGTTTTCATCTTCTATACATTTCGTTTAAAACTTGGAGCTGGTTGGTGAATTCTCTGTGCATCCTCATTGATCTTTTCAGACAACTCTCCCTCTAAGAATTATTTCTCTTTCAAGCTTTAGGACTTCGTTCTCGAGAGTTTCCCATACTTCTTAGACTGACTCTTTCTACAGAATTTTAACCCAGGGGATCCTTCCTGTCTTTTCTTTTATCCTGTTGAAGTCTGTTCTCTCCAAATATTAGGAACCCACTAGATTATATCTGCCATTCCTTTCCTCTGTCACAAACTCTGATGGGCAGCCATCACCACCTTACCTTGCCATCTCCCAATCATATTTACCCCAGCAACCAGTTCCTGAATGTTAGTGAGAGTCAGATTCAGAACAGATTTTCTATTTGGTTCCTCTCTGTTGGAAGGATGAAATGTATCAGGAGGGCAAATCAAACATTAATTTATTTGCTGTTCTGCCTTTGGCAGAGAGGGAGCTTCCACAAGTTTCCTCATTATTGAAGTCTCCATAAGCCAATCTCCTCATGCATGTCCTCTTTCTGGCCAGGCGATCTGTAGCATATACCAATGATAAAATCACTTCTGCTTATCCCTCTTTTAAACTTCACTGGAATGTTCTCTGCCATGTTTTCTTGGACTGGCTCCTGGATTTCCTCACATGAGTATACCTTTGTAATATACAGAATTACTCTGCCTCTTTACCTGCACTTTCTCTTTTGAATAAAATATACCCACTCAACTCTTGATTAGAGTCCTGGTTCCTGTGTGATCTTGTACAAGTCCCCCAGCCTGTTTGGGACTTAGTTTCTTAATCTGTAAAGCGATGGGTTGGGGTGAGATGTTTTCTAGTGTTCCCTCTCACTCTTAATCCTATGATCCAAATTTAAATTCTCATTTCTCAGGCAGGGAAATGTCTACACCTACATACTTTAAAAGTCCATTATACGACCAAGAAGAATGTGGTTTCAATGAATTAATATTTCTTAACAGTTTGTATTTTTAAAACAGGATAGATTTCTTTAATTGCTCCTGAAAACATTCCTCAGAAGTCATTTAGCTCTGATATTTTTCTCATTTGAGTATTGGGAGATCTCAGGCACTGAGCAGTAAATGACTTGCTTAAAAGTCACATACAATGAGCATGCTCAGATCTATATCCCAATTCTCAGAATGAACTATGTGGCTGTACCTCGAGGATCCTCCATGTCCCTTCAACTGCCACTCAGAGATTCTCTATGGTTTTCTAATGTTGCCCCACCATTGTTGGTCTGATCCGTTGACCTTATGACTATCCCTTCTCATTTACCTTCCAAGTGCTGCATGTCATGTTGTCTCTTCCCCTTGCTCACTTTTTGAAATCAAAGTGAATTCAAATTAATAAGGTCTTTAGCAATTTCAACTGATTTCAACCAGGAAATTTTTGTACAAAACAGTTTTTTTAAGAATACAAGTATAAATCATTTCACTTGTGGACACCCTGTACAAGGATTATTATTGTCATTTTATGTATGAGGAAAATTAGGTGTGGGATGGGGGATGTTCCAATAAATGACTTGCACAGGCTCATACAGCTAGTAAGTGTCTGAGGCTGGATTTGAATTCAGGTTCTCCTGACTCCAGGGCCAGAGCTCTATCTGCTGTGCCACCTTGCTACCCACATATGTGCATTGAATTACAGAATAAAAAAAGTTCAGAGTTAGAAAGGATCTCATTAGACATTTAGGCTAACCTGTACATGAAAGTTATCCCTAACATAAGATAATTGAAAATGGTCACTTAGATATGAATTCAGGTCTTGTGCTCACAAGAGTAGCCCTCTTTATAAATGCTTATATCATATGACTTTGTAGCTAAAAAAAATTTCAATAAGGATAGTAGTTGACAAAGGTAATAAATTAGTATGATCTCCATTTCCAATGAAAATTTAATGTATGGAAAGTGATCACCACAGTGAAGCATCCAAAGAAGCCAGAAACTGCCTTGGACAGCAGATATTCTTATCTCCTTGCCAAGCAGAGACATTACAGCCAAAGGCAACTCTATTTCACAATACAAACTCAGATGCAGAAAGATTATGAGCTGTGTCTCTCCATAAAGAAGCAAAAAGGGGTAGAAGAGGAGTCTGAAGGAAGTTTCACATGATAATCAACTAAGCTAAACCATCCCATGACCATTTGTGGAAGAAACTGGAAAGAGAAGCAAAGAAAGAATGAAACAGATGTCAGCATTTATTTTATAATTAAATATTTTCATCACCCATGATAGGAGGGCCATGTTTGGACTCTAATACTTCATTTCCCAAGGAAATATATGAGGAAATAAGAAAGTTTCTAAAGAAGGCAAAGATGCTAAGGGCACCTTACCAAAGCAAGGATGCATAGAAGGAAGCCTTGCAGTAGGCCATGTGGCTAGACCACATGGTGGAGGGTAGTGGAGGGTCTCAAATTCATGGCCTTCTAGGAGGCTCAGCTGAAGCAACTAAGGAAGTTTAGCTTGGAGAAGAGATTTTCAGTGAGGGGTGTGTGTGGAGCATGGTGACAGCTAAGTATTTCAAGGGCTGCCATGCAAGAGAAGTTTGAGACTTCTCTTCAGCTCCAGAAGACAGAATTCAGAGCAATGGGTACAAGTGTCAAAGGGACAAATTTAGGCTCAATGTCTGCAAAAACTTCTTCATGATTTGAGCTGTCCCACTGTGGAATGGGCTTTGTAGAAAGGTACTGGGGGGATATTTTCTTCCTTGGAGGTTTCCAAGCAGAGGCTGTGTGACCACTTATAACATATGTCATAGTGATGATTCTTCTCTGACTCTTAAATTTATTGGTTCTGTGACTTAGAATGACTGTCAAAATCCAAAAATATGTCAACAAACCAGAGCTTTAAACTGAATACAAAAAGATGGAATTTGTGGGACTAAACATTTAAAGTCTTACATGAGTTAAAAAAAACCACAAGAAAACTCTTAACTTCATATGAGTACAGAGGAGCTTGGTTGGACTGTGGTTTGTCTGAAAAAGATTTAGGGATTTAGAGAGATTATCAACTCTACATGAGTCAGCAGTAGGTTCTGGTAGCCAAAAACACCTCATGTGATCTTGGGCTTTAAGAGGAACCTAGCTGTGAGGGACAGGGAGGTGATAGGCCCTCTGTCCTTTGCCTTAGGCAGACTATAGGCAGAGTACTATGTTCAATTCTAGCCATCACACTTTAAGAAGGATTTTTTTTTGCTAGGCAATGGGATTAAGTGACTTGCCCAGGGTCACACAGCTAGTAAGTGTCATGTGTCTGAGGCCGGATTTGAACTCAGGTCCTTCTGACTCCAGGGCCGGCGCTCTATCCTCTGCACCACCTAGCTGTCCCATTAAGAAGGATTTTGATAAAATCGAAAGAATTTAAGTTTTAAAAATCATAGAGTTGTTTAAAAAATCTCAATGGTCCTCCAAGGCTCTAAAGTCCCATAGTCTACAGTTTGAGACCTACTGATCTGTTTCCAGGCTTTCATTTGACAAATGAGGAAACAAGAATCAAGAGACTTCCTCAAGGTCAAAAAGCTAATAAGTTGTAGACTTCATGCTCAAACTTAGATCTTTTGACTCCAAGTTCAAGGCTATTTTTACTATGGCATATAATGCCACCAATCTGGCTAGGTCACTTTGTGCCTTCTGGTACATTCACATCTCTTTTTTTCGTCCCACATGTAGTGAAATAAAAACATAAACATTTCATTTTCCTTATATTTCATTCTTTGTGATTTTTGAGGAAATCAATGGGTATCATTTGCAGTCCATTAAACAATGTTTCTATGATTCTGAAGAAAGTACCTAATTTCATGTCTGAGATGCTTAATAGTGAATGAATCAGCAACTTTTCTTAGCTGTGCAGTCCTAAATTTGCAATTAAAAGATAAATGCATGAGCTTTAAGACTTTCTACCTGGTTTGTGATGCTGTCAATGTACCATGAACATCATGTAGCTCAAATGTCTTAGGTACTTGTAGAGTTGTACCATGTATATATTTGAAAACAGTGGCAAAGTTTTGCATGCTTAAATGTCAGGTAACATTATATTTGTCAGAGTCTCATGACTTCTCACACAGTCATTCTCAAGAGAATGTGTTTTGGCCAAAATACACAGTTGTCTATGACTTTGTGACAGAGTCAATACAGTCATGTGGTATTTTCTGTGTCTAAAACCTCAGGCAGATTTAAGCACAGCTCAATTAGTGAGTCTTTCTCCAGAAAAACATAGTATGTGAAACCATCTTCCCACATAATCGTACTTCTATGAATTACACTCTTCTGTCACGGTGAGGTCTTCCTTGGCTTTATTGCTATCAGTGTAGAAGTTCCAATATAAGTGCTCCTTCAGAGATAATTGGTCTAGAGGTCTGGGATATTCTTGCTTTTATTTGCCACCTGGGCTTTGAATCAACAGAGACTTGAGTTCAAATTTTGCTTCTGACATTTGTCAGCTATGTAACTATGGATACGTTATATGTCTCTAAGGCTCAGTTCCCTCATCTTTAACATGGCAACAACAATACCTACGGTACCTACCTCTCAGGTCTTTTTTTAAGGATTGAATGAGATAATGTGTTTAAAGTACTTTGTGTTTTGATTTTCAAAAGAATTTTTAAAATTATGAATGTAAACTGTTCCAAATAAAATGAACATTTCCATACATATTGTTGAATTGAGGGAGGGGACCACACATGAAAGTGTGACTCTCTATTATGTGTCTTCAAACTCTATTTTTATCTCACTTACCATTGTTTTTTTTATCATCATCATTATCATCATTGTCATCATCATACTACCTCAGATAAAGAGACAGTCTTCTGCCCTCAACAAAACTATTAAAATTAACTGGTGCCTTTTAGTTTTGATAACTCAATTGTCCTAGATCTTAGATTTTAATAAAAATACTTGTAGGGTTTTATGCCAAGATTGCAAGCAGATCTTTTACTCATAGTTAATTATTGCTTTACTTTCCTCCCTGTCTTTGAATCTCTAATTTCCTTCATAGGACCACTCTAGGACCACTTTCTACATAAGACCTCTCCTATTCTTCTCAGCTATTAGTTCTTCTCCCTTGAAAGAAAAATTATCCCAGATTTATGTGTATGTATATCTGTACATATACATACATAAAATGTATGTATATATGTATACTCATGTATATGTATGTGTATACAGACACATACATACACACATGTTATTTTCCCAATAAAATGTAAGTACATAGAGGGTTACAGCAGCTAGGTGGCACAGTGAATAGAGAACTAGGCTTAGAACCAGGAAAACTCTTTCCTGAGTTCAAATGTGGCTTCAGACCCTTACTAGCTACATGTCCTTGGGCAAATTATTTAATCCTGTTTGCCTCAGTTCCTAATGTGTAAAAAGAACTGGACAAAGAAATGCAAACCACTCCAGTATCTTTGCCAAGAAAACCCCAAATGGGATTGTGAACAGTCAGATATGATGGAAAAACAACTGAACAAACACTTAGAGGGCAAGGATGTTTTCACTTTTGTCTGTATGCTCAGCACCTGGCACAGATGCCTGGCACAGGCACCAGATACTTAGTAGGTACTTCTTAAATATTTGTTGATTGCTGGAAGAGACTTTCATTTTTGTCTGTAGCTGGCTAGTGCTGTGCACATAGTAGACACTTAAATGCATGTTTCCTGATTGGCTGTTAAAGAAAGACCTTTGTACGTAGGAATTGGATTACACCTGGGAGAATTTCATGGAACTTCTAACGATCCTATAAATCTGATTTCTGAGACAATACCCCGTCTTTTCCAAACAATCTATTGGTGATTCTCTGTGACTATATGGCATGGAACAGCACAACTCGTGCAGATCAAAAATTTTTTCTGACCCAAAGGCAATGCAGAAATGCATGGCCAGAATAGGTGGGAGGCAGCAAACTATTCACAGTGACTTGTGGTTAAGATTGGTGTAACATATTATTAAGTAAGTGAATGATTAGAAAAGGAGAGCTGTTATTTTGCTTGACTGACAATGAATGGACTTACTGGGATCCAAAGAGAGTTTAAAGGGCCTCAAAAGAGGTCCCAATACTTTGAGCAGACTTTTTTTTTGGAGGATTATGGGAGGACATAGGCAAGAGTTACAAGAGGCTGGGATATGAGCTGTACAAGTGCAGAGGAGACTGCTGAGAACACAGATTCATAACAGTATTGAATTATTATGGTTTAAGGAACACTTACTGCATTTTATTCAAATAAACCCTAATGATTAAAGCAAAGACTGAGATTGAAACTCTGAAGAGGTGAAACTCATCACCTTTAATTGATCAAAATTGAAATGCCTAAAGACACCCTGCTTAGTGCATTAAACATATTTAGGCTATTAATCGATGTCTAATTGGGCACGGGTCCTCTGCAGAGGAGGAGTGCAATGATGGCTAAAAATACCAACTGGCATTTGAAAATACATGGGCTCTGTATCCTGCAGCAATTTTCTTAAATGCCAATTATAATTTGACATTTCAAGGCTCCAGAGTGTGATTGCTAATGAAGCTACCTGCTTGTGACCCCTTGGCAAACACAAGCACATTTTTATTTGAGTGGTGATGCTGAAAATAGTTTTCTATTGTGCAAGATCTCATTTTTATCAGTATTCCAATTAATCTTCCTTCTAGGAAGTATACTCTCAATTGGGGTTGCATTGCCTACTATATTATAAAGATAAGAAAGAAGGAGGAAGAAAAAAAACCCTGCCAGATATATATTTCTTTTCATATTTTTATATTAGAACACTAATTTAAAATCTTGTCTACTTCTGTGATTTTCTTGGTGTGTAGGGAGCTCCCAGTTTGTAAAGTTCCTCCACAGATGTAGATCAGCCACCCACATATAACATTGTCATACAGAGGTGCCCCGGGGCCCTGAGAGGCAACATTAATGATTGAGTGACTTGTTTATGTTCATGTAGCTAGTATGTATTAGAAGCAAGACTTGAACTTTCCTAACCCCATGATATCCACTCTCTGTCTCTTCACCCATACTACCTCTCATCTGAACTGGCAGTGGTAGTGACTGGGGCCATCTGAATTGCTGCTTTCATTCATGTAGGAAACTTCTGGTGAGAAAGCTCCCTCTGTTTCTTTCCCTTTCTCTAAGCCTCTGCTGCTATCAACCTGGTACTTCCCTCAGCACCTGGGACCTCCCAACCATGCTTACTGCCTTCTCTACCTTGCCCCCTTCTCCTTTGGGTGAGTTCTTCCTTTGGTTTCCATTTGGTGGAGGAGCCCAAGCCAACTTTTGTTCCCCTCATGTCCCTGTTCTTGACTTCTGGACTTTAAAACCACATGTTCTGGGCTAGGGACCTTCACCCCAAATTCCCTATCCTCCCTCCTCTTTTCCAATTGCCTTTTGTGTGGTGTCTTCCTCCACTGGAATATAAGCTCCTTGAGGGCAAGGGATGTCTTTTGTCTCTTTTTGTATCCCCATCACTTAGCATAGTGCCTGGTATACAGTAAGTGCTTAATAAGTGCTTGTTGCCTTCCTTTCTATTATCATGAACCCAAATTTGAATCAGCAATTTATAATTTTGGTGAGTTGCCTGGGGCTGTGAGAGGTTATGTGACTTGGCAGCTAGGGAACACCACAGTGCACAGAGTCAAGAAGACCTGAGTTGAAATGTATCCTCAGATACTTATTAGCTATGTGACCCTGGGCAGGTCACTTGACCCCTGTTTGCCTCAATTTCCTCATCTGTAAAATGGGGATAATAATGGCACCTTCCTCCCACAGTTGTGAGGATCAAATGAAAGACAATATTTATAAAATGCTATTTATTATGATTGTTGTTGTTACCTATGGTCACACAGCCATTGTGTGTGAGACAGTGTCTGCACCCACATCTTTTGACTCCAAGCATATCTTTCCAATATTATTATTATTATTATTACTAATGATAATAATAAAATTAATATTAACCCAATGCTTTGAAGCTTGCAAAGCTCTTTTTGTACATTATTAATTTGATTTTCTCAACAATCTCTTGAGGCAGGTGTAACACATATTATTATTTCCCTTTTACAGATGGAGAAGCTAAGGCTCAGAGAGGTGAAGTGACTTGACCATCGTCATGCAGGTAGAAGTATTGGAGGCAGGATTTGAACCCAGATCTTTTTGACTCTAAGTCCTACATTCTCTCTCTGAAACCAGAAAGATTGGTTTTTTTTTCATTTTTGACCTTGTAAGATGTGCTCTGGACACGTGATTGCCCTTGTATGTAGGAAGAATCAGGATCGTTCGGCTATGAGAAATTGGAAGCACAGAGTTTCTGTTATGTGTGTGATGTGCCTCAGACAGTATAAGAGGTACATGTAGTATGGCAGCTCGCATCCCTCTATCCTGAACCCAGGCCTCTTTGACCTCTGCTACACCATCTGTCACCATTGCTCATTGTTCATAGCATCACAATATTGCAGGCTATAGAGAAGCTTGGGATCTCTAAACACAACTGTAAGAACTCTGTCCAAAAGTAAGATGTGACAGGGTATGGTGAGCTCTCACACTTTTCATTTTCAATTCATTTCATTCAATTCAATTTAACTTAATTTGATTCAAGACATTCCAATCCAATAAAAATTTATTAAGCATTTATCGTGTCAAGCACTGGCATAATAAAGACAAAAGTGAAGCAATCCTTTTCCTCGAGGAGATTACACTCCATCTCAGAAACAATATGCATCCATATAATGGAGACAAAATGTAGATAAAGTAATTTGTGTGTAGTGGGGAGGGCACTAGCATAGTGGATCAGGAAAGGCCTCATATAAATGGTGCCCTGCCAGATGAGGCTTTAAAGGAAGCTAGGGATTCCAAAGCGGAGGTGAGGAGCTATGGCATCCCATGCACTGGGGACGGCCTTGGCAATGACACACACCCAGGAAATTGAATGTTATGTACAAGAAGTTGCAAGAAGACTAGTTTGATTGGGATGTAGAACACATGAGGGTCAGGAATATATGAACAGTCTGGTAAAAAAGGTGGGAGTCATCTTGTGAAAGTCTTGTGCAGGGCTTTAAAAGCCAAATAGGGGGATTCATATTTCATCCTGGAGGCCATTGAAAGTTCTTAAGCAAGGGAGTGCCATGCAAATGTTTGATTCTTTAGGGTCAGCAATGGTTGGGTTGACCTTTGGTTATCACTTAGAAGGGGGCTGGGGGAGATGTTGGATAGTCTGTTTTTCTCTCGGTATTTTCTTTTCATTTGAAATTGTCCTCCTGGATACATTGGCTGAAGACTTTGTAACCCATGCTACCACAGTCAGCTTATCACTCATTCTTCCATGTGACAAATCACTTTTCATATTCTATTTGAGATGATTTTTCCTTCTAGAGAGCAAGCCATGGCTTTGTGATGACCAAGGCTGAGTTGGTCAAGAACCCCAATGTGACATCCTGTCAAGGTTAAGTTTGATAATAATAAAATGTCAGAATAATTGGTCAATGGAAAGACAACCATATGCCCTGGCTCTAAATCTGGCCCTTCCACTTTCTACCCACGTGACCTTGGGCAAATTATTTCCCCTCTGTGGGCCTCAGTTTCCTTACTTGTAGAAGAAGTGCAGACTAGATGTCTTTGAAGCTTTTCCCCAGCTTTAAATTTTCTAAACCCTAGCAGTGAAAACTTGTTCAACCTTGCTTTTCCACATGTCTGAAACTCTTATTTTGGCTTATTTGAAATTCTGTTTATGAAAGGCTAACAGAATCCACATCGAAATTTGTTTGTTCTCACCTCACGTTCATAATATAGTTGGTGATGATACGGAGTACTTGGAATATCAGCAGATCTGCAAATTAATGGACTCTGCCCCCCAGAGTCAGTATCTCTCCTGAGGAACAAGGTCATTACTGTGCAGTACTCTGACTGGCACCAGTGCACATAAAGAAAGAGGGCATGGTTTCCTTAGGGCCTAATTTACCAACAGGGAAGGACTCAGACACTGTGAAAATCTTCGTTATTTTGAAGTTTCGTAACACCTGTCTTCAGAGTGGGGCATCTCACAGTAACCAGGTTAGTGGACACCATGTGGAACCAAATAAAAATGATGGAAAAGATTGGAGGCAGGAAGCAGAGAAAGGTGATTGAAGATGCTCATATTTTCCCTCCCATGAAGCTTGTTTTTATGCCTGACTTTCTTATACTTCAGATTTTGTGAATGTTTTGTTGTTTTTCCTGAAACATAAAGAGGAGCATCATGTGATATTTTTGTCTGTTCCCTGGAAGTTGATGGTAGCATGATAGAGGGACAAAAGGCACTGGATTTGGAATCAAAGGACCCAGGTTTGAATCTTGATTTGGCTACTTACTATCTGGGAACACTTGGGAAAATTATTGAATCCCTATGAGGATTAGTTTCCACGTAGATAAAACAAAAGGCCAGGATTGATCTTCAAGGCCCCCTTCCAACTCCACATTGAAGATCCCAGAGGCAGAACAAAGAGAAATGTATGGAAATAACCAAAATCACATTTAGGCTGAATGTAAGGAAAAGGTCCAAGCCAAACAACCAACTAAACAAACAAATAAACCTGCTACAACTGTCCCAAAGCGGGATAAGCTAAATGCATGAAGAGATTGTGGATCCGCCTTCACTGGAGGACCCCAAACAAAAATGGATGACCACTTAACAGGGATGTAGGAGAAGAGATCCTTTTTCACATCTGGATAGAATGAGATTACCATTTAGGTAATTTTCAACCTTGAGAAACTGTGATTTTGAGAGTGGGACATTAATTGGCTGTTCTACTAGCATTTTTCTTTTGTTAATTGAAAAACTTCTTTAAAAAATCTAGATTCTCTTTTGCTGAACACATTTTGGCAAGCTTTTGTAGGCATCAAATTTATTTCCTTCCTTGCTCCTAAAAGCCATCACTAGACACAAAGACCCTTGCTTGGATTCAAGCCTTTCAATGATGTGTCCCCACCAAGCCTAGTCAGCCATTGCAGGGTGGTTCAGGTCTAAGAGCCTTTTCTTGAGTATGTAGATATGGGTTCTATTCTGGGTGGATCTAGGACTAGCCAGGCAGCTGGCTAGGGGCCCTACCACATATGGGGTATAACAAGGGACACTTCTTAGATAGGATTTCATATTTAAAGGGACATATTTAAGGATTTTATGAGTTTCTGTGATGTATGATAGTGAATCATGGAACACTGAAGCTTCTGAAGAAGTGAAATCCAGGGTTGCTGACAAGCAATAGTGAGGCACATGGTGAGTGTGAGCAGTCTGAAATATGTTGGAAATGAAGAATTACATAGAAGTGACACAAAGAATGCAAAGGAGAATCATGTGACAAAAATACGGGCTAGTCATGTAGCAAGAGAGAAGGTAATTGATAAACAGTCTTTCTCCATTAGTATCCTCATCATGCTTGGATAGAATTTGTGAAAGGCCCCAGAATGTTGGTGAAACCTCTATGGTGAATTTAATGAAATAGGAAGATATGAGTTACAAGAGAAATACAGGGCAGGATGACATAGTGGATAGAATAAGGGGATTGGGGTCAAGAAATTCTGGGTTCAAATCCCATTTCTGACACTTAATAGATGTGTAACCCTGGGTAAATTACTTAACCTATCGGATTCAATTTCCTCATCTGTAGAATGAAGATTTGGACTAGGTGAGCTCTAAAGTCCCTTCTAGTCCTAAATTCGTGATGCTAAGATACTTTGACTTAGGAAGAACATGCAAGAAAGAATATGTTTTGAAGGGTTAAATGACTTGGCCCAGCACCCCGGAGTTCATAATTCAGAATCACAGAATTTTAGAGCTGAAATAGAACTCTGTGACCATCTACTGCAACCCATACCTAAACAAGAATTCTGCCCTATAACATCACCAACAAGTGGCCATCAATCACTTGCTGAAAGGCCTCCAGGGATGGATAGTCCACCATCTTCAGAATGACTTCCTTTAATTTTTGAATGGTTACAATATAGAAAGAAAAATAGAAATTTTTCTTATATTAAGTCTAATTTTTTCTCATTGCATTTGCTGCTCCTAGTTTAACTTTCTGGGGTCAGCCTGAACAAATCAATCCCTTTTCCATTTCACAACTCTTCAAATATTTGAAG
Source organism: Vombatus ursinus (assembly GCF_900497805.2). NCBI lineage: Eukaryota > Metazoa > Chordata > Mammalia > Diprotodontia > Vombatidae > Vombatus > Vombatus ursinus. The sequence continues at coordinate 12,206,645 of NW_020954615.1, read as the reverse complement.
ACATTTTTTTTCATGTTGGGCATAAGCCTTCTTGTTTCAAGGTCAATGGCTTTTTTCTTTCCATTCTCTCCGGCTCCAGGTACAGTAAACAGTTGGTATGACTCCAATGGACAGTAAAGAAGACTTATTTAGTTTCATGCAATCAAAATTATAACTGAGATTGTTCCCAAACTGGAGATTCTAAATGATTGATTCAGACAGTGATTTTTGAAGGTTTGATACTTTAATGTCAACACCTTTATTGTAATGGCATAATGCCTGCAGAAGCAGAAGGGAGTGAATCTGTCACATGTCAAAATAAAGATGTTTGAAAGGAAACAGTCTGTTTTGTAAACCAGACACCATGTAATGACCAGCAATTCATTCTTTCCTTAAATACAGACTACATCTTTTAGAGACATTATCTATTGCCTTGAATGCAGGGAGTATCTGTTCCTTCAAACCCATGGACTCTTATAACAGACACATTAGCTTCCCAACCCAGATCCTCAGACTATGAATGTAGCCATGGAATGAGACCACTATAAAATCTTCATCATCTTAGGGTGATTCAAAGTCACATGTCACATGTTTGAAGAATGTGAGCTCCTTGAACATAGGGACTACTTTGTTTTGTCTTTGTATTTCCAATGCTTAGCTCATAGCCTGTCACATCATAGGTTCTTAATAAATGCTTGGTTATTGGGTTTGGATCAATTTTAGAACTAGAATCATCTATCCTCTGCCCTCATTTGACCACATGTGGTAGACTACATTCTGTTCTGGGCTCTGTTATGTAGGAAACACAGTGATAAGTTGGAGACTGTCCAGAGGTGAATAACTGGGATGAAGAAAGACTTTGAAGTCATACCATAGAGGGACTGGTTGAATGAATTGGAAAGGTTTGACTGTGAATTTTTGAAATCTTGATGAGGACAGTGTTGTCTTCCAGTATTTTTAGGGCTTTCACATGGAGGTGGGGTCAGACTTGTTCTACTTGGCTCCAGAAACAGAATCAGGAGCAATGCTGCCTGGAAAATTTCCTAACAATTAAAGCAGTAAAACTCATTCCTCTTCAGGATACACTCTGGACTTCCTCTCCAAGCCCCAGCTTTTCATCCTGAAACCTTACTCAACCGTGGAAGTACCAACCACTCCTATAACCTGTACCTTAGTTTGGATAGCTCTTTCCATAATCTCCCCTTAAGGATAATGCCTAGACTAGCCATCTCTCATCTCATCTCATCTCATCTCATCTCATCTCATCTCATCTCATCTCATCTCATCTCATCTCATCTCATCTCATCTCATCTCATCTCATCTCATCTCATCTC
>NW_020954615.1:12134998-12205232 GCF_900497805.2 Vombatus ursinus | reverse complement strand
TCTCTCTCTCTCTCTCTCTCTCTCTCTCTCTCTCTCTTTCTCTCTCTGTCTCTCCCTCTGTCTGTCTCTATCCCTCTGTCTCCCTCTGTCTCTATCTGTCTGTCTGTCTGTCTCTCAACCTGCTCTCCCAGTCCACGTCATTGAGTACCTTTGTGCACCTTTCATCCAATCTATACTTTTCTGGCTCATTTTATGTATTGCATCCTCCATTAGAATGTAACTTCCTTGAGGGCAGGGACTGTTTTTCTTTTTACTTGTATTTGTATTCCCCAGTGTTTAGCACATGGTCTGCCACGTAGCAAGTGTTTAATAAATGCTTGTTGATTGACTAGCTGTCACAAAGTAGATTGGGCTGCCTTGAGAAATGGTGGGTTCCCCTTCATTTGGATGTCTTCTAGCAGAAGCTGGACATACTTGGTTAATTACATATTGCCTCCCCATTAGACTCTAAGTTCTTTGAGAGGGACTGTTTTTGCCTTTCTTTGCAGCTTCATTGCTTAGCACAGTTCCTGGAACATTGTAAGTGTTCACAAATCCTTATTAGTTGAGGGGATTCTTGCATTTGACTCAATTCAGTACATACGTATTAAGCATTTACTGTGTGCCTATGATGTTAGGCATGAGGAATACAAAGACAAAAAGAAAATGAAATAATCCTGCCTTCAAGGAGCTTACATTCTATTAAGGTAGGTAAGAGGTATTTTTAGGACCCTTCTAACTCTGAGATTTTGGTTGTTTGTTTAGGAAGGGGGTTGCAAGATCGCTCAACCAGCAGATTGTGCTCAGATAATCTATACAATAGTTGAACATGAAATGAAATAAAGAAAATGAACCCCCTGGAAGAATATGGAAAAATAATAATATTGATAGCTAACATGTATATAGTACCTACTATGTTCCATGCACTGTTCTACAATTTTTATCTCATTTGATCCTCACAGCAATCCTGGAAGTTAAGTGGTGTTATTATCCACATTTTGTAGATGAGGAAACTGAGGCAAATGGTTTCAATGATTTGCCAAGGGTCACATAGCTCATAAGTGTCTGAGATCAGATTTGAACTCAGGTCTTCCTAACTCCAGGCCTGGCAAGCTATTCAGTGCTCCCTCTAGCTATCATAGTCTGAACGCCATTGTCAAGACCAATTGGAGGTCAGAGTTGAGTGATTGAATGCAATCCCATTTAGGCAATGTCTCTCATACTTAAACCTTCCTCACCACCTGATTCTTTGCCAGCGTATCAAAGACCATAAGATTAGAAGATCAGATATCATAGGCTCATAGATTTATAGCTAGAACAGACCATAGAGGTCATCTAACCTAGTCTGCTCATTCAGCTGATGAGGAAAGTGCAGCTCAGAGAGGTTGGCTTGCCTAGATTCACACAGCTAGTATGTGTCCAAGGGCAGAGTTTGAATCCAGGTCTTCCTGACTTCCTGAACTGCCTGACAGAGGTGAGAGGGATATGGCAATGGCATAAGTAGGTGACAGGCAGCAGGGGAATGGAAATACCCCCAGTAATCTATAGGCGCTCAGTGTAGGCAATACTCTCATTTGTAATGGTCAGACAATAGCGGTGATATCAGTTCCTGGTTCGGGAGCCCAAGATTTAACTTGGGCAGTGTGATGTGCCCACTAGAAAGCCTGGCTTCTTTCTCAGTGTGGTCCCTCACAACCCCTCTCTGTTTCTCTGTGCAGCTGAAATAATTTGCGTTCAGACTGTAGGTTGGTGACTCAAGTAGAAAATGTGAGAGAAGAGATTATCTGTTGTTTATTGTTGGTCAGTCATGACTGACTCTTTCTTACCTCCTGGACCATAGCACGCCATTACAGGGTACGGGGTTTTCTGGCAAAGATACAGCAATGGTTTGCCATTTCCTCCTCCAGTGGATTAAGGCAAGCAGAGGTTAAGTGACTTGCCCAGGGTCACACAGTTAGTAAATGTCCTCTGAGGCCAGAAGTGGCTCAGGTCTTCCTGATTCCAGGCCTGGTGCTCTATCCACTGAGGCACCTAGCTGCTTCTTCAAGTGGCTATTTAAGATGATTAAAACAGAGGCAGAAGAGATTAATTAAGAAAATAAAGGGGAAGATGGAAAGAGAGGAAGGAGAGAGTGAGAAAAAGGCATCTAACTTGGGGGGGTCCTAATGTATCCTAATGTATTTGAGTCCTGCCTTTATAAAATAACAAAATGAATTTTCTTCTATATTGGATAAATTAACTCTGAAGACAACTCTGTAAAGTATTGATGACCTATCTTACAGAATTTTCAGAAATGGCAGGATCTCAGAGGCCTCTGAGTCTAGGCCCTACTTGAACTCTTCAACAGACCTTGACAAGTGGCCACTGGTCTGTGGCTTGGAAACCTTGAGAATCTTGGAGCTCATCACCTCCCTATGCAGTCTGACTGACTTTTGACTAGTTCTCATTGTTAGGGAAGTGTTTTTCCTGACATTCAGCATCAGTTTGCCTCTGCAACATCTACTTATTGCTTCCTGGTCTGCCCTATGGGATCAGATGGGATAAATCTGAGCCTCCTTCAGATTATAGCCCTTCCAATACTTGAAGACCATGTTTCCCCTACCTTCTCTTATATAGACTAAACCACTTCAGTATGTTTAAGGGATTCCCTATATGATATGATCTTGAGGACCCCCATTACCCTGGTCTCCCTTCTGTAAATAAAGGAGTTAGTTCCAAAGATATTTTGACCAATGAGGTGCTCAGTCTAATGGGTGTATATAATATTCTAAAGGGGGATGGTTTGATAGAAAAAGCTTATTAGGATGTAGAATTTCTGTAGTGCTGGTTAAAAAGGCTTCTTCTATAGTCATCTATCCATCCATCCATCCATTTATTCAGCAAGAATTTATTGGGGAGGAAGGAAGAAAACAAATATTTATTAAGTGCCTTTTATAGCATAGAGATCTGGACCTGAAACCAGGAAGACCTGAGTTCAAATCTGGTCTCAGACACTTACTAGCTGTGTGACCCCATGCCAAAACCTTTACAAGTATTAACTCATTTGATCTTCACAACTGCCCTGGGAGGTCAGGGCTATCATAATTCCCATTTTACAGTTGAGGAAACTGGGGCATACAGAAGTTAAGTGATTAGATCAGGGCTGCCCATCAAGTAAGTGTTTGAGGCCAGATTCAAACTCAGGTCTTCCTAATTTTTGGCCCACCTCTCTATCCACTGCACTATGATGACGATAATTTGACATTGTTGAGTATGTCCTCCTCAATTCTCTCTTCCCCATGGGATTTCATAAGACAGCTTACCTTCAGTTACTTGTCTGACCATTTCTTCCTCATTCTTGCAGGATCACTCCTTCCTCCCTTGCACTGTATTTATTGTATTTGTTCACTTTATATTCATCCTGCATATACTTATCCTTGTTGTCTCCCCCATTAGAATGTGAACTCTTTGAAAGTAAGGATTGTTTCATTTTTTGTACTTGTATGCCCATACCTGGGATATAGTAATTTCTTCACAAATATTTGCTAATTGATTGATTATATGTGGGTCTGTGGGCAACTAGGTGGAGCAGTGGATAGAGTGCTGGGCCTGGAGTCAGGAATATTCACACTCCTGCACTCAAATCTGGCTAAGACAGTAACTGTGTGACCCTGGGCAAGTCACTTAACCCTATGTGCCTCAGTTCCTCATCTGTAAAATGAACTGAAGAAGGAAATGCAAACCAGTCCAGTATCTTTGCCAAGAAAACACCAAATGGAGTCATGAAGAGTCATGAAGGATAGACTGAAAAAATGACCAAACAGCAACAAAACAACAAATGTGTGTCTACTTCAAGCTTCTCTGCTAGGCCTTGTTCTGTTCTCTCTCTACCTCCCCAACTTTGGACATCCCATCAGATGCCTTGGAGTCATTAATCACCTTTACGAACACAGCTCCCAAATCTAGGTGGCTAGCCCTCATCTCTTTCTTGAGATCTAATGTTGCATCATTATCTCCTTACTAGACAGCTCCCATAGAAATTTCTTACTCAAAATATTCTAAACAAAACTCAAAACCTTTTTTATATTAAAACTACTACTACTCCTAATTTCCAGTTTTTCTCAACTAGTTTTATAATTTCAGAGACAGCTTTGTGTCTTGCCTCCCACTTATCATGTCCGCCTGTAATGGGTACTACCCTCACATCTACTTTCTCTGCGTTCACACAGCTACCACTCCAATTCCTTCTAGGTCCTCAATTCTCACCTGGACTATTGCAACAACTTTCTCTATCATCCATCTATCTATCCATCCATCCATCCATCCATCCATCCATTCATCATTCATCTATCTATCCATTTATTTGTTTGTTTTAAATTGATTTTCTTTTAAATTGAGTTCAAAATTCACTCCTTACCCCTCCCCCCTTACTGAGAAGGCAAGCAAAATATCAATTACACATGTGAAATAATTCAAAATATATTGCCATATTGGCCATATCACACAAAATAAAGAAATTGGAAAAGACATGCCTCAATTTCTGCTCAGAGTTCATCAGTTCTCTTTCTGGAGGTGGATAGCATTTTTTTTAGTCATGAATCCTTCGGAATTATCTTGGATAATTGTACTGATCAAAATAGCCAAGTCGTTAACAGTTGATCATCACTACAACATTGCTATTACTCTGCACAATGATCTCCTGGTTCTTCTCACTTCACTTTGCATCTGTTTATACAGATCTTTTCATCTTTTTTCCCCCTGAAACCACCCCTTTATCATTTCTTATAGCAAAATACTAGTCCATCACAACCATATGCCACAATTTGTTTAGCCATTCCCTCAATTGATGAACATCCCTTCAGTTTATAATTCTTTGCCAGGGGTGTATGGGGTACTCAAGGAAGACTAACACCTTTGGTATCAGGGCTTGCTGAGTTCTTTTCAGGGCTCCTCACCAACTTTTGGTGAGGCCTTGTTCTGTTCTCTCTCTACCTCCCCAACTTTGGTCATCCCATCAGATGGCACTGGCACCTGGCACTCAAACTCTCACCTGTGGTTCCAAGAAGTTGTAGATGTAAAGTGGCCACACCTAGGTAAGCCATCTAGGCAGATGGGCTAAACCAGGTTGAGGGTAACAGACAAGCCTCAGACCTGTCAGTGAGTTAGTGGGGTGTCTACCCCAAGCATGTGAAGACTTCCTCTGGCATAATGAGAAGAGTAAAACAATTTTTTCTTTTACTGGAGGGTGAAGCAAATATTGTGGAGCACTTAGAGCTTGGTCAGGCATCAAAGACATCAAGGTCACCCACTGCATCCTGGGACATTGCCAGTCACCTTGACTTTTGTCTTGCCACTGGACTTTAAGGACTCTGGAAGAGAGAGTGAGGCTGATGACTTAATGCAGCCTGCCTCACCTAAATTCAATTCATGTATGAGTCAAGACACCACCTGTGATGTCATTGGTCTCCTTCAAAAATGAAAGATGAACAATGACAACAACAACAAAAAAGCTCCTATAAATATTTTTGTACATACAGGTCTTTTTCATTTTCCTTTAATCTCTTTGGAGTGCAGACCTAGTAGCGATATTGCTGGGTCAAAGGTATGCATGGTTTTATAACCCTTTGGTTATATTTCCAAATAGTTCTCCAGAATTGTTAGAACAGTTCATAACTTCACCAACAGTTTATTAGTGAACCTATTTTCCCTTATCCCCTCCAGAATTTGTCTTTTTTATAGATATGAGGTGGTACCTCAGAGTTGTTTTAATTTATATTTCTCTAATCAATAGCCATTTAAAGCATTTTTATATGATTGTATGTCTTTAATTTCTTCTTTTGAAAACTGCCTCTTTGTATTGTTTGACCAGTGATCAGTTGGGAGATGGCTCTTATTTTTACAAATCTGACCCAGTTCCATATGTATTTGAGAAATGAGGTCTTTATCAGAGAAATTTTCTCTAAATTTTTTTAATATTGCTTCATTGTCTATGGTACCTTTTAGCAAAATGAAGTTTCCCTGATTATCTCTTTTAATTAGATCTATTATTTGCTTTTGCTTTGCCTGAGATCATGATTGTTACTCCTACTGAAGTAAGCTGAAGCATGGATTTTGCCCCAGCCATTTATTTTAAATCTGTGTATGTCTTTCTGTTTCAAGTGTGTCTCTTGTACACAACATATTATTGGAATCTGATTTCTAATCCATTCTGCACTTCTATTTTATGGGTGGGCTCATCTCATTCACATTCACAGTTATGATTACTAACTGTGCATTTCCCTCCACTCTCTTCTATTTATCCTTCTCTCTTTCTCTTTTTATCCTGTCCCTCTTCAAAAGTCTATTTTGCTTCTGACTACCATTTACCTTAATCCATTGTTCCTTTATTTCATTCCTCTGTTGTCCCTTTCCCTTACTATTTCCTTATTGGGTAAGATAGATTTCTATACCCAATTGAGTGTGCATATATGTTCTTCCCTCTTTGAGTCAATTCTGATGAAAGTGAAGTTTAAGCATTGCCCACTTCCCCAACTAAGCTCCACTATAACCACACCTCTTTTATGTAAGAAAACATTCCCCATTTTATCTCTCCTTCTCTCAGTGGAGTCCTTTTTCACATCTGCTCATTTTTTAGATCATCTCAACATAATTGAATCACATCCATGCATCTTGTCTGTGTAGACTTCTAACTGTCATAAAAATGGTAAAATCCTTAGGAGTTACATGTATCATTTTTCACATATAAGGATGTAAATGGTTTAACTTTATTGAGTCTCTTATGATTACTCTTTCATTTTTGCCTTTTATGCTTCTTGTGCTTGAATATCAGATTTTCTACTCAGCTCTGGTATTTTCACCAGGAATGCTTTAAAGTCTTCTATTTCATTAAATAACCTGATTTTTCCCCCTGAAGGATTGTATTCAGTTTTGCTGTGTAGGTGATTCTCGGTTGTAATTCTAGCTCCTTTGCCCTCCAGAATATCATATTCCAAGCCCTCCAGTCCTTTAATGTGAAAGCTGCTAAATCTTGTGTGATTCTGATTATGGCTCCATTATATTCAAATTGTTTCTTTCTGGATGCTTGCAATATTTTCTCCTTGATCTGGAAGCTTTGAAATTTGGCTATGACATTCCTGGGAGTTTTCATTGTGGGATCTCTTTTAGGATGTGATCAGTGGAGTCTTTCAATTTCTATTTTAACTTCTGGATCTAAAACATCAGTACAATTTTCCTTTATAATTTCTTAAAATATGATGTCTAGGCTCTTTCTTAGATCATGGTTTTCAGGTAGTCCAACCATTATCTATCAATCTATTTTTCCAGTCAGTTGTTTTTCCAATAAGCTATTTCTTATATTATTCATTCTTTGTTTTGGAACTGTAACCAAGGACGCTTCTCCCTTATGATTGATCACAGGTACTGTCTACCTCTGGAGCTGATACACTGTCTAGATACACTGTCTATTGAATCCTTCTACCTCCATTTATCATATGGAGAAGTTGAATTTGATACTATATGATATGAAACACAATTCAATTCCGTAAAATTCAATTAAACTACCATTTATTGTGTTTACTATGTGCAAACATATGCTTGGAAAGGATGATGTAGACAAAAAGAACTATCCCTGGCCTCCAGGATTTTGCATTCCATACAATGTCTTGTTTACTTGACTTAAAACAGTGAAGTCTCCTAGTGATTCATGGACATATCTTATCTTCCCTGTTTCAAGCTTCTTTGGATATGTTTGGATATGTAAGATCTCTTCTCTCCTCTGACACCACTACCACCATGGTGCAGGTCCTCCCATCTGGATTATTGCAACAGCCTGCTGGTGGATTTGCCTGCCTAAAGTCTGCAGTCTATCCACTTCAGTCCATCTTCTATTCAACCAATAAAGTGATTTTCTTAGAGCAGAGGTCTGACCATGTCACCCCCTTTACTTAACAAATTCTAGTGGCTCCCTATTGTCTCCAGGGTAAAATACAAAGTTCTCAGCTTGGCATTCATAACATAGCCCCCTCCTATTTCTTGTTGTTATTTAGGCATTTCAGTCATGTCCAACTCTTTGTGACTCCATTTGGAGTTTTTTTTGTGGTAAAGATACCAGAGTGGCTTGCCATTTCCTTCTCCAGCTCATTTTGCAGATGAGGAAACTGAGGTAAACAGTGTTAAGTGACTTGCCCAGGTTTACATAGCTAATAAATATTTGAGCTCAGATTTGGACCAAGGTCTTCCTGACTCCAGGCCTGGTGCACCATCTACTGCTCCACCTAGTGGCCCTCTTATCTCTTCAGTCTTCTTTGATCCAGTGATATTGTCCTCCTGGCTGTTCCAAGAACAAGACATTCCCAATCTTGGCTTTGAACATTTTCTCTGGTTGTCCCCCATTCCTGAAATTCTCTCCCTTTTCATTTCTATCAGCTGGCTTCTCTGACTTCCTTTAAGTCCCAATTGATCCTTCTACAGGATGCCTTCCCTACCTCCTCTTAATTCTAGTGCCTTCTCTCTGTAATTTTCTATTTATCTTATATATAGCTTATTTTATATATAATTGTTTGTATGTTGTTTCTCTCATTAGACAGTGAGCTCTTTGAGGGCAAGGACTATTTTTTGCCTCTTTTTTATGTCTTCAGTGCTTAGCACACTTTCTGACACATAGGAGGAGCTTAATAAATACTGATGGATTCAATGTTTCTGACTTTAGAAAAGACTGTGAACAACTGGTAAAGGCTCATGAATAAGGTACTTGCATATTGAAATAACACACAACTTAGGTTTATGTCTACTCACCATTCCTAGAGTCAGAAGATCTTGGGTTCAAATCTCACTGCTAATGCTTACTACCTGTATGACCTTGGGCCAATTTTTTAATGTCCATGGGCCTCGGTTGTCTCATCCATAAAATAAGGGCATAATAGTAGATGGCTCCTGAGATCCTTCCTAGCTTTAATCTATGATCTTATGATCCTCTTGGTATTCTTAAAAACAACCCAAGCATGGAGGGCACACTTTATACTTCTGTGAGATCTCTACATGTTATGCCAATATTAATGGGTATATCCCACTGCCTCATAACTGCCCCATGCTTCTAGCCTTGAAATATGGCCCAGATAACATCTTTATTTGGTCATTTTTCAGGTAAAAAAACCTCATCATTTCTTAAATTCAATTTAAGTCAATATCCTAAATTTTTCCTGAGAGGCAAAGAACATTTACAAGGCAGTGAAAAATGGTTTCAATTTTTAATATTTCAGACAAACACAATTGTTATTCAATCAAAATGATAGAATAAGCCCAAAGACACTCCATGATGTTAGAAACCCCTCTATTTCTGGTCCAGGGATGGAGGAATGCTAGTTTTAAGGGTCTAAAAAAAGATGCTGTTATCTGTCTTCCCTTTTCATATTATATAGATTCATAAATGAGAGAAAAAATTATAGAAAGCTTTAAAAATAAGTAAGACCCATCCAACTAAAGGCAGAGAAGTAAATCTTTTTAAATGGCCCTGAATTTTTTTATGGAGAGGACTTTGAGCTGTAGGCCTTAGGGCAAAGAATTTGGAAAACAAATCCAAGCAGTCCCTTTTCCAAGACCACAGTGTGAATTCCAATGGGCCAGGGCCTGCCTCTCTATCATTTTTCTGACCCGCACTAGATAGATAAATGCTCGGTATAATAAATGTGTTTTTTGATGACTTGTTTTTACAATTAAGAGAGTTAATAGACCAAAACCTGGACTGGTTTCTGCTGTGTCTGTATGGTGCTGATGCGTGAGCTGAGGGTCACATAGTTCAGAGCACGAATGCCTCACTTCCCAGGTGACATTCATAATGATCACTATATAAGGACTGGTTAGCCCTCTAAACTGGACCTGCATAGACCAGGCCTTGGAGGAGCTAATTTACTCAGTCCACCACTCTCTGAGACCAGGCAAATTCTCTTCACAGGTCCATTTTCCCCCCTTATGTGTATACCTACCTGTCCCACCCCCTCAACTCTTGCTCTGAGAACTATAATCAAAATGAGACTACCAGTGCTCCTGAAAAAGAAAGATTAATGGGTATCCTAATGTTCCAGTCATCTTTGTGATTTCTCAGACTATAACTCTCTTCTCTGGTCACCACGCCATTATCTGAGTATTCTCCTATGATAAAATGTAAATTGCTTGAGGGCAGGGATTGTCTCATTTAAAAAAAGTATACCTAATGCTTAGTACAATACTTGGCATATAATGAGCATAAATGCTTTTTAATTTATTCATTAGATTCATTTACTTATTCCTTGGGCAGCTAGGTGGTGCAGTGGATACAGCACTGGGCCTGGAGTCAGAAAGACTCATTCTTATAAGTTCAAATATGGCCTTAGACACTAGTTGTGTGACTCTGGGCAAGTCACTTAACCCTGTTTGCCTCAGTTTTCTCATCTGTAAAAAGAGCTGGAGAAGAAAATGGCAAACCATTCTAGTATCTTTGCCAAGAGAATTCCAAATGGGGTCACAAAGAGTCAGACATGACTTAAACAATTGCACAACAAAATGTATTGGTCATTCATAACACTCCCTCCCATTTTCTCCCATTCCTCTACCTTCCTCTACCTACTTGTAAGCAATGGAAAAGACAATGTGCAAAACCCATAGTGAAAGATGCATGGGATTTTCTGTCAGAAGAACTGGGTCAGAATCCAGGCTCTGTCTGTTACTAGTGTGTGGACTTATTTATGGTCCTGTACTACTTAAATTTTTTTTTTGTCAGTGACTTGGATAAAAGTGGAGAAGACATCCTTACTAAACCTGTAAGTGACACAAGGCTAACACTCATTAGAATATATGATGAAGTCGGGATTCAAAAACATCATGATAGGGTAGAATATTGCTCTGGGTATACTAAGATAAAAATCATTTGGGAATCAGTGTGAAGTCTGACATGGGCTCAAAAAACCCTTTTCACAAGTAGAAGATGGTGAAGAAAACAGTTTGGAAGAAAACTAAGAATTTTAGTTGGCTGCTATCTCACTAAGAATCAAAAGTGTGTATGGAAGTGAAGAAAGCTAATGTTATCAATGGAATAACATGTCAGGCATTTTGCAAACCTTAAAACTCTACAGAAACAGTTACAACAACAAAAATAAATAATGATCATGCTAACATTAATGAAAATGTAATCTTAGGCAACACTGAGGGAGTCAGTGTCCCAGAACAAGAGGATGCCAGTCCTGCTGTGCTGTGCACTGGTCAGATAATTTCTAGGGTATTGCAATTTGTGGAAATATATTTGAAGAAGGAAGCTGAAAACTTTCAGATCATTGAGGTAAGGGCAACTGTGATAATTAAGGTCTTCCAGTCCATGTTAGATGAGGATGGGTTGAAAGAGCTGTGAATGTTTAGTCTAAAGGAAAGACTCAAGAGAGACAAAATATCTGTCTTCTGGCATTGAAAAGCTGTCAGGGAGGAAAGAAGGAAGGAAGGGAACAAACATTGATTTAATATCTACCATGTGCCGGGAACTGTGCCACGCACTTTATAGATAATATCCCATTTGATCCTTACAACAATCCTGGGAGGTAGGTGTAGTTATTTCCCCCATTTTACAGTTGAGGAAACTGAGGCAAACAGAGATCAACTGACTTTCTCAGAGTCACACAATTAGTAAGTGTCTTAGGCAGAATTTGAACTTAGATCTTCCTGATTCTGGCACCCTATCCATTGCAGCCACCTAGCTGGCTGTGTGTGTGTGTGGTGGGGGGAGTTAGGCTTGTTATTCTAGGCCCCAGAGGGCAGAACTTGGAGTAGTGGGTAAAAACAATAAAGATCCTGATTAAATCATGAATCAATGTGTGCTGATTAAGAACTAGACAATATGTGGTATCAAGGATACAGAAACAAGAATGACACACGCAGTGCTTTGAGGAGCTTACATTCTGCAAGGGGAGCTAGTATGTACTAACCCTAAGTCCACACATTAGTATTAGAAACTAAGTGTCAGGGGAACCCAGAGGAAGGATCCACCAAAGTCCTACAGAGAATCCTCAGACCTGATGCTCCCAGCTCATCCAGCTTGCCTCCTATTCTCCAGTTTGAGGCAGGCCACCAGGCTCCCATAGCCTTCATACTAGAGCAGCTCAATGAGTCAGACAAATGTGATGGATTTTATATGGAAGCATGGGTTCTCACTCAGGTGTGTCTTACAGGTTTATCATCCCTGATGCAACATCCAATGATGAATCAGGGGAGGTAAGACTGTATAGCATAGAACATAGACGTTTCTAGGCATTTCCAAAAAAGGACAATAAAACAAGGTACCAGGCAAGATAAAGGAGCAAATTTAGAACCCCAGCAGCCTTTCTCAAATGAGCCTTTTGGATCTCGTTTTCCAGATGAAGAAACTGAGTTTCAGAGATGTGAGTAATTTGCTCAAGATAATTTAACTAGTTAAATATTAATAAAAATGGGCTTACAGTCCAAGTTTCTTTATTCCTAGGCTAGTATTTGTGGGTTAGGGAAGGTAAAGCTAGTATTCTCTTAGGCTCACCAGTAAGGGTTGGACTGTGGAGCCACTGAGACCCCTTGCTATTCTCAAACTCTGTGATTTCATTACTTGTATGATGAGGAAGCTAAAGGGTTAGGACTATTTTGTCCCTACCAAGTATTTAATGGAAACTGAGACCAAGAGAAAGGATGCATCTTACAAAAGATTGCATAAAAATATTCTTTGGGTGAGTGAGAGGCAGTGTGGTATAGTTTCTACAATGCTGGAGTCAGAAAAACCTGGGTTAAAATTCTTCCTATGACTCTTGGAAACATCTTTCATTTCTGTAAAATGGGGGTCATAGATATAGGACTGAGTGGGACATTAGAAGCTTTCTGGCCCAAACCATAAGTTTACAGATGTGGAAACTGCTGGGTTTTAGGGTGAAGTGACTTTGCCCACAGTCCTATAGGTAACTACATGTGTCAGAAGTAGGGTTTAAACCCAAGTTCTCCGACTAAAGAGCCAGAGCTCTTCCCACTGTACTATGGATAATGTCTTCTCTTTTCCCTAGTCTCTTTTTTCATACAATGGCCAAAAAGCACAGAACTGACCTGTCGTTCCCCTGACCTAGAAGCTCCAGTGACTCCCTAGTATCCCTGAGAATCAAACCCAAACTTCTTTGTATGACATTTAAAGCCCTTTACCAACTGGCTCCAAGGTGCCTTTCCAGGCTTATTATAGAGCACATCAACTTGGCTAAGGGTTGGAAAAACTCCCTCTGTCTCCCCCTACCCCATAATCTCCCACACTTTCCTTTTTTCCCTATAGAATATAAGCAGGCAGAGACTATTTCTCTAGTATCTCTGTATCCCCAGGGCCTTATAGTACAGTGCCCAGCACAGAGCAGGAGCTTAGTAAATATGTGTGGCTTCATTGATCATGCTTCCCTTTTAGATGTGCTGTGAGGATCAAAGGAGAACATGTATTTAATGAGCTTTGAAAACTTCTAAGTGCTATATAAACAGCAGCCATGATTACTGCCTTGTAGGACACCTAGCACATCACATTGTTCCGTTGCATGGACTCCTCAAGAATGCTGACTAATGGAAGTATATTGACATCGTCGTCTGTATTTTGGTCATTGGCTTCTCTTTCTCCTCCCAACTTGGCACACGAGACAATCCATATTCTGAAGCGCCTGTCAAACAATGACCCATGTCCAATGACAATGCTCCTTAGAGTGCATGTTTGTCGACTAGGCAAACAATTCTAAATTAGAGGATTAAAAAAAATCAATAGAACATAACAAATGAAACATCTGCTCCCTATTTAGAAATCTGGTGACTTCTCTCATTGAAGGAGCACAAATGTCAGATCCCTTAAATATTTATGGTTTCATTAAATCCTGAGAAGCAAATGCTAGTCTATCAGCAAGTATCCCTATACAGGTATATTAAGTGGCCCTGGATTATTTTTCCATTGCTGTGTGAGATCAATATGGCTTATGTGCTCTTCTGGAGTTTTATTGCCAATGAAGACTCTTTCTCCAGTCTCAGAGAAAGCAAGGGGCTGTGAGTGCTGGCTCTCTGGGTTGCATTAAAAAATCACCAATCATTGGAAGATAACATCAAGTTGTCTCTGCTGACTCATTGTGAGTTGTAATCCAACAGCCGATCCCAGAAGGTATTTGGGAGAATGTAGTAGTTAGACATGCAACTCCTCCCCTCCCCCCACCCCGTATCCCTGCCCAACACACACACACACACACACACACACACACACACACACACACACACACTTACACACAAATTCACACACATACACACACACTCTCTCTTTCTCTTTCACCACCCCCCACACCTTTCCCAGGACAGTAATTCTGGGGCAGAGGAATGCTAAAAGTGCTTTTGGAATATGTTTTCTCTTCACACATCCCTTGTAGCATCCTTTAGTTCTTTCGATAGCCCAAGTACCACTTCCTACACAAGAATTTTTCTGTGTGCTCCATTTGTATCCTTTCCCCTTTGAAGTTACTTTGTGCTCTTTTGTATATATTTAATTTTTATGTACTTGTATACATGTTCTTCTACCTCTTTCCCCACACAATAGAATGTAAGCTTCTTGAGGGCAAGGGCTATTTCTTTGTTGTCTTTATATTACCAACATCTAACATCTAGCACAGTACTGTATACGTTGTTGTTGCTCAGTCTTGTCCAATTCTTTATGACTCTGTGTACCAGACTATCCATGGGGTTTTCTCGGCAAAGATACTAGAGTGGTTTGCCATTTCTTTCTCCAGTGGATTAAGGCAAATGGAAGTTAAGTGACTTGCCCAAAGTCACAAAGCTAGTATGTGTCTGAGGCCAGATGTAAACTCAGACCTTCCTGACTCCAGGCCCAGTGCTCTATCCACTAAGCTAACTAGCTGCATTGTACATAATAGGTGTTTAATCCATGAGTATTTTACAAATAAGGAATCTGAGAGCAAGAGAATTTAAATGACTTGTGCAGGTTCATATAGTTGGTAAGTGTTTGAGGAAGAATTTGAACCCAATTATTCTCGACTTCAAGAAGAACACAGAGAAGCATGGGGAGAAGTAGATGAATTGATGAGGAGATGTAAGGAGATCTAGGAAAACAATATAAATTATGATTACAGCAATGTGAATGGAAACAACACAATTCTTGCTACCAGACTCACTGCAAAAGAACTTTGTGGGGACAGCCAGGTAGTGCAGTGGATAAACCTTTGGGCTTGGAATCAGGAAGACCTGATTTCAAATCTAGTTTCAGACATTTACAAGTTGTGTGACCTTGGGCAAGTCACTTAACCTCTCACTGCCTTAGTGTCATCAACTGTGAAATGGGGATAATAACAATACCTGTCTCAGGATTGTGAAGATAAAATGAGATATTTGTAAAGTGCTTAGTACAGTGCCTGGCACACAGTGGGTGCTATATAAATGCTTATTCCTTTCCTCCTTCCCTTCTCTTCAGAATCTTAGAGACATTGCAATATGCCTCAAATTGATAATGAAATACAAAACCAGATGTGGCTTTTCCAGGTTCTTTGTATCCCCAAGTACATTTAAAAGTAATATCATAGGGTGCAGCAATACAACCTCGAGCAAATATTGTTCCTAGCTGGGTATAATGCCTTTCCTAAGCCCTGTACACTTCACAATCTTATCAGTCTCTAAAACTGCAGTCAACCGAGTGTCATGTGTGATCCATCTGTGAGGTCTGACTGTTGGCAGAAGGACTGAACCATCAGAATGTTGGGGGACCAAGAATAGAAACTACAAAGACATTCCCCTCTCACACATTTGGGGGGGGGGTAGGGGTGTACACATCTTCCTTGTCACATAATTTGTTCCAGGAATAATTGGGTCATACTTAAAGTAGCTGGACAAATCCTCCCCTCACCCCCAGGGATTGATACTTCTTCGCTTGGGAGTCCTTTTCTCCTTTCTTGCAGTCCCCAACAAATGCACTTCCTTGTGTGTCATAGTTGGTGGGTGAATTATTTCCTCGCTGTTGGGCTTGGTCAAACAGTTTACTACTTAGAGTGACACTGGCTTCTCACAGACTTAATTACTACTGCCAGCAGCTTTGCGCCTCAAGAAGTTGTTGGGTTCTCAGATAGCTTCAATGGATCTCCTGGTTTCACTGGTCATCTAAGCACTCCCATCTCAGGATACTCATTTACCTAGGGTCAGGAAAGAATGCACACAGAAAAGAAAAGAAGCAGGAGCAAGATATGTTCATGGATATATGGTGGCAGGATAGGAGATAGAGCTGATTTCTCCCCCCTCTCCCGTAGCACAAAGCAATCCACCTTTTTCAAAAGTTACCAGAGAAAAGATGAAGAAAACATCTACTTGATCCCTTTTGGAGCACATTTAATTCTAGTTCAGCAACTGAATTTAAAAAAAAAAAAAAACAAAACTTTTCATCACCACGTTGTATGTCAAAAAAGAAATGGGGGAGAGTCTCAATTGCTCTGAAATGGAAAGAGTACTTTTGTTATGCATATCCCAAAGTAGATGCACCAAGTTTCATGTGTTATATCAGCAATAGACAGAATATTTTGAATCCTCTGTATAAAACACCAATAAAGGCATTTTTGTTCATGCTTTAAGGAGTGAGTCCTCATTAGCTAATTATGTTTAGTGAAGGTTGTGTGGGAAAAAAAAGATATGACATGGGACCAAGATTTTGTACCACACAGGAAATAGTCAATTTTGGCAAAGTTTTAGATTCCACGATGGAGACGAATGTCTGAAAAGATAACTTGCAGCAAATCCTGGAGAACTTTGAATACCCGGAAAGGAATTTGAACATTATTTGTCAATGAAGAGTCACAAAAAGACTTAGAGCAGTCAGACACATGCATCATGAAGGTTACATTGACAGCCATATGAAGATTATGTTAGATTGTGGGCTACCTGGAGGGGTGGTGAGCTCCTTTTCCATGGAGGTCTTCAAGCAGAGACTAGACGACCATATGTTGGATATGGTATAATGAGGATTCTTTTTGTGAATGGGTTGTACTAGATGGCCGTCATATCTCTTCCAACTCTCAAATTCTGTGATTAGGCATTGAGAAGAGACAGGAGAGTGTCACAAGAATGACTACTTGTAAGGTGTGTTATCATGGGAATTTCTTTCATGTATGGGTCAGTCTAGACTGCCTACTCCCTTACAAATCTTTTTGATTATGACTCCAAATGAAAGATAATGGGGTCTTGAATGAAGTTGTAGCCATGCAAATAGAGAGGAGGATATGGTTTTGAAAGATTCCCAGGAAGGAGGATCTAACCATTGATTGTATGGGCTAAGTGAGGGTGAAGAAAATGTTGAAGATCACCATGGGGTTTCAATCCTAGTTGATTTGGAGAATAAACAATGTTGCCCTTAAAAAATGAAGAACAGAAGAGAAGGAGCATAATTTATGAGATTTCATTTCAAAGTAACTCCCTGAGGAGTCAATTATATATTTTAATAATATTGTCCATGCTCTCCTCCAATTAATTAACAAGACTCCTGGGGAATTAGGGGAAAATACTTTTTTGCATACTCTATTCTTCATCTAGCTTACCTGCTTCCCAGATCTTTTTCTGGGGGACCAATACTATTAGATATTGATAGTCAAAGAATGCTGACAAATCTGAATCTCCCAAAATAAATACAGTTTTTCCAGAAAAAGAGAGATTAATTAGCAATTACCAACACATGGACTGTGTCGTTGTTCAGTTGTTTCAGTCATGTCCAACTCTTCATGACCCCATTTTGGGTTTTTTTGCAAAGATAGTGGAGTGGTTTGCTATTTCCTTCTCCAGATCATTTTACATATGAGGAAACTGAGGCAAACAAGGTTAAGTGACTTGCCCAGGCTCTGAGGCCAAATTTGAATTCACAAAGATGAGTCTTACTGACTCCAGGCCTGGCACTTTACCCACTGCACCACTTAGATGCCCTCCCCCCAACTATAGATGATACTATTAAATCAATATTGAACTTATCAATCTCTTAAAATGGTTCCCATCTAAAGAAAATAAATTCCTTAACAATAATCCCAGACACCCAGGCAGTGTAATTAATCACTTGCTATCCTGGGCCCAAAAGCTCTCCTGCCTCTTTGTTACTTGGAGGGAAAAACACACACACACAGACACCACATGCCACACACATAGACACAGACACACACAGATACACACACACACACCCCACACCTCCCCTTACACAGACACACAGACACACACACCACATGCTACATGCCACACACACAGATTGAGGGAGAGATATAGGGAGAGACAGAGACATAGAGATAGAGAGATGGAGAAACAGAGACACAGAGGCACAAAGGCAGAGAGACAAAGATACAGCAAGTAGGTTTTTTCTGCTCTCCTGATCATCAGAAGAATAATCTCATATGAATTTCTGTCTACAGAGAAGGAATCTGGTCAACCTGCTAGGCTCCCCAGTGTCTTGTCTTTTGGTAGAAGAAAAAGCCAGGATGGAAGGCCAAAGGGTCTGTTCTACTGAAGTTGCTACACGCCTAACCAGAAAGGAAGAGGGTAGGAAAGGTCAAGAGTCAACCCCCAGAGGCCCCAGCTCAAGCCTTTCCCTTCCAGCTTTTTCCAACTGAGTCAGATCACATCATCCTCATTATGTGCTTGCTCGTCAGCTCATTTCCAAGGAGCAATTAACTTCCTTTTTTCGAGGCTCTTAACCTGGGGTCAGTGAACTCGGAGGAGTGAAAAATTACATCTTTGTTTTTGTTAATACTTGTTTTCTTTCTTTAATCCTATGTGTCATATTTAATTCCATTTGAAACATTCTGAGGACACGTCCCCCCACCTCACTAGATCACCAAGGAAATCCACGGGGGGATGACAACAACAACAACAACAATAATAATAACAACAAGATGTTAAGAAGTCCTGTCTTGTAGCAATATTTTCTTGAAAGAGATATCCTATGAACCTGAGGTATTCTGATTCCATTAAAGCCCAGAAAACTGCCCATCATTCAGTGCCCATGGCCCAATAGGGACCATGTCTCTGAACCACCAACCACCCCCACGGTCAGGCTCCGTCTCAATTAAGGTTTGCATTGTTAGTGAATGTATACAATGATCTTTGGGAGGGCAGAGACTATCATGCTTTTATAATTTCTTCCTAGAGCCTAGCACAATGCCTGTCATATAGCAGATGCTTAATAAATGTTGCTTGATGAGTTGATTCATTGAAGTGCAAGGGAAGAAGTCCCCATTTCATCATAAATAATGCATCTAGTATTCTCAAAGGGAATGAGATAGATTTTGAATGAGAAAGGTGAATTGAGTCATTAAAAAAGGTGAATTGAGCCTGATAATGCAGGCTGCAATGTTTCCCCTGCAGTGGCCACCCCCCTCTTTAGAATATCCATGTGCGGGAGTTATTGAGCTCACCTGAGCTGAGGTCATTTGACTAGTGACATTTTTACTTAAATTTCCCTCCATTTCTCTTTTTCCATTTGCCTTGGCAACCAAAGGCCTGTGAGGAATTGCATTTTGGGGAAAAGCTACTCTGACAATGCCTATCCCAGCACAGGGGAGGGCGCTGTCCATCAACATCAGGATCCATCTAAATTGCCATTTCCCCATCCTGAAATAACAGTTTCATTTCCTGATTTCATTACGATTCCCCTTTGATAAAACTCTCTCACTATTACTAATGATCATATTCTAATAATAAACTAATGAAGTGAAGATTTGAGACAGAAGGAGGCACTCTCTAGGGACATGGTACAAGGCAATTTGTTTCCTTCCTTATACTCCATTTTTCTGTCAGCGAAATAATTTTTCCCTTGTCGGCTGCCTTGGACAAAACTGCTGCATTTGGAATGGCCCACTGAGAAATAATCAGCTTCTTGCTCCTGCACAGAATTCTTGGTCTTGGGGGTAGCGAAAAGAACCCTAGATATGGAATCCTGCATTCAAATTCTGCCTCTGAGACTGACTAGTTGTTTGACTAGGGACAAGTCCCTTCATCAACCTGTGCTTGTTTTCACAACTCTGAAATGGGAAAGGCAGTGTTTGTAGGTCCTACCACACTGCCTAGGAATAATTTCTAGCTTTCTCTTTCAGCCATTTCTTTCTCATGCTGACCTCCTCTGGGCCCTCTTCTGCTTTCAAGCGGTTTCAAAGAGTCATTGATTGAGAGTTGGAAGGTGTCTCAGAGGCCATTTAGTCAAACTCCATTACTTTACAGAGCAGGCCAAGAAAGATTCAATGCCTTGTTGAAGGGCTGAAGGTCACACCTAGTAAATGGCAGACCTGGGATTCTTCCCCAGGTCCTCTGACTTTCTTTCATCTGGCTCTTTTTGTGACTGTGTTTTCTTCACTTGAAAGGACCTTATGGATGGGGGATATACTTTCACTAGAGACAGTGTAAGAAGTGCATGCTGGGTCAAGTTGGAAGAGTCCTTTGATGGTGACTTAGTAAATACAGCCCATCCAAGGTCATGGTTCTTTCTGACTTTGCCCTCCCCAGCACCCCCTCCCTGGAATTATTGCTGCATCTGTTCTCATTTCCACATACAAAGGCTTGTGCTGAGAGAAACAGAAGCATTAGGACTGATAAGGTTTTAATAAAAATGCAAATATAAGAACTCACAACAGAAACAACACAAAGAGCCTAAGTACTGGATGGAATTAAGCTCTTTAGTTTAAATAAACTATTTTCCAGGCATTGATTTTGAGATGAACATTGAATAGGGCCCGATTGTCTCCATTCATTGAATTTGTCTTTGTCTCTGTTCTTATTTAACATCCTGCTGCCTCTTTACCCTGGGCCCCCCAGATCAGCAGGGGGAGGGAAACATGGTGACTAACTTGAATTTCATAAAACAAAGAGCAAAGAATGTCAGAGACATAAAATATGAGATGGTAAAGCTGGAAGAGATGGTAGAACATAGAGTGTTACTGCCAGGAGAAACCTTAGAGTACAGACTGACAGAACTGTAAGGTCAGTCAGTCAATAAACATAGCACTTCCTAAGTACTAGGCAGTGGATGTACAAAGAAAGGCCAAAAACAGTCCATGTTTTCAAGGAGCTCAGAGTCTAATGGGGAGTAAACCTGCAAACAATTACACAATTATGCACCAGCAAGATATATATTGCTGGTCAAAAGAGAAACCCTGTAACCCTGAGGGTCTTCCCTCTGTTTGATTTTTTTTTTTATTAAAGGGGCCATTCCTTGACTCACTTGTTAAAGAGGCCTATTCACTAATAGGCATTGCCTAACTTAAAGTGAGAACCTCAAAAGACCTTAGCTTAAAAGGGTCAAGGTCTCCTACTGCATCCTGGGACATCTCTAGTTGTTCTGATGGATATCTGGCCACTGGACCCAGATGGCTCTGGAGGAGAAAGTGAGGCTGGTGACCTTGCACAACCCTCCCTCACTCAAATCAAAGTCAATTGCAAGTCATGTCATCATCTCCCTGATGTCATGGTTCTCTTTGAGAACAAAGGACAAACCATAACAACATACAACACACATACACACACTATACATATACATACATATACACACACTATACATATATGTATAGTGTGTGTATACATATATATATATACACCTATAAATGTGAGTGCATACATACATACACACATACACAGGATAAATGGAAGATTATCAACAGAGGAAAGGCACTAGCATTAAGAGAGATCAGGAAAGTCTTCTTGTTTATAAAGACTTGAAGGAAACTAGGGAAGCCAGGAAGTAGAGATGAGAAGGGAGAAAGTTGTAGGCATGGGGGATGCCACTGAATGTGCTAGGAGGAGATGGAGGGTCTTATGTGAGGAATATTGAGGCCAGTTTCACTGGATTTCAGGGTTTGTAGAGGAGAGGAAGGTGTAAGGAGATTGGAAGGGCAGAATGGGACCAGGTTTGAAGGGCTTTGAAAGTCAAACAGAAGTTTTTTTTTAAATTAAATTTATAGTTTTCAACACTCACTCATAAGATTTTGAGTTCTAAATTTTTCTCCCTCTCTCCTCCCCTCTCCCTAAGATGGCATGCAATCTGATATAGGCTATACATGTATAATCATATTAAACATATTTCCACATTAGTCATGTTGTGAAAGAAGAATTAGCACAAAAGGGAAAAACCAAAAGAAAAAAAAACAAAAAAAAGAGAAAATAGTATTCTTCAATCTGCATTCAGATTCCATAGTTCTTTCTCTGGATGTGAATAGCATTTCCCACCATGGATTTGGGATTGTCTTAGATCCTTGAGTTGCTGAGAAGAGCTAAGTCTATCAATGCTGGTCATCACACAATGTTGCCGGTACTATGTACAATGGCCTCCTGGTTCTGCTCACTTCATTCAGCACCAGTTCATGTAAATCTTTCCAGGTTTTTCTGAAATCTGCCTGCTCATCATTTCTTATGTAACAATAGTATTTCATTACATTCATATACCATAACTTGTTCAGTCTTTCCCCAATTGATGGGCATCCCCTTAATTTCCAATTCTTTGCCACCACAAAAAGAGCTGCTACAAAGATTTTTGTATATGTGGGTCCTTTTTCCTTTTTTATGATCTCTTTGGAATACAGACCATATATATAGTTGATGTATATCAATAATGGGCATGATAAAAAACAAAAATGGTAGGGACTTAACAGAAGCAGAAGAACTTGTTTAACCTCTTCCTTATTGATGCATGTCTATTTTCCTCAGCTATTTTCTGCTACAAAAAAATTTATAAATATTTTGGCATATATGGGATGCTGCTTTTATCTTTGATTTCCCAATTGCAAAAGCCTAGCAGTAATATCCTGGGTCAAAAGTTATGAACACTTACTAAAGTGTTAGCAAAATTTCAAATTGTTTCCCAGGTGATTGGACTAATTCACAGCTCCACCAAAATGTATTGGTGGACCTGTTTTTCCACACCATCACCAACATTTTCATCTTTTGTCATTTTTTGCCAATTTGCTGGGTTTGTGAGGTGAAAACAATTTTTTGAACTGAATTTTTCTTATTGGTGGTTTTTAACATTCTTTCATGTGTCTGCTAATTCTGAGAAGAACAAGAGTGAGAAAGAGGAAATCATTTTAAAAAAGAAATAGAGGAAAATAAAAAGTTCAGTGTTCTAGCCACTGTGCTGCCCTTGCCATTTTCTTCTTCCTTTTTTTTTTTCCTCTATCTAGAAAATTCCCGGAATTTTCTCTGGCAGTCCCCTACATTTCTGGAACAGTCTCCCTCCTCAACTGTGCCTACTGACTTCCCTGGCTTCCTTTCAGTCTCAACTAAAATCCCATCTTGCGCAACAGGAAGCCTTTCTTAACACCTTATAATTTTAGTGTCTTTCCTCTGTTAATTATTTCTTATTTATCTGTGTATGGTTTGCTTTGTACGTATTTGTTTGCAAGTGGTCTCACTACATTTGATTGTAAATTCCTTGATTGCAGGGCCTGTCACTTTTTGTACCCCCAACACTTCTGGCACATAGTAGGCACTTTATAAATGTTTGTTGATTGATTGATGTTGCTGTTTGTCCTTCATTCTCAAAGAGGACAATAACATCAGAGAGGTGATGCCATGACATGCAATTGAATTGGATTTAAGTAAGGGAGGGCTGTGCAAATTTACCAGCCTCATTTTCTCCTCTGGAGCCATCTGGGTCCAGTGGCTAGATATCCATCAGGACAACTGGAGATGGCCCAGGATGCAGTAGGGTACCTTGTCCTTTTCAAGCTAAGGTCTTTAACAGCTGTCAGTTTGACACCCATTCAGTGATTAAGGCTTAATAAAAAAAATGAGACAAAGAATGGCCTCTTTAAAAAAATAGATCTGGGAGGGAAAGACCCATAGGGTTTCTAACCAAAACAGAAATGATTGTTATTTACATTCATTCTGAGCCAATCAAGACCCAAACAATGACCAAGTAGGGCTTGCTCTGGAACTAGAATTATTTGAGGTTTAAGGCTGGTCTTTAAGAGGAAAAAAAAAACAAAAAAGGCTCAGAGATTAAAATTTTAATCTCTGATTGATTGATATTTATTCCTAGTTTATTGATAATAAAGAAATTAAGTGACTTGCCTAAAGTCTCTCATCATGTGTCAGAGTGGAGACTCCAACCTAGGTGTTCTGGCAAGGAGATCCAGGGCTCTTGATGTAACATTATGCTGTTCAAATTCATATTGCTTGTAGTATTGCTGCAGGATGATAGATTTTAGAGCAGTTTAGAGTCTATTCAAATGCTCTCCCTTTCTTCTCCTCTTTGAATCTCTTACTTCTTTCAAGAATCACCTCAAATATCACCTTAATGAGGACCTTGTCCCAGTCTTCTATCTGCTAGTGTTTTCCTTCTGACTATCTTTCATTTATGTGTATTGCACTTAACAATTTATGTATACAATGTCTTTCCATTTAGAATGTAAACTCCTTGAGGGTGGGGACTGTTTTTCCTTTTATTAGTATCCTCTATGCTTAGCACAGCATCAAATTCAGAGTAAGTACATAACTTGAGTTTTAACAAAAGTTTTGTGAAGTTCCTTTTTTCCCCTTTTTTAACAATTTGAGAACTGCACTTAAATATAATTAATTTCCTTTGTAATCAACTGTATTACATTTTATACATTTTGAAAATATTATTCTAAGAAAAAGTCTATAAGCTTCCCCAGAGTGCTAAAGGAGTTCCATGTTGGAATCCCTGACTTAAATGTTCACTGATTGATTAGAAATTGATCTAGTCCAACTCTCATTTTATAGATGAGGAAACTGAGGCCCAGAAATGTTAAGTGACTTTTCTAAGGTCCCACAGGTAGTAAGTGTAAAAAATGGAATTTGACCTGAGATCCAAATTCATGCCAATTCTTGGGCTCTTTCCAAGGTATCATGATAAAATGAGTGTCTTTTAATATTTTGAATAGAAGATCTAAATGACTGATTCTATAGAGTTATGGAGAAGTTAATGAGAAAAAGTTTGTATTTATTATTGGGCAGAACTTCTTGGGAACTTGGTGGGCACTCCTTTTGTTTATAATGGCATGTAATACAAGCTGATATTTGCATAGCATTTTGTTTTTCAAAGTCCTTTACATCTATTATCTCATTTGAGCCTTACAAGCACACTCTGAGATGAGGTCTGCAATTATTGGTGTCCCATGTCCCCATTTTAAATAGGAGGAAACTCAGAGACTTTAAGTGGCTCGCCCAGGATCCCAAGCCAGTAAGTGTCAGTGGCAAGAATTGGACTGGGGCTTCCCAACCCCAGGTCCTACTGTGCCCAGTACAAGATGCCACTTATCTTTAAGCTGACAAATTAAACAAGAACAGTTATAAACTGGAAAATGTTTAATGTAGAAACATTTTAGACAAATTCCATTGTATAGACAAGAGCTGAATATTTACAAGAACTCATTTTTTCCTATTATTGATGGAACAGGCTCCTTTGTGTTTCCTGCAGGTGGAGAGTATAGACATGAGACAAAGTGTTTTGAGACAGCTCATTAGTGAGCTTCATCTCTCTACTGCCAACAATATTTTGACTTCTCCTCCTTCTGACTCACCTCATCATTGTGACAGACAACTCCAATGGTGCTGAATAATTTTTGGGCTCAGAAAATCACTAGCTCAGCTTTTTGTCAGTCTTTAAAATTGATACATCCATAGACAGTGGCTTGGATGATAGAAAAGCACATACCAAGGAACAGTGATTTAATTAGGGGTGTGTAAGGAAGTGCTAGATCCATTCAAGGTTGGGGGAATACAGGTATGGGTTCATTCTTCCTGGAGGGAATCTTAAGACAGAGATCACACACTTCAGTGCCAACAGTTAGTTAATGTTAGGAAAGCCATATGATTCTTAACACCCTCTATCTTCTTGTCTCCAATTTTGGAGGCAGAAATGGGGTTCACCAGAAAGATAATTAGATGCTATGTAGATGATTTATGACACTACATGTACAAGTCTTGCACAAGACAAGAAGGCATGGATGGGTTTCAATCTATACTTGTGGAGAGGTGTGCTCACAATGTTGAGATCCTGGATCTTTCCTGGTTGAAAATAATATTAACATTTTAAAAATTACTCTTAACATGGAAAATTGGTGGATTCATTTATGCATTCAAAAAGAAATAGGGAAAGGGATTGTCCCATGGATTTTGTTGCTTTAAGGAATTTCTGGAGTGGGAATTCTCTCCACTAATGCAGATTGGCAATTCATATCTACTTTCATCATAATGATTTGCCTGGGGCGCTGTGAGATTGACTGACTTGTCTAGTGCAACTTTTGTGGTATGTGTCAAACACAAGGCTCGAACCCAATTCTGCCTGACTCCAAGGTCACAACATCATGTTGCCTCTCACAATAGTAATACTGACTGCTGTTTATATGGCAGGCAGCATGATGTAATGAATAAAGAGCTGGTATCAGACACTTACTGGAGGTGACACCCAAATTACTTAACCTTTTGGTGCCCCACGCAAAACTCTCTAAAGATATAAGTTGCAGAGTAGGGGCTGATCTGCATGATTAGAAGCGGTTTCTTCATCAGGATTTTCTAAAACAATGTTATCACAGGGCTGATTTTTTAAAATCTGACATCTACATGGTATTTCAAGGTTAGCAAAATGCTATATATACATTGCTTCATTTGATTCTCACAACCACCATGGGGGTTAGGTATTATAGGTATTAACACTTTTCTTTTACAGATAAGAAAACAGAGGCTTAGAGAAATTAAGTGAGTTGTTCTGGGTCACATTGGCAGAAAGTGTTACAGGGGGATTTGAACCTGGGCATTTCGTGACTTAAAGACTTGAGTAATTTCTACTAGATGCATATTTGGTATTGATCTGGACAACCAAGAAGTAATGGTGCCTTCAGGATGTCTGGCCAGTCTGGGATTACACACACACACACACACACACATTATATATATCATGCTTTCACTTGGTTTGTATGTTCTTGCAGAGTCAATCGGCTCTACTCTGCCATGACTTATTACAACAATAAATATTTTTCTAACTTGTACCCTAAAATTATAAGACAAATTAGCTCCGATTGCAAGTTATTTCTTGTGTGTGTATGTATATGTACATATATGTACCCATGTGTCTGTATATATTATGTATGTGCATATATGTAGGTGTATATATGTGTTGCAATATAGAAATACACACATTTATATATACTTGTGTGCTTATGCACATACATATATGTATATGTGTATATATGTATGTGTATGAGTATTATATACATGTATATATAACAATGAAAAAAGAAAAAAATGAAGGACAGTTCATCTGGATCACAAGTCATTGCTAGGTATAAGGTAACAGGGTTCTATGCAAAGAAAGATAAGAATAGGACATGGAGTTCTCAGATATGGTTCTGGAACATGTATGACATTTTCCCAGCAATAAGATGTACCCCAGTGAGGATAAGAGCATATTTTAGAAAGCAGCATTGGAATTAGAATTAGTCATCAAAGAATGACTAGGCAATGAATAAGTGAAGACGGGAAGAGCATTTCAGGTCTAAGGGTCATGGTGAGCAAATAACAAAGTACAGGATATGAGGATGGAGCAGTCTCAAATCCCCAGAACATTCATTTATCACTAGCTATGTGCAAATTACTCCCATTTTATGGAGGAGGAAACTGATGTTTAACTAAATTAAATGATGCCACACAAATTTAAGGCATCTTATGGAAGTTCAGGGATGTTTTATTATATTGCAAAATGTTTAGAACAGAGGCTGTTGCACAGAGAGGGGAGAGTCACTGGGCTTTAATGGCTTGAAAAAGAAGAAAAAACATGAAAGGAGATGTCAACTAAATCATGACTTTTTATTGGATAAATCTCTTAATTATCTTTTTTACTCTCTAGCATCATTGGGGTTAATTGCAGGGTACAGAATACCAGAGAGGAGGAAGGAGTTAGCAGCAACTACCAAAGGAATAATTGAACAATGGGGACAGGACTATTATAGCTTTCGTGAGATCCTAGAGTTAATTTTCCTTTTATGCAAAGTCTTTAATTTCTCTTTCATTTTAAAATAAGATTTAATTCATATCTTTAGTTTTTACATCACCTACAATTCTCAAAATATCCCTTCCTTCTCTGCTCCTCAGAGAGCAATCCCACAAACAAAAAAATAAAAATGAGAGGAAAAAAAAAAAACATGTACTTCTAACAAAGCATTTCAAGATATGATTTCAAATGCAGTGTTCCACACTCATAGGTTCTCAACTCTGTAACGAAAATGGGAAAGTGCTCTTCTTTGGGTCAAATTTCATCACAATTTTATAACTTTCAGGTTAAATTATTTTGTTAGGTCAATTCTTTCTCTTAGCACTCTAGAATTTAGAGCTGGAAAAGGCCATATCAGGCATCTAGCTTTGTTCCCTAATCTTAGATGAGTGAGTGGGTGAGTTTAATATTCAAGCAGATCTTCTGACTAAAAGTCCAGTACCTTTTCTTTTAGAATGTGTTGTGACCTCTACCACTATCCTTGTCTCTGAACATGAAGCTACACTTGTCTAGGAAACCAGAAATTGGGATGAGATGGATAAGTTCATGATGAATGAGTAGTTAAGTTCCTTCAGTGAAATTCTGATCTCGTACTTCATCCTGGTATATACAAGGCTCCAGGACCTTCTTACACTTTCTAGTATGTCCTGATAATCTCAAAAGGCTTAACATATAGGAATGACAGGAGAAGATCTTGAGGTCTTGCAAATCTGATCAAAATCAAATGGGCTTTAAACTGTAAAGAAAGTGGAAGGGAGAAAATTAGCTACATATATCCACCAAACTAGATGCCATAGAGTAGCCACAGGATAAGTAAGTTGAGAGAATGTAAGGGAGACTATAAGTTGAAACATGTGAAAGCTCAAAGTAGAAAAAAATCTAAAAAAATGTGTGAATAATGACATTAATTCTTTCAGAGATAAACACAATTGAACTAAGTATAAGAGAAAAAGCAAAATCAATAATAGATGCTAAGAAAAGAAGACAAATTAGAATTTATGGCCAATACCAAAGCTGGTGCTATGAAATCTATGAATAGAATATGATTCTGGATGGATATACTTAAATAATAATAGTAAAAATACCAGATAAAAAGGAATGGATAATATGAGGAAATTCAGGAACCAAAGGGGCAACAGTAGTGGAGGAGTATAGTTGGATAGCATTTGTGCGAAGACCAGTGAAGGGAGTGATGGAAGCATTTGGCACTGAAGCACACTACAGACCACTTGGACCTACAGAGGAAATAGATCAGGAGATTAGGGATTAGTTTCCAAATTTAGCAAAGAGGCATACGTTTTTGGTGATGGACATCTTCGATTATACAGAAATCTGTTGGACCACTCTCTGTCAAAAGCAAAGGGAGACAATAACTGTTTGACTTGTTCAGGTTTTAATTGAATCCTTCAGAGGTAAGAGAAAGCATGAAAGGAAGTTGTTTTGGATGTGCTTCTCACCAACACGGAGGGACTGGTTACTGGGGTAAAAGATGGAAACCTTGGAGAGAAATTAGCACTGCATCTTAGAGTTCAGAACAGAATTTAGGAAAGCTGGGCATAGACTGATATACATCTTCATTTTGGGGTGGGAATATGTCACAGAGTTCACAGGAAAGATAGGTAGGATCTTATGCACTAAAATTCTACAGAGGAAGTTAGCTCAGGAGAAATGGAAAATTTTGAGGAGTGAAATTGTGAAGATATGAAGAGAAAAAATTTTGGTGAGGAGAGGGAAAAGGAATTGGTCTGAAGAGACCAATATATTGCATAGAATTAAATAAAACTTGTTCAGAATATGGACACTAGGTAGGTCAATTGGCAGAGGATGAAGACAAAATTGTGGCACAGTCCTATAAGAATTGTGCCAGGCATTCTAAAATGCAGGATGAGTTCAGGTTGGTAAAGAAATCTAAGGAGAAGAAAAATTTGTTTTATTTGAAAAAAAAGAAGAGAGTCAAAGAAGGAATGGAGCTACTGCTTGGGTGGATGGGCGACAAATGACAAGAAAGAGAAAGAAAAACTATATAATTCTTACTTTGTTTCTGTTTTCGATGCGAGAGAGACTGAATTTGGGAATAAAAAGGACAGAACAAAACTGACTATTAGGGAGGTAATGTAAATATAAAGTAGAAGATACTAAGAGCTCACCTAAATGCAATTCATGAATCCAAATCTTTTGGCCCAGATGAATGTATCTGTAGTGTCTGGAACATGGCAGGAGATTAATAAATATTGATCAATTGATCAAAAGAACTGACTGGGGCACTTGGGAAGGAGTCAGTGACATTCTCCCATTGAGGGAAAACAGGTCAGCACCTGGCTTTTGTCTTTTTTTTTTGTATTCCCAGGGCTTAGCACAGTGCCTGGCACATAGTAGGTGCTTATTAAACATTGGTCAATGGATTTATATTTAAAATATGGTCATTAATGTGATACATATATGAGGACTGCAGGAGGGTCAATATTCCAATTGGAAAATAAAACAAACCCCCAAAAATGAAAAAAAAAGAAAGGAAATAAGATAAAATAATTATGGGCCAGTAAATCTGACTTAAATTCTAGAATGGATCATTTCAGACATGGCTAATTAGTATTCCGAAAAGGAAGCAATGATCACAAAAATTTCATTTTTGTACATTTCAAGTTTGACCAATTACATTTTCTTTTTTTGAGATGGTTACTAACCTGGGAAATCAGAGGAATGCTAAAGATATTGTTCAACCCCGTGCAAAGCATTTGGTAAGGACTTTCATGCTATTCTTGTGGGAAAGATGAAGAGACATAGGTGGAACAATATCAGAATTGGATGCATTTAGAGCTAGGGGAATGGTTGGATTCAAAGCTGGGCCAAATCTATGATTCTCTTCTCCTAAATGTAACTCTCTTCCTATTTGCCCTCTAACTCCCTTTTTTGTTTTTGCTTCCTGGACCATGTAATGCAGATACTTCCTAGGACTTTTCTAAGCCTCTGAGGAGATAGTAGAACTCAATCAATCAATAAATTAATTTATCAACAAGTATTTATTAAATTCTTGCTAAGTTTCAGGCTCTACCTTATGTATTTTTATGGTTCAGTCATTTCAGCAGTGTCTGACTATTCATGACCCCATTTGGGGTTTTCTTGGCAAAGATACTGGAGTGGTTTGCCTTTTCCTTTTCCTGCTCATTTTATAGACAAGGAAACTGAGGCAAACAAGGTTAAGTGATTTATCCAGTGTCACATAGCTAATAAGTATCTGAGACCAGATTTGAACTCAGAAAGATGAGTCTTCCTGGATCCAGGCCCATCACTCTATCCACTGTGCCATCTAGCTGTCCCCAATCTTATGTATTAGGGATACACAATCAGTAAATGAAAGAGCTCCTGTTCTCAAGGAGCTTATATTCTAATGGAGGAGACAACAAGGTTTTTAAAATGTATGCAGAATAAATATGAAGAGAAAAGTATTACATTATTAAACACAAGGAAGAAGAGAATAGGAGCAGATCAGATGTCTTTCTGTGTCTACTTCCAGCACATAAGTTTTTAACTTAGAAGGAGGGAAGGGGAAACCTTATCTTGGCAGTGAAGATTCATATTCTTGTCATGTTCTCAGTCAAAAAATCTGCAGTCCCTGCAAAATAATTTCCTTGATATGGGCATAGGTCATATGTCTTTTCTCCACTCATACATCAATCTGATAACATCCTTTACATTATTTTTCTGTGAATTTTTTTCATTGGCAGTGCTTTGTAGTCTGCTCGTAGCCAATAAGAGTCATCCAATTTTGTTTTGGGGAGTGGCTGACTTTAGCATTTCTGAGATTGTTGTATTTCAAGATTCCCAATTATAGATCACCATAGTCTTATATTCTGATGTCTCATTGTGGCACACAGGTAATCTTGGGTTCTAGAAGACTACAGTGATGTATAAAAATATTCAAGAGACACAATTTCTGGGTAATTCACCATTTTATTAATCATGTTAGTAGATAATCAATAAAAGGACTCAGTGACATTCTTAAATGCCAAAAATCCCTGATGGAAAACACTCAACACTTATATGCCCTTGGAAGAGTGGGTATTCTTGAGGGTGGCAATCAACTCTGATTGGCTAATAATTAATGAGAAGAATGAATATTAGAATGAGAGGTGGACCTATTCTAATGAGGGCTGGGGACTTGACTGATTACTCTCATTCCCAGACCACCCCCAGCCTCGGCCTATCTAGACAAAGGATCTACCTCTACTCAGACCTGGCTGAGTGGAACGCAGTGGGCCAGAATTCACTTAGATTAAATTCTTTGTAATGTTCTCTAGTCAGTAGGATACCAATTCCAAGATTTCATCTCATTATCTGTCTTGACCTTCAGAGAACTAAGTTTTGACCTAATCTCCAAATGATGAAGGGAAAAAAATCCTAGATCTTCCCAATATTAACAGCTGGTTATTTAATAATCATTTCTCTCATTATATCAGGGGAGCACAAACTCTAGCAGCTTCTGCCATGCTTGAAAGGCTTTGAGTACAGTCAGCAATAGACTGCATCTATTTTCCAAGGACAAGCCTCATAAAGAATAGAGAGACTCCTAATCATTAATCAGGAGTTTGGTGATTAACTCTTTGGTAAAGGTAACTCATGAAACAAAGGGGATATGAGACAGACAGACAAAGACCACATTCATTTCAAATATAACTCACTACTGTAAAAATGAGAGTTCTTTATTTCATAGAAAAGGTTGAGCTCATAAGTATCATAGAATTTCTAAAAGTTCTAGTTGCCTCCTGTTTCATTCTGGGCCCAGATCTTTGTTTACCTTTAGAATCTATCCGTGAAATAGGTACCATCGGACCAACTCTATGGTTTGTCCATCTGACCAATTATCTTAGTTTGGGCAACAGGTATTCTTCATCCACTTTTGTTTCTGACTTGCTACTTGAGCCACACTCTTTGGAGTGTATGCTGATCTTTTCCAGGAGCCTCTACAAAGTTCAGAGCTCAATCCAACCATCCCCATGTTACCTACAAGGAATGATATTTTGACAAGCTCATCTTTTATAAGGGATGCTTCCTTGTTTTAGACTCTGCGATGGTCATCCTTCTTGATTGTTATGAATACCTTCAGAGAATGATCTTCTCCTTGTTTTGTGGTTTGTTTGATACTAATAAGCAGATGATCATTGAACTATTTTAACTCAGTTATGTATTTTGAGGAATCTTGTATAATTTTGATATATGCATGGGTGAACTGTATTGGAAGAGAATTGCTTAGGTGACATTTTGTTTCACTAAGTCAAATGTTTTTTCATTTTCAATCAACAAGCACAGTGAGATTTTATATTCTCTCTAGCTTTCATTCTGTTGTGTGACTCTAAATATATGTCCTGTTATGGGATATAATTTGTGAAAACTTACTTATTTTCCCTCATGTTTCTCATGCTTTTTTCAAGGATGTCTTACATATATGTGTAGATTGGAAAAGTAGGCATGGGCCAGTAAATATTGGCATTTCCTTGGCTACTTTTTTTTAAATTCCAAAAGAATTTAGAGATGAAATTAGAAGTAGGGAAATAAGTAGTCTGTAAATATTTTTATAGTAAACTCTTTTCACCATCAAAAGTCCACCAAATTTGGATTATAACATGGAAATCCCAGATATGTTGCATGAAAGTTTTAGAGAAAGCAAAGATAGAACAAGCAGCTGACTTAGATGAGGTATATTCCAAAAAGGCTTATACTAAAAAAAAAACATAAATTTGAGAGCATTAAGACATAGGTTTTCAATGGATATGTAAGATGAGAAGATAACAATGACTTAGGGGAGAAAAAATCACACATTATTTACCAAGGAAACTTGTCAGAAAATAATAATAGCCATCAGAGCTGTCTGAAAATGGAATGGACTGCATTTTGAAGTATGAAGCTGCCCCTCTTTTCCATTTCCAGCATCAGTGTTTACTGTAGATGACTCATTAAAAATATTTTTAATTAGTTTTCATTTAGGAAGATCAGAAAGCAACCCTTGTCTGGGTAGTAGCATAATTGTAACTTGTGACCCAGATCCCAGAAGTCTGAGCTAAATTACATTCATTGTTTTCAATCTTAAGAGCATATTATACACATCATGCCTTTTAATTCCTTTTCATTCACTACCCAGAAGCCCCTTGGAAAGTTAGAAAGTGTAATTTTGGGTTAGGGCTCCACAATGTGGAAAAAATGTCTTTGGCTTTCATGAAAGCTTGTACTTCAAATAACTCATTAGAGATGTTCAAACAAAGAATGGGGGACCTCTTGTTGGTAATGTAGAATAAATTCATGATTCAGGTCAGGACTGGACCAGGTGCTTTCTGTGACAAATTCTAATTCTGATATTGCCTGATTCTAAGGAGGCCTTAGATCAACAGAATATGGGTAAGCAAAGATCCAGAATTCAAGTCTGTCAAAAGTTATTAAACACATTTGGACAAGCTTAGACTCCATTAAGGAGGAATAGCTCAGCACAGTTTTTTCCCTCTATTTCTTACCAACTGTCCTGTTTTGAGACTTCTTTGGATGTTAGCATCAGGCCTTTGGAAACTCATCATCAGGAGATCTCATTATCCTCCAAGACTCATGATCCTCTGCCTGGTAGTCAGATCTCATCATTGCCCTCTGCCCCTGTTATTAGACTTTCTGCCTGGAAGGCAGGTTCATGGGCTGGAGGTGGTGGCACCCAGGACTGTTTTCTCCCTCTCTTAGCTATAGTGCTTTTGGACTCATTAGGACTTCTTCATCATGTCCCCATGACCCTCACTTTTCATCTTCTTTTTGTGTGTTGCTTTCCCTCCTTAGATGGTAAACTCCTGGAGTTCAGGGACTGTCTTTGTTTTTATTTGTATTCACAGGGCTTAGTGCAGTCCTGGAACATAGTAGACACTTAATAGATTGACTGACTGGAAACCTCTTAAAGAGATGATTTTCTTCTCAGGGGAAAAATAACCCTTACCTTGAAATTTTTGCCCATGGGGGTTGAAAATCAACATAGACCATCTGGAGGGAGCTGGAGGGGGGTTGTTTATTTCAAATCTCTGGAACTAAATTGGAGCATTACTGCCATAGATGCCCTGTTTTATTTCTGGTCAACTAGCTTTTGTAGATATCACAGGCAGGGTTCATGTTACTTGGTGGTTTCTACTTACTGTTAATATCCTGGAATAACTGTTGAATGTGTGGAGTTTGGTGGAAAAGGGACTGAATTACATGGAAGAACTCTTACCTGGGGACTCACTGTCATTTTCACCTAAGTGAGGGAAGGAAAATCTAGGAATGAGCAGTAGCCCTCGTAAGTGAATAAATCCCTGAGTTAATATTCAGATTTGTTGTCAAAGAATGATATGAAAGCACTAAAGCTTTTTTGTGATCAATTTTAAGTGTAGATTTACTGCTTTTATGTAATGTAAAAATAAGTTGGTGCACTGGTGTCATGAAAAGAGAACTTGATTTGGAGACAGAGGACCTGGTGTGTGATTGCAGCTGTGTGACCTTGTGTAAGTCACTTCACTTTTCTTGGCCTCAGTTTCCTCATGTATTAAAAGATATGGAAGATCACATTGGTAGTTATCTAACTTGAAATCTATGATCACAAGGTCTACGATCCTCTTTTTTGAGCAGGCAGTATGGTAAAGTGGAAAAGACTTGGAATTTGAGGACCTGGGAGAACTTGGAATGTCAGGAATTTTCTCCTTTTATGAAGTGAGAATCTTTACCTTCTGCTTCTAACATGTGGTCATGGAGGTGGAAGAGCAGCAAGTTATCAAGAGACTTGTTCCATCATGTTCTTATGGAGCAAAAAATCTGGGCTTTGCATTCCACTACTCTTCATTCAAATAGTCCTGATCTGATGGAGAGGAGTTGCCTCTCTAGTCTTCCCAAATTATTTTCCTTCTAGGGAGACTCTAAACCTTTGGAGTGGGTTATCTTAAGTCTGGAGATCTGTACCGAATGTATAGGGAAACATTTTGGAATGTAAGGGGGCTACATCTTTTGCAAACCCATGTTCAATTCCATTCTGAGCAAAGTACCAACCAGGGTGGTGCCATGAATTTTGAGGACTACCTATGTAAGTCCCTGGGTAAAAGGGACAATCCTCTGGCCTCATAGTACAACTCCATGATTTTTTTTTTTTTTGGCTAGGCAATGGGGTTAAGTGACTTGCCCAAGATCACACAGCTAGTAAGTGTTATGTGTCTGAGGCTGGATTTGAACTCAGGTCCTCCTAACTCCAGGGCTGGTGCTCTACCCATTGTGCCACCTAGCTGCTCCAGCTTTATGATTTTTACTCCTAACTCTTGAAGAGAGTTAAGAGAAGTATATTGATAATTTATTGTCTTTTGTGAGTCCTTTTTAAGCTTAAACATATCTGTTTTGGGGATTAAATAAAGACATATATTGGATCTGCACTACTTTTATGGAGGCTTCCATGGAAGTTGGAGACCTTTTACCCACATTGTTGAGCTCTAGGTCAAAATTACATTTTATAGCTTTCCAAGGGAATTCTGAGTAGTGAGTGAAAAGAACTCAAAAGGCATGTTGTGGAGAATATCCCCTTAAGATTGAAACCAGGGTATATGACTCAGCTCAGAGTCCTGGGAGCTGGGCCACAGGTTACAGTTATGCTACTACCCAGATCGGGGGGGGGGGGGGGAGCTCTACTGCTTTTGATCTTCCTAAATGAAAACTAATTTAAAAATCTTTTTTTTTTTTAAATGAGTCATCTGCAGTAAACACTGATGTTTGAAATGGAACACTATCTGACAAGGGAGAGAACCCTGAGAGCTTAGCTCTCAGTGGCATTCATCTCATTTAAACTAGTTTAATAATTGTCCTATTAGCATGCTAGACAGAAGCATCACTTTTTAAAGAAAATCTCAGCTCGTTATAGTAACAACATAATGGTTGTGAGCCTCTTGTCTTTCACCCACTCCTACAGGGGGAAGATTAAGTGAATTCTAGCTCTTCCTTTGAAAGTTTTTTTTCTTTAATGCTTTGTTTAAACTAGAGAGTCTCCTGTCCTTTTGTAACAGATCCTGGCAACTGTAGCTTCATTCACCCTAGATTACATTTCTTTGTAAGAGTGTCTCCCTTGACTTAAAAGAATAGCAAAGCTTTGATGCTTGACATAGGTTGCTGGGATAGCTAGCTTCTGCCTTAGTCACTTCCTCCTGGAGTGACTATGAAGCTATCATATTTTGCATAAAAATGATTTGCTAAGTCTTTCTATTATCTGCTACCTCTTTTTGCCATTACCATGGACTTGGCATATATCATGCCATTGCATCCTTCAAACAACTCTCTGAGGTAGATAACATTTACATCCATTACTATCCCTATTTTTCAGATGAGAAAACTGAGACTCAAAGATGTGGGTCATCTGGCATACCCTGGGCCAAGTGGCAGAACTGGTCTTTTTTTTTATTAATTTATTTTGGTTTTTCAACAATCACTTCCATATGCTTTTCAGTTTAAAATTTTTCTCCCCCTTCCTCCCCCACCACCCACCACAATCTGATATAGACCATACATTTACATTCCTATTAAACATATTTTCACATTAGTGATGTCGTAACTAAGAATTAAAACCAATAGGAGGAACCACCAGAAAGAGGAAACAAAACTTAACAGAAGCAAAAAAATAGCAAATAGTATGCAAATAGTATCTGCATTCAAACTCCATAGTTCTTTGGATAGCATTTTCCATCACAATGCCTTTGGAGATGTCTTAGATCCTTGCATTTCTGGGAAGGGTTAAGTTTATCAATATTAGTCATCACACAATTTGGCTGTTAATGTGTACAACATTCTCTTGATTCTGCTCACTTCACTCGGCATCAGGTCATACAAGTCTTTCTAGGTTCTGATGAACTCAGCCTGTTCATCATTTCTTATAGCACAATAGTATTCCATTACATTCATATACCACAACTTGCTCAGCCACTCCCCAATTGATGGGTATCCTTTCAATTTCCAATTCTTTGCCACCACAAAAGAGCTGTTATAAACATTTTTGTATATGTAGGTCCTTTTCCCATTCGTGTGATCTCTTTGGGATATAGCCCTAGAAGTGCTATTGATGAGTCAAAGGTAGAACTGGGTCTTGAACCCACATTTTTAAACTCCATAGCCAGTGTCCTTTCCCTTCCATGCTGCATTTGGTAGAGTTTGAGGGGCTCCAATGGGGTATGGCACATGGGAAAGCTGTGAAGTTGGTCGAAATTATAACTCCCCAAACTCATGAGAAAGAGTTATTTGAGCACCTTAGTGAGGAATTCAGCTGATTGAGGAGCCTGATATCACTATTTTGATACACAATAAAAGGGGTGGAGTGTTTGAATATCATCTGAATTATTTTCCCCTCAAAATGGACATTTATTCTGAAAGATAGAAAAAAGGCTTCATTAAAAAAGTTGTCTGGTGAGTTGTTAGTGGCCAGATGTGAGCAGATAGATGGCTCAGCAGATAGAACCCTGGGCCTCGAGTCAGGAAGACCTGAATTCAAATCTGGCCTCAGACACTTCTTAGTTGTGTGACCCTGGGCAAGTCATCCTATTAACCCTTAACCCTATTTGCTCAGTTTCTCTATCTATAAAATGAATTGGAGAAGGAAATGGCAAACCACTTCAGTATCTTTGCCAAGGAATTCCCAAGTGAGGTCGTGAAGAGTTGAAGGTGACTGAGCAACTAAACAACACAATGTGAGATTCTCTCTGTTCATTCATGAGGTCTTTAAACCGTAGCTGAATGACCACTTCTCAGAGCCATTAGCGGGGTGGGATATTCTGGTATAGGTACAGTTTAGACAAAATGTGCTGGGGTCCCTCCCAAGCTTCCTATTGCTTATATGACAACGTAGTCAGTCCTCTATGTAGAATTAAAAGCCATTCCCAAGTTGGCTGCTACTCAGCCTCTCAGGTTGATGTTATGTTCTATGCTACAGCCCACCCAAAGTTTTGCCCCTAGTGTTCCCTGTATGTTATACTCCTATCATTGTTGTGACTTTTCATAGTCTGTCCATGCCAGGAATCAACTAGTCTATCAGTCAATGAAATCTTATTAAGAATTTACCATGTGCCAGGTAGGGTCCTGAGGATACAAAGACAAAAGTGAAAGAATATCTGCCCTCAAGGAGCTTACATTCTAACAGGGGAGTAAACATGCACCTACAACATAGAGAAGGTCATCTTTAGGGGGTCTACTCTAGAAGCTGAGGCTGTAAGAAAGGTTTTATGCAAAAAGTGGTGCTTAAGTTGAGTCTAGAAGGAAACATGGTAGGACATTGGACTTGGAACCAGGAAGACCTGGGCTCAAATTCTACCTCTGACAATTACTAGCTGTGTGACCCTGGACAAGTCATTTAAGATCTCTGTGCCTCACTTTCTTTTTTTGTAAAATTCGAATGTGAGTGGAATGTTGGCCACAATTATCTTGTAAGTCCTTTCCAGCTCTAATTCTATAATCTTACGAAAACAGGGACCATATGTGACATTCAAAGCCATTCATGATCTCTTTCATCTTTTGACACCTTACTCTCCAACATGTATCTTCAGTCCAATGATGCTGGCTTCCTGGTTGTTCCATGAGCAAGACACTCCATTTCTCTGCTCCATGTATTCTTTCTGACTGTCTCCCAAGTTCTCCCTATTCCCCTCTGACTACTGTCTTCCCTGGCTTCCTCTAAGTCCCACTAAAATCCTACCTTCTATAAGAAGCCTTCCCCAACTCCTCTTAATTTTAGTCCCTTACCTCTGCTGATTACTTTCTATTTATCCAGAACATAGCTTGATTTATATATATTTGTTTGCATATTTTCTCTCCCATTAGACTCTTAGCTCTTGAGGGCAGGGACTGTGTTTTGCCTGTTTTTGTATCCCCAATGCTTAGCACAGTGCCTGACATATAGTAGACACTTAATAAATGTTTACTAATTTATCAATTGATCTAATGCCTCATCTCCTGGCCTCTGACTTGGAATTTCTAGCTTTCTTCAAGGCTCAGCCCTTGTGCTACTTCCTATGTTAGCTACATGAGATCCCTCCAGTTGCTTGTGCTATATCTTTCAACCCCAGTTGAAGTTGTATTTTTATGTCATATATACCTGTTTGTATTTGTTCATCTGCATATCTTTCATCTACTTCTCAAAGAATAAAAACTCTTTGAGTGCAGGAGCTGTTGGAATTTTGCCTTTTCATTCTGAGTGCTTATTAAGGCACCTTGAAAATATACATTTAAAATTATTAATAATTATTCATAACAATTAAAATATTTAATTATTGCTTATTGAATTAAGCTGATTAGAATTTAA
The DNA here is from genome assembly GCF_900497805.2 of Vombatus ursinus. Classification (NCBI taxonomy): domain Eukaryota; kingdom Metazoa; phylum Chordata; class Mammalia; order Diprotodontia; family Vombatidae; genus Vombatus; species Vombatus ursinus. The sequence continues at coordinate 12,164,952 of NW_020954615.1, read as the reverse complement.
TTCTGAGGTCCTGTATATCTATTCACAAAAAAAAAAAAATTGTCACCATTGTTGGATAGGCAAAAACAAGTTTGTGTGTCCTTGGTGGAAAACTTACATAATTAGTTTCGTTTTTCAGTGGGTGCTTGTTTTCAGTAGATGGTTAAGAAACTGTTCTTGGGAAGTATGAAGGAATGATTTTTGAAACTTTTGCTGAATGTTCTGGTCTTAAAGTGATATTGAATCAGGATGTACTAAACTCAGAAGGGTGAATGTGAGACCACTGTTGTACTGATATGTCTTGAATGATGGAATTTAAGAATTGGAAGGCACCTGGGTGTACATCAGATTCAATCCTTAACTGAAAGAAACCCCTGCTTATAAAATACCTGACCTGGAGCATTGAGAAGTTAAATGACTTGCCCAGGGTCATATAGTAGTATATGTCAGAAACAGGACTTGAATTTGGGTCTTCCTGGCTCCAAGGCCAATTTCCTATTTGCTATGCCACAGCTACCAGAGGGGATTCAGAAGATTAAGGAGAGAGGCCCAGAATCTTGCTCAAAGTCACAGTTAGAAAATGTCTGAGGCAGGTTTTGAATTCATGTCTTCCTGAGTAGCTTGTGACCTTGTGCATGACCTTGGGAAGTCACAACTTCCCCACAACATAAGGGTGTAAGTTTCCTTAACCATATAATGAGGAACATGGGTAAAATGACATCTGCAGTGCCTTCAGCTCTATATCCTAGCATCTTATGATTCTCTAAGATAGTCTCTTGCTCACAAAACAATTTAGTATGAGCAATAAGGAACACATACACATAAAACCAACAACATAAAATTAATAAGTATTAATTTTTTGGTACTGATTATTAACATTGCTGTTTTTGTATCCACAGTGCTTAGCACAGTGCCTGACATATAGTAGACACTTAATAAATGTTTACTGATTTATCGATTGATCTAATGCCTTATCTCCTGGCCTCTGACTTGGAATTTCTAGCTTTCTTCAAGGCTCAGCCCTTGTGCTACTTCTTATGTTAGCTACATGAAGCTAAGGAAGTCAGAAGGAAGGAAGTCATGGAGGAAGTCAGAAATAACTTTGGCTTTAAAATACAGGTAGGATTTGGTGTAGGAGTAGGGTAGGCTAGAGGGCATTGCAGATAGGTGATACAGGATCAGTAAAGTTGGGGAGGAGGAAATGGAAATGAGGTATGTGGAGGACAATGGGTAGGTCAGTTAACTTGGAGCAGAAGACATGCATTTGGGGGTTTGGGGAAATAAGTTTGGATTTAAAAGGAAGGGCCAGATGATGAAGGACCTTGAAAGCTAACCAGAAGAGGGTTAGAATTGCTGCAGTGGAAAATTGGGAATCACAGAAGGCTTCTGAGCAGAGAAATGAGATGACAAAAATGACATTTAGGGAAAATTAGTCTGGCAGTAGTGAGCAGAATGGATTAGAAATGGGGAGATCTAGGACTAGAGAGAGCAGCTAGAAGGATCCCACAGTAATTGAGATGGGGAAAACTAGGATGATAAATTTAAAACTGGAAGGACCCTTAAAGGTCAGTCTAACTCCTTCAATCCACCTCACTGGTTTTATGAAACTAATCTAAGAAATTAATGATTGGCTCTGGCAAGTGTGCAGAAGAGTGTGGCCAGGGTGGGGAAAGCTTCCAGTTCATTCCAATCAATCATCCACCCAGCCTAAACTTGCCTTATGCCACTTTCACCCATGGGTCCTGGTTCTATCCTCAGGGCCAAGCAGAAGAAGACTCCCTTCTTCCATGTGACAACTTTTCAGATATTTGAAGACAGCTACATTATCCTCTCTCCCTTTCCCAAGTCTCATCTTCTTGAGGGCAAACATTTTCCCCTTTTTTGACCAATTCTCACAGACAATGGGCTAGGTGCTGAGATTACAAAAATAAAAATGAAACAATCTGTGCCTTCAAAGGGCTTACATTCCATTGGGAGAGATGACTTGTACTCATAGAAGCGTATTGAAAAGTTACTAGGTTCCTTTGCCTCTTCATCATCCATTTTACCACCACTACCCGTGAGTGTTCTATAAAGTTCTGTCTTAGGTCCTCTTCTCTTATCCCTCTATACTATCTTGACTGCTCATCACACCATCTCCCATAGTTTAAAGGATCATCTCAATGCAGATGATTTTTAGATCTACATATCCTGTCTTAACCTCTCTCCAGAGTTCCAATATCCCATCATCAATTGTCTATTGGACATTTCGAACTGAAGCCCCATAGGCATTTCAAATTCAGTATGTTCACAACAGAACTCAATATCTTTTCCCTCAAACTCTCCCCTTCTTCCCAAGTTCTGTATTGCTACAGAGGCCACCACCATGCTCCCATGATTTCCATCCTCTCTGTCATCCTCCATTTCTCTCTTGTAGTCACCCCACACATCCCATGTGTTGCTGTCTTGTCATTTCTTCCTTCACCACATCATTGTCCCTGTCTTCATTTGCATAATCACCACCCTGATATAAGCCCTTACCACCTCCTTTTGGGACCATTTATATAGTCTTTTGTTGGTTCTTCTTGCCTTAAGTCTCTTTCTACTATAGTCCATCTCCCTCAGCTGCCAAAGGGATTTTCTTTAAGCATAAACACAAGTCTGACCCTGTTAACCTTTCCATAGCCCTCAACTTCTCCCTGATCTCTCACTCAATAAGCTCCAGTGGCTTGTTATTGCCTCCAGGATCAAATACAAAATTCCATTTTCAAGCCCTTCACAAATTGGCCCCTTCTTACCTCTCCAGTCTTGTTATACTTTACTCACACCAACATACTCTGAGATCTTAGGATACTTGCCTCTGATATTCCTTGTCCTAGATACTCTATCTCCCAATTCCTTGCCTTTTTTTCATTGCCTCTCCCACATGTCTGCAATGTTCTCCTCCCTTAGCTCCACTTACTGGTTTTCCTGGATTCCCCTGAGAACCAGCTCAAATCCCCTATTTTGTGGGAGACCTTTCTTGGACCACCCTTCCCCTCCCATCCCCACTGTTAGTGCCTCCCCTCTGCTATTACCGTCACCAGCATGGTGAAAGCTTCCACTTCATTCCAATCAATCATCCACCAAACCTAAATTTGCCTTATGCTACTTTCACCAATGGGTCCTGGTTTTCTCTTCAGGGCCAAGCAGAAAAAGACTCCCTTCTTCTATGTGACAACTTTTCAGATATTTGAAGACAGCTAAATTATCCTCTCTCCCTTCCCCAAGCCTCATCTTCTTCAGAGCAAACATTCTCTTACCCTCCACTTACACTGTGCGTATCTTGTTTGTACATTGGTATTTGTATGCAGTCTTCCTCATTACGATATAAGCTCCTCATGTTTTGGCCTTTCTTTGTAACCCTAGAACTTAGTTTAGTGCCCAGAACATAACAAACATTTATCAATTGCTTCTTTACAATTAACTGACAAAGTACATTTGTTCTGATAGGGGGAGTAGCCTCTAGAACCATTATTAAAAACCTTATATAGGTTGTACTCACAGGAAAATGATGAGCCAAAGAAGTGGAGATGAAGAGATATGGGAGATGCCAGTTTCATGAAACCAAGGTAGTCTTACCGTGAGCTCTCTGTAAATGTGCAGAGCTTTTCCTATTACTCATTCACATCTGAAAGAAAAAAAAAAACAGGCAAGTTTGGATGAAATTTCACTCAAAGTAAAAGAATGCCTGCCTGATATAGATGATCAGGGTGTAAATAAAAGTGAGTGAAAAATAGCTCTGCGACGGTAACACATCTGATGGAGATGAAAGGCTTTCTTCAAGAGAAAAGTTTCAATTCAAGTCCTTTATTCCTGTGATGGATCATTGGAAACCAGTCTGAAGAAAAGCCCAATCACATACTGAACTTCTGAGCAACATTTATCAGTTTGGGTTTATTCATATGCTTCAGAAAAGCCATCTTGCGAAGGGGTAGAGCTTCTGATGAAAGACTGTCCTGATCCTGGGTATGTTACTCTCTCAGGGAAATAAAACACTCCCGTGTCTGTATCAAATAAAATGACTTGGCCAAAAACACATTTCTGCCATCAAGGACTGCATCAAATCATCAGCTAAGGGAAGATTTATTTGGCTTTCTCTGATGGTGAAGTAATATTGAGGTTCTTTTTGAATCTAATGGCCACAAACTTCTCAGGAGAAAGGTCATTTTCATGGTAGGGAAAAATATAAAGAATGAACATAGGATAATATTGTTACCAAAAAAGCTATCTCTACTAAGCCTTATGTTCATAGGAAGTGATTAATTGTTCAGCATAGTATTGCCTGCCAACAATGACTGTGTTCTATAAAAAAGAAGATGCAAAATTTTGTTATTTTAGGCTAAATGTAGTATGTCTTCTTGTGAAGTCTTCTGATTCAAGTGCAGAGGTAACAGTGGATTGTCAAAGGCTATCCCAATAGAACGCAAGCTCTGGCAAAGCCTGATAATTCAATTCAATTCAATTCAGTCAGATGGAGTAGTGGATAGAGTTAGGCTTGGAGTCAGGAAGAAGTGCTTTTGAATCCTGACTCAGGTATTTGCTAACCCTATGACTCTAGGCAGGTCATTTAAACTCTCTCAACCTTGTTCTCCCCTTTTCCAAAATTGAGATAAAAATAGTACCTACTTCACAGGGTTGTTGTGAGGATCCAATGATATAAACATGAAAAGTGCTTTTCAGTCTACAAAGCACAATAAACATGTTAGCTTTTATTCTTATCAAATGAACCAACATTTATTAATCACCTATACACAATGTGGTAAGCTTTAGAGAAACAAGGATGAAACAAGACCCAATAGTTTCTCTCAAGGAGCTTGTTCCCCAGTAAGAAAGATGAGAGGAAAATGCCAATAAATATGATATGCATTATAATATGATAAGTGCAAAGGAGATGTCTAAGTAGAGCAGTCCAGGAAATTTGAGAAGATAGAGGGCATCCAGATGTGGTGACAGATTGTCATACAAGGGCTAAATTTTAGCCCTTGTGAACTAAATTTTAAAAAGTTTATCAGTAGAAAATGACTTTTTCATGGCTACAACTCAGGAAACCATCTATAAGGTATAATGAAGTGGCTACTCCTAGCTTTGGAGTGCTCACATTAAGACATAATAGATCTAGAGACAGAAAGGACCTCAGTAGCTGTCTGAGTTAATCTCATTTTTCAGGTGAGGAAACTGAGGCTGAAGGCAACTGCCCTGAGTGGCTTACTCATAGTTATATAGATAGTAAGCATCATAGGTAGGATTTGAACTCAGGTCCTCCATCTTCAGGAATAAAGCTCTTTCCGCTAGATTGTGCTCCCTCTTTTGCTGGATTGAAGAGGGACAGAATACAAATGGAGCCCACTTATATCACCTCTTCTGATTACAAAGGGCAGACCTACAAAAATTATCTTATGCTGCCCTGAATTTGAAGTCATCATGTATGCCAAGTGAGAAATCATCAGATATTTATATGCAGCTGTGGCTGCTACACATGAGTTAAGCCAGGTTCAGAGGAACTGAGGGACCTCAAACCCAATTGTGAGTTAGGAGGATGTCTACCACAAGCATGTGAAGACTTCTCTGGTGGAATAGATAGATGTGAACAATTTGTTCTAACAGGCCATGAAGGCAGCAGAAATAAGCTCTGTGGATGCTTAGAGCTTGGTTAAACATCAAATGTGCCAAGTCACTGCCAGTCATTATGATTTTTGCCTTACCACTGGACTTTGATGACTCTGGAAAAGAAAGTGGGGCCAATGACTTTACACAACTCTGCCTCACTTAAATTCAAATTATGTGTGAATAAAAAAAAAGTAGAAGCTTAAAAATGTTAATTGGTTGATTGAACTAGCAGACCTGGTATGACAACCTAGATCTTTTGTCTCCCAATTCCAGATTCTTTCTATTTTTAAAAACCTGTTTTTATTGTAAACTTGGTAATTAGCAATGATCATCAACATTTCAGGATGCAAAAACAGGGGAAATGACTGTACATGAAATACTGAATTCTGTGTGTGTGTGTGTGTGTGTGTGTGTGTGTGTGTGAGAGAGAGAGAGAGAGAGAGAGAGAGAGAGAGAGAGAGAGAGAAAGAGAGTGAGAGAGCACCCAAGTGTCTGGGATACTGTGCCTTCTCCCTCTCCACCCCTCTACTCAGGTCCCAGGCATGTGGTCAGATTGGCTTTTGGGGAGCTTGACTATCTAGAAGAAGGGCCAGACTTTTTAAAAATCTTTGTCTTGTTACGACTCCCTCCCCTCAATGCCTCAGGGAATAAAATTGCACAAAGTTTATGTTTTGTTTCACATCTAATGTCTACCCAAAGAGGGGAGTAGAAAGTTAGTCAGTGTATAGTTTAATTCAGATATACACAAATATCTATTCCTTACACACAAAAGAAATGCTTAGCAAATAAGTTTCTCACAAATGCTTTGAAGGAAATACTTAAAGAAGCTAAAGAAACAGCAATAAAAAGCTTCTGTTTTACTTTACTGGGATATAGATACATAAAACCATCAAAATATAGCACTTTCTGGAACTGCTGAATATAGGCATTATACATTTCCCTTTATTTCTGCCCTCCTGCCATCAGAGGAGATGTCTTCTGGCAAACCAGGTCAGGGATTGGGCTCCCCTTTGTCTCAGTGGTTATTTTTTCCAAAAGCATTGCTGCTGACGCTTTCTCGTGAAGTTGGTACCATTTGAGGATATTAGGTCTTTGGACTTCTTTTACTCACAAGGTCTCCCTCCAACCTGTGTCTGTCTCAAGATCAATGGACTTTTTGCCTAGGATAAGTTAAAGAAGCAAAGAGAGGAGTCAGCTCCATCCAGGTTCATACTGGTCTAGCTAAATCTGCTCTAGCTGCTATAGGAGCTGATGTTCTACCAAGATGCTTTCCTCTCCCTCAAAGGAAGTCCCAGAGTTACATGACGGCTGCTGGAAGTCAAAGGTAGAGAGAGAGACAATGGCAGTCACTCCCTTTTTAAAAACTCACTGAGTTATCATTTTTTGTCCTCCTCAGCAACCAGTACTATGATTGCTTCATCATCCCCAAATCCTTTGGTGCTGAGTAATGTGTGGTCAGCCAGATGCAGCAAGAGAGGTCTGTTCTTTCTCCTAATTAAACATTAACTACCCTCAGCAAATCAACTGAAAATGTAATTGACACATGTGCTAATATACTCAATTCTGTAAAGTTTTCTAGGGTCATTGGGAGGTTCAACAATTGTCATTACAAACACTTCTCCCAGAGTTTTGATCTAGAGTCTCAGTCTACAAGGCACAGTTCTTAATAGCCTCCTAAATACCATGTAAAATTTTAGCAGTACATTCAACAGAATTCTTATACAATCCAAGCTTAAGTCTTTAGGAATGACCCAGGCCTATCACAGTTGGTGGGTCCAAGTTTACAATCACCCTCCCAAATACAAAGTTATCCAAATTCTACAACTGGCATTTCACAAAGTTCTACAGAAATTATTGCCTGTTTAACCACTTATAAAGACCTGTCTTACTCAAAGCAAATCGAAAAAAATGCAGAAAATTAGAATGAAACAAGCAATGAGCAAAAGGAAAAAGTAAAGGCAAAATTGAGTTTCCCTTCTCAAAAAGAAAGTTTAATCCTAAATGAGCTCCCAGAACATGTGCGGCTGTCTCCACAGGAATAAAGGATCTATTGTTGAGTGGAAGTTACCTTCTCATTTTCAAATGAAAAATCAAAATTGTCCTGGGTGACAATTCCTCCATGATTCCCCTGGAACACAGAAGGAGATCTAACTGGAGATTTGGACAAACGTTTTTATCTGGCGCAGTGCAATAAGAAGGACAATCCAGATGGAGCTCTGACAAAATCTCTAGGTATTCCTTTGACATATACATTACCCCATTTTTCCTCTCTAGCGATCCCTGCCAATGCAAAAGGGAATCAAACAGAGGCCACATTCTTTCCCTCAGTCTATGTTCCTTTGTTACAGCTGTTATTATCCTAGTTTCACAGAAACTTGTCCAGGGACCAAACATCTTACCACTCCCTTCTCTGAGCAAACCCTAGTTAAGAATACCATGTTCAGATAGGATGTGATTGCAAATTTTGATGGTCTTTCTCCTTTGGATACCTTGGAGGCATTTTTCTCTCTGTCATCGTTCCTGATTTGGATAGAATCTGAAAAAGCACACCATTTTCTCCTAAATTCTCTTTTGAGTCCTCAAGAATTTTTCTGAAACAATTGGGCAGGGTCATTCAAATTACTTTTGGCTAATTTACCTTTCAGGAATAAGGAAATATTCACCCCTGTGCACTTAGCTCTGGTTAGACCATATCTGGGCTATTATATTGTTTTAGATGCCACCATTTAGGAAGGACATTAAATTATAGTGGTCAGAGGAGAATAGCCATGGTGGTGAAGGGTTTTGGGTTTATGATATCTGATGTCCAGTTGAAGGAAATGGTGATGCCAGTCTAACCTGGAAAAATGAAGAAATATGGGGATCATGCTGTTTACATCACAGCTGCTTACAGCTATCATAATGATCACCACGTGGAAGAGAGATTAGAGCACAGGTGGGGAACCTGCAGCCTTGAGGTCATGTATGGCCTTCTAGGTCCTCAAGTATGGCCCTTTGACTGAATCCAAACTTCACAGAACAAATCCTTGTAAGAAAAGGATTTATTCTGTAATACTTGGACTCAGTCAAAAGGCCACACTTGAGGACTTAGAAGGCCACATGTGGCCTCAAGGCTGCAGGTTCCCCATCCCTGGATTAGACTCATGCTTGGCCCCAAAGAGAACTAGAAAAAAATGGATGAAAGTTCCATGAAGAATATTTTGACTTGATGTCAGGCATAACCTGTGACTAGGCCTTGCTCTATTATCTTTTTGAATTGCTATTTTCTTATAGTCTCACAAATGATCTGGAGAGGGAAAATGGGGAAAGTGGTTTCTAATGATTCTGGCACATGAGAAGATTTTCCTCCCCATGTGTGGGTGTTCTCAGTGAGTGCACACACAAAATAGGCAGGAACCCACATTATTCAATAGAGATTAATTTCTGTAGGTTTAAGTAAGGGAACATTTGGGCCACATGACCCAAGGGCATCAAAGAAGGAACCATAAGGGCTACAGATGTCAACTTGGAAAAATTCCCTAACAATGAAACTGATCAGAAAGTGGAATGGGCTGCTTCAGGTGGCAGTGGGCTCCTCCTCACTGGAGGTCTTCAAGCAAAGACTAAATGGCCATATGAATCTGTTTTAGAAAATCTTCATGTTGATACATGGATTAGATATTACTGATGTCTCTTCCAAAGAGGAAATTCTGTGATCTTGTGATTCTGTAACCTAGGGTGTGGAGTGTATCAGGAAAGATGAATAGTTTGGTTTTCTGGCTTTTCATTGAGTCGGGGAGAGAATCTAAAGGCATTATAGTGTACTGTTGGGGCTTTCCCAGTATAATCATTCAGAAGTTCCCAGCTCTTTTCATGTTAAGGCTATCTTTGACTAGGAATTGGAGAGAGACTTGACAATTGAGACCTTTGGAGAGAGACCTTGACAACTGTCTGGCTAGGGATTTTGAGGCATTTGACAAGGTACATTGCTTTGGAAGCAAACCAGTGATCTTTCCTATTTTTAATCCAGTTCTCTACATATTTGGGCTTATCATCTACATACAGTCAATATTTCAACAAAGAGCAGAGAAGATTTCTTCTGTACTTGTAGTATGGATGTATTTCTTTTTATCTGCCTTGGGTGGTAACAAGAATGGGGTCAAATGACATTACTGTTGAATGCTAGTTTGCAACTACTTTCACTTAGTAATAAGCAGTCAAGGAAAGGTTTTGCTACAAACAAACAAACAAACAGAAACCTCTTGAAATTCAGTTAGCTGTCAGAGGGTGAACACTAATCAATAAGGAACTGGCCTTTGAGTGAGTTAAAATTCAAAGAACTCTGGACAATGGATCAAGGTTCAAATCTAGGCTTAGCTATGAGCTAAACTTTGACAAATACAATTTCTGAGTCCCATTTTCTCAGTTTTTATTCGTAAATCACTGTTAATATTTTACTTAAAAGGCATTTTAGATATAGATGGGCCCAGGAACTGTGTTTTCATTAGTATAAGGAAGTCCTAGATAAGAAAACTCCTTCAACCAGGGAAAGTCAACCACTTTCCCTGCAATTTAAAGTCTTAGAGAACTGCCTAAAGAACTAAGAGGTTAAGCACCTTGTCCAGGGTAGCAAGACAGTAGGTGTCTGAGGTGAGTCTTAAATCCAAGTCTCCTGACTTGGAGGTTGGTGCTCTATTACTTTTGGGTTTACAAAAATGCTTTCATCAATAATCTCTGTGAGGTAAACAGTGAAAGTGTTATTATTTTTACGTTGCAAGAGGAAAGTTGAGTTTTAGAGAAGGAATGTGACTAACATATGGTCATATCACTAGAAAGTGGCAAGATTTGAACTGGGATCTTCTTGTTATACTTCCAGTTCTTTCTCTCATATATCATGAAATAATCTTTAGAGTACCTCAAGGGGTTCTGAGGAATGTTGTAAAGTGCTTCATAAATTTTAGGTATATGTATTATGGATTTATGATCTTGTAGTTCAAAATAAGTTATAAAATAGTAACAGTCACCAAACTAATGCTCAATAATAAGTCATCTATGTTTGATCCAATAATCCAATCCAGTAAAAATTTATTAAGCATCTTATATGTGCCAGTCACTATGCCAAGCACTGGGGATACAATTAATAAAAAGACAGTCCCTGCCCTCAAGGAGTTTACAATTTAATGGGTGGAGACAACACACAAAAAGTGGTAAAAAAAGAGGGTAGGAAACCAGGAGGTACCTGGCACAGAGACATCTTGTTCTGTGGAAATTAAAAAAAAAAAAAACTAGTCAGGGCAGACTCTATTGAATGGAGTGAAGTCAGAAGATCAGGGTCTGCTCTTTATGAATGAAAGCATTGGCAGGAGCTTAGTTCTCTGCCCTCTAGTCCTCCAGTCAAGGGGCAGAGGAGGTGGAGGGACGTGACGTCAGTTTAGGTTTGAGCATAGTGGGGAGATTGGAAGTGATGAGTTTATCCTGTGAGGGGCATTTCGTTCCCAGTAGAAAAAACTGGGCAAGGCAGCAAATGCAGAGCAGAGTGGTTACTCTTTGTGGTTAGAGTACCTAGTTCTGTGCTTTACTACCTATATGTTTTTGGGCCAGTCATTTAACTTCTCTGGGCTCCAGCATTTGTAAACAGAGATGGGTAAATTAAATGATCTCTTGGATCTCTACCAGCTTTAAGTATATGATTAGATCCATTAATCAATAAGCATTTATTACTCACCTGCAATGTGTCATGTAATGTACTAGGCATCAGGGATACAAAGACAGGAATTAAATATTCCCTGCTCTTAAGGCAGTTGTGATCTGTGGAAGGGATGAGACAAGTGGAAACACATAAGTGTATATTAATAATAATAATAACTAGAATTAATATACCACCTACTATGTTCCAGGCACTGTGCTAAGTGTTTTTACAAATATCATCTCACTTGATCCTCACAACCACCTTGAGAGTCAAGTGCAATATTATCACTATTTTACAGTTGCAGAAACTGAGACAGACAGAGATTAAACAACCTACTCAATGTGACACAATTAATAAGTATCTGAGAAGGGTTAAGTATTTGGATCCTGATTCCAGGTTCCACATTCTATCAACTATGCCATCTAGCTGTGTCTGTATGCCTCTTTTTTATGAAAAATGAATACTTTCATTGGTAGGTAGTAATGGGGTGATCAAGAAGGATCTCATGTGTGAGGTAATTGTTCAGGTGAGATTTAGAAGTGAGGAGTAAGTGCATTCTTGGCACAGGGACAGCTTGTACAAAGTGACTGAGAAGGACTATTATGGAGAAGTGAGATTAATTTTGTTCTATTTAGTCCTAGGAAGAAGAATCAGCAATTTATAGGTGGAAATTACAAAGAGGAAAATTTAGGCTTTTTGTTAGGAAAAATTTCCCAATAATAAGAACTGTCCCAAGTGGGATGTGCTGCAATGAGAAATTATGGATTCTTCCTCCTTGGAGGTCTTCAAGCAGAAAAGTTGCCGTTTGTTAGGTATATTTTAATGAGGATTCCTTTGGTGTACAGCTTGGGATAGGTGGCCACTGATACGCCTCTAAACTCTTGAATTCTGTGGTTCTGTGTGATTCTGTGATTTGCAATGTGTCATGTGTACAGGAGAGCAAGAAGGCCAGTTTGGTTGAGCCAGAGTGTGTATTAGAAATCAAATTCCTCCTTAGTGATTTGAAATTAACAAGTTTTCTAAGCTAATGTTCTAATAACGTGTTCTAAATTAGAGAAGAAAAAGCTATTTTATTGTTTTATTGCTTATAGCTGTTTGTTTATGCTCAAATATTCATGCATTGTGACTAAATAGATAGGTCTACCAATATTCATTTAGCTATTCATTGATTATTGCTAACCATGTATCTGGGTGTTTAATTTTCCTGTTTATATTTACTTGCCAATGTACTTTGGATATGCATGTATTAACATAATGTATGTGTGTAATATGTCCTGCATATTACTTCGATATCAAATCATTGAAGCAACCCATTAAGTAATATGTTGGATTGTGCTATATCTGATGAATATGATGCTAATGTGTATATAACAAAAATGGTACCATGGAATGAATACTTCTGATGTTGGATTAGATAATCATTCTTGATATATCCAATGTTGTGTTGTTAAAATGTATTTTTGCCTATGCTAAGTTTACTTCAACAATTTTGTGAGCATATTAAAATTTTTAGCTGAGGGGAATAACATAACAAGCTTTCCCAAAGCTTCTCAGAAGTTGACTGGTGAAACTATATTAGTAATGCAATGAGAAATATACACAAATGTATGTGAGCATTTTTTTTCCAAATCCCTGATTTTTGTCATCTCATACCACTTTTCCCTTGCAGTTGGGAGCAGAGAGATTGGGTCATTTGAATCATAGGCATTTGTTGCTTTAGGCTCTTGGCACAGCTGCTAAACCAGTACGTAATAAAGGCAAAGCCAGACAGATCCTGGAGAGCTGCAATGACCTAAATGGGTAACCAAAAACAGAGATAGGGTTTGGCCTTGTCTCAACTCTGGTTCTCCACTTGGGCAGCAAATTGTGTTGTTGTTGTTGAATCATGTCTGCCTCTTTGTGACCCAATATGGGGTTTTATCGGCAAAGATACTGTAGAGATTTACCATTTCCTTATCCACTGCATTAAGGTAAACAGAGGTTAAGTGACTTGCCCAGGGTCAGCAGATACTGAGTGTTTGAGGCTGGATTTGAATTCAGGTCTTCCTTACTCTAGGCCCAATTTTCTAGGAGGGCTCTAGGAGCTACCCAGATTCCTCTACAGAGTAGACAAGACTAGTAAAAATTGGTAAAGGCAGAGAAAGATTGTACTGGACTGGTGGCTGCTGGAAAATCTCTTTTTCTCATGAAACCTGACATAGATACCAATCCCAATCTTCTAAACATCCAATGTCAGGTTCCAAATATGCAGTTATGTAGAATGGATAGGGTACTGGACTTGAAGTCTGATAGGATTTGGCTTACATTCTTTTTCACACACTTACTAGCTGGGTAATGCTGGCCAAGTCACTTAAACTTTATGTGTTTCACTTTCCTCATCTGTAAAATGAAGGATTTTGATCTGGTGGCTTCTTAAGGTTCCTTCTACATCTCAATCCATTATTCCATTAACTTGTTGGAAGTAGGATTGGGTAAAGCAATTCCTTTATAACTTTGTTATGTGATCTTTCTTATACTGTATTTTAATGTCAGATGACCATTGAAAAATCAATCATTTGAATCTTATGAATGAATTTCATTAACCAAGAGCAGATTTCCCAGATGTGAGTGGGGGCATAAAGCAGGAGAAAACCATGTTGTAAAGTTCATAGTTTTCATACTGAAGAACAATATCCCAGTTCTTTCCCCCAGCCTATATTTTTGACTTTGGCTAGTGAGGTTGACTAGACCTGCCTAGTCACACAGATGGTGCCAGGAGGAATAATCTCGATATTTTCAGATAAGTGTCATTGAGTGAACTGTGGAAATACTGTAACTTTTGGGAAAATCTGACCATGCATGTGATGTACTAACTGATGCATCCTCCTTCCAGACTCAGCTCAAAAACCATCTTCTGCAGGAAGCCTTTCCTGATACCTTCAGAGGCTAATGCTTTCCCTCTGAGGTTCATTTCCCTTTGCCTGTGTATATATTGCATGTCTATTCATAAATGTTTGTTGTTCATCTCCTATACTATGAGTGCTTTAAGAGCAGAAACTGTTTTTAAGTCCCTCACATAGCACATAGTAATCACATGATAAATGTTTGTTGACTGACTGAATTAAACCATTTGGCTGGTGATTTTGATATATGTCATCTGGTTAACAAAATGTATATTATTTATCCTTGAAAACTGATTAAGTGACAGCTTGCTTTTCTGTAGGTTGCAGAAGACATTACGTGAACGGGTGTGGGTTGCATTTGATACTGCAACCTCTGGTATCCACACCAAGTGTACATCTAGTCCATAAACTGACTCAGATATGCAATATTTTAAAATTTATATGAATGGTTAATAATTCATTTTTAGCCAAGTCTTCTATTAAATCTCCATGACCCTCTTCCTCTGGGATACTTTTTTTAAGACAGTTGGGGTTAAGTGACTTGCCCATGGTCACACAACTAATAAATAGTGTCAACTATCTGGTCTGAGACTGGATTTGAACTCAGGTCCTCCTGACTCCAGGGTTGGTGCTCTATCCATTATGCCACCTAGCTGCCCCTCCCTCCTTTTGAAGCATGTAAGTGGCCCTGAGATTCTGAAGGCTTTGTCAGTGGAACACAGATTTTAAGAAATCCTATGAAGTTGGACAGGCTTTCACTAAAGCTTGATGATGAACCACAAATCTGTAATGTGAACCCCAACCTAGCTAATTTTGGAGTGACTCATTCCCAGAAGGCTTGCCACTAAGCAATTACTCACAAATTATTTTATTAAGGGAAAGAGGACCCATGATCTTAGTTGGTAGAGAAAAGGATTATAAAGCCATGTGTCTTTGAAGAATTTTATCAAGAATAGAATTGAGTCCAATAAAAGAAAATATATGACTGTAGATTTAGGCACAAAATGTGAAATATGAAGATATAAGATGGGAAAAGATTGAGTAGAATGAAATTGGGAAATAATCCTCCAACAACCTGAAAATTATAGGGGTTTTTAAGTCAAAGATAAGTGAAAAATTGTCTTGTGAAATCAATTTAACTTATAATGTATATGTGACACACACACACAGAAAGATAGAGACAGAGAGAAAGCATTCTTTAAGTTCTTGCTATATGCCAGACAAGATGCTAAGCACTAGGAAAACAAATACAAGTAAAAATTCACTGCCTTCAAAGACCTTAGATTCTAATTGGGTAAGACAATACCTAAAGCAGAGTTGAAAGATGATGAAGGTAGGGTGGGTGGTGTGAGGGAGAAAGTACCTCATATAAGGGTATGGTAAAGTCTGCAGAGTCAAAACAATAGCCAAGAGAGAAGTGATGAGCTTGGCTGGCCTGGGCACGCTTCCTACAGTGGATGTTGTGAGGAGGAACTCAACAATAAGATTAGAGAGCACAAGGAAGGAGGAGAGAGAGAGAGAGAGAGAGAGTCAGAGAGAGAGAGAGAGAGAGAGAGAGAGAGAGAGAGAGAGAGAGAGAGAGAGAGAGAGAGAGAGAGGGAAAGAGAGATATTTCTTGGGAGCATGGGGCATAGTGAATCAGTCTGGAGAGTAAGAAAGGAAGTTGAGAGAAGAGAGAAGGAATGAGTGTGGCTGATTTGGACACTCACTCAGTTGCAGTTCTAGGAGGACCCCATTAACTGGAGGAGGAGGCCAGAAGAGTGAAGGCACCTTCCAGGGTGAGAAGGTTGTTTAGACATTAGTGGGGAAGTCTGAAGAAGGCTGGAGGGTGGAGGAGCACTAAACCTTGTCCAAAGCTTTCCTTTGTTGGGTTCAGGATCTGGACTTTCCAGATCACTCTTCAATTTCTATGCACAGCTCTGCTTGGTTTGAACTCCATGGAACAAGATGCCCCACGCTAAGCACCCTCTGGTCTTTCCCCTCCAATTTCCAGTTGCCTTCTTGCATTATATTTTAAGCTCCTTGAGGTCAGCGACTGACTGTATTTCTTTTTTTTATTTGTAACCACAATACCTGGCACACAGTAGGTACCTTATAAATGTTTATTGAATTGAAAGAATCAGGAGGAGAGTGGAGTAGTACATTTGATGATCTTTCATAATCCAGCAATTCCCCTACATGTACTTACTGCAATAGTCAGGTCATTCTCTCTTTCCTGTCTATCTTCACTGCCCCCTCCAATCCATATGCTCATTTTCATTTCTGAACCAGTTTCTACAGACCAAGATGCTCTTTTCATCTTCCTGTTCTCTAATGATCCAGTTCTATTCATCCTTCAAGGACATCGAAGATGAATCTTTCCCCATAAGTCTTTCCCACTGAACACTGGTCACATCAGTTTCTCCAACATCTGACAACCTGTAACATCAGTGCTCATTATTTTTGACATTTAGCGGTATTTTATGTGGCACCTTATTTTATAGATATTCATACATGGTGCCTTATACTCAAATATTCATTGGAAAAGTTTTCTTCTTATGTAAGGTTCCCTCCAATGATGTAGACCATCTCATTCATATCTCTTATCACAGGAGTGTAGAAGTGCAAAAGGAGATGGGTTGCTCATGAAACCGAAGTGGAAGTGACCTCAATGGACAGCTTAAGTGCTACACTAGTATATGTGCATTGTGAAGACCATCTGAGGAAGGCTCCCAGGACATTGACTTGATCCATGTAGAAGATATATAGGGGGATACCAGAAATGGGGAAAAAGAGCTAACATGATATTGGGCTTTGTTAAGGGAGGAATAGCCTCCAGGAAAAAGGAGAGCATAGACACAAATGAAGAGATTTAGAGGTGAAAGGAAATTTAGAGAACAATTAGTCAAACCTTTAATTTTATAGATGAGGACATCAAGGCTCAAAGAAGATAAATAATCTGGGCAGGGCCACATTGCTAGCAAGTGCCAGAGGTAGGACTGACACCCAAGTCTTCTTGATTCCAAGCTAAAAACTGCATTCACTATACAATGCCACACAGCTAGTAAGTATCTATGGCCATATTTGAACTCAGGTCTTCCTGATTTCAGGCCTTGAACACTGTCCATTGTGTTAGCTAGCTGCCTGTTTAAGCATCTAAAGGCTACTATGTGGAAGAGGAATTGAACTTGCAAAGTTTGATCCCTGTGGGCAAAGTCAGGACCAATGGGCAGAAGTTTCAAAGAGACAAATTTAGATTTGATGTCAGAAAAAATGTCCTAACGATGAGAGCTGTCCAAAAGTTTCTTAGAGAGATGGTGAGTTTTCCTTTACTAGTAGTCTTCAAGTATGTTATTGTGGAGATTCTTTCTGAGTATAGGTTGGGCTGGATGGTGGTTGAGGTCTGTTCTAACCCCCAAAGTCTAAGAAGAGTCACCCAGGATGAAAAGACATGAATGGGCTGTGACCTTCATCCTGGAGGAAGTACTCAATTAATGAGGTCACTGATCCAGCAAAATAGGAAGGACTCTTCAGTACAGCTTCTGAAGATCCCAAGAACTTCTAGCTCAGGCTGGTTTTCTTTCAGAGGAAGCTGGTATGAGGTGGAGCTTTGTACAGTAAAAGTCTCCCACCCCTCCAGGGTCAGGACCAAACCACTAATTCCTTTTGGTTGTGTTTGCACATGGAAAGAAACAATCATCATCATCATAATGGAATGGGTCATTTCATTCTCTTTAGTGGAAAAATTCAGGGTAATTCTCTGGCATCATGAAGACAAATTTCTTTTCCACTTTTAACTACTTGTAAGAGATGTCAGGGTGAGACAACAGACTCTTGGCTAGCCTGAGTTGGGCAGACAAGGAAATATCATGGTTCCTTGGGTCGGGTAAGCATGGGCATATGGGAAGCTATGAACTGTTCTGGCCATTAAGGCAAGGTTACTCACACCCACTGTTTGCTTTCTCCATCTGTTTTCTTGTTGCTGTGTTAATCCACACACAGACCCACAAATTAAATGTTGGCTCAGGAAGTTTTCTCCTTGGAAATGTTTCTACTTTGATGTGTTTGACTTATTTAATCACATATATAGAGAACTAAAATGCATGTAATTCAGAATGGGTTTTAGCCTCAATTCCATCTCATGTGACGGTATCAGAAAGATCTTTAAAAATTTCTATAGTAAAGAAGTTGTTTGAAACATACATAGAATTGGATCCAGTCCAATCTAGTTCAGTTCAGTACAATAAACAATAAGTAAGCACATTAATGTGTGCATCATGCTAGCTAGACAGTGAGGTATAAAGACAAATAGTTCCTGACCTCAAATAGTTTATATTCTTCTGGGGATGAGATACAGGGATATTTTACTTATCATAAAATAGAAATGTTTGTAAAGCAATAAAGGCTACTCTCCCTATTTAAAAGTACAAAAATCACTCTTAGTATGAACCCCCACTCCCATCTAGCCATTGTAGCCATGGCTGATCCCACTTCTCAATTCCATTGACCATTTTAAAGGTAGCATGGTGGAAAAGAAAAAAAAATATAGACTCCTGGATCAAGGGAGACCCAAATTCAAATCCTTTTTCTGACCCTCATTATCTAAGTAACTCTAGACAAGAAACAACCTTTCTGAGCCTCAGTCTCATCATCTGTAAAAATAAGTGTAATTTCTGTAATAGATCACACAGCATCATGAGGTGCAAATGATATAATGTATGGCACATATATATTTATATATGTATATGTAAATAAAAGATACTATCATGCTCTCCAATAATTCTAAAGATATCTCACATTCCTATAAATATTAAATTTTTATAAGTGCTATATGAAATATATTCTTGACAACAATCCTTTGTAAGCTGAAAGAAAGGAAAAAGTGATTAGTCATTTCTCTTTAGTGGGAAGAAAATAGTGAATCTTTCTGACATCATGGAGGTAAATTTTTTCTCCCTTTTCAGCTACGTGTTATAAATGCCAATGGCAGAATATCAGTAAGACTCTGAGTAGTCTGAGTTGGTCAGCCATAATGCCTCCTTGGAGGGCAGAGGTATCCATAGGCTCACCAAAGCTGTATCTTTGAGACAAGGGGAGACCTTGACCTTGAGCCAAAAGGGATCAGAAACTCTGGTTCATCTTTACTAAGCAAGGATGTATGATCCTGGCATTAGAGACTTAGTTTTCTGGGGATCAGATTTACCAAGCCCAGTATGAGTTATTGAGAGTTAACTAGTCACTGGTGGAACATCCTTTGGTTATTATAACCCATGAAACATAAAAGAATACAAAATGGGTCTCAAGTCTGCATGGCTCCCTCCTGCACTTGCAGTGATGGTTACTGAGTGGATGGGAAAGGTGTCTAAAGGTGCTAAGTATCACATGATTTCAGACCTTCTAGAAACATTATTCTGGCCATCAGTGTTCTTTATATGAGATCCTTGTCCTGTGAACATAGAGGTAGGGGGATTCAATGGTATGAACCCTGACCTTCTTACTGTAAATGAAATCAGAAGACTAAATACAAAAGTACTAAAATGGCAGGGTAGTTCAGTGGTTCTCCTTGGAGAAGCAAAGAAAAATGTCAATGGGTAGGCTTTATTGGGCATTCAAAAACAATAAGAAACATAATTTCATGGAATATGGGATTATCTTGTACTGAAATGCCCATATTGTCACGAGAATTTGCAAAAAGGGCACCATAATGATGATGTTAGTAATATTGGTGGTATGATGATGATATAATAATAATAGTAAGTAGTAATATGAGTATTAGTAGTAATAGTAGTAGCAGCAGCAGCAGTACTAGTGATAACGGTAGAAATTATTGTCATTATTAGTGGTGATAGTAGTAGAAATTAGTAGCAACAGCAGCAGTAGTAATAGTAGTAATAAGAGTAGTAACAGTTGTGTTGTTGGTAGATATTATTATTATTAGTAGTATTAGTATTAATAGAAATGGTGGTAGTGGTGATGATGATGGTAGTGGCAGTGGCAGTGGTGATGGCAATGGTAGTAGTAGCGGTAGTAGTAAGTAGTAGTAGTATTGGTGGTTGTGCTGGTAGTGGGTAGTGGTGCTAGTAGTGGTGGTGGTGGTAGTAGAAATTATCATAATTAGCATTATGATTAGTAGTAGGATCAATCATAATAGTGGTAGTAGTGATAAAAATTATTATTATTACTAATAGTAGTAGTAGCAGTGGTAGTGGTGGTAGTAGTAATAGTAGTAGTAGTAGTAGTAGTAACAATAACAGTAGTAGTAGTGGTACTGGTGGTGGTGATGGTAGAAATTATTGTTATTAATAGTAGTAATAGTTGTGGTAGTAAGTGGTAGTAGTAGCGATAGTAGCTGCCATTTATATAGCACTTTATGGTTTGTAAAATGCCTTACATACATTTTATCATTTCAGGTTATGTAGTTTAGGCAACAACATCTATTGAATAGAATTAGAGGGTGATAGGACAAAAATTCGATGAAAGCACCAATAAGACCTTCCAAATTAAAACAACATCTGTAATATTGAGTTCTATGTAGACACAGACATCAAAGGAGGCAAAATATATTGAAAAACAAAGTTGGGTGTTCAAGAAAATCTAAAAAGAAGGCCAAGGCTTAGGGATATTTCCAGGTCTAGTATCTCCATGTTATGATGTTTTCAACATTTTAGAGTTGAGAGGTACTTCAGGGATATTGAGTCCAACCCACAATGGAGAAAGAATCTCCTTTCTAACACACCTGACTGTGCTCATTCAGGTTCTTCTTAAAGACCTCCAGAAAGTGGGAGCCCACTGCCTCCCTAGTGGAGATTTTATTGTAGATACCTCTAATTTTTATTCTATTTTAGATAGCTGTAATAATTAGGAAGTATTTTTTTTATACATAATGCCTAAATTTGCCTATTTGCAATTCCTACCTGTCATTTCTAGTTCTGTCCTGTGGACCAAACAGAACAAGTCTATCTCCTCTTCCATATGACAGTTTTCTAACTATATATTCATGGTTTCTCATTCCTGATAATATATGGGAAACACATTGCCACTCTTAAAGCCCTACATAAATGTGAGCTATCATCATCATTCCAATACCATCTAAGATAGGTAAATGGTGATCAGTCTTTGAGTAAGATGTACTGAGTACCAGTAATTTGTTTTGCATTTTTATAGCTACTGTAAGGAATTCAAAAGAAGCCTGGATTTCTCCAAAGGTCCCTGGTTTGAAAATTTGGAAACTGGCATTTAAATCCCAATTAAGGCCCTCTGTGTGACTTTGTATAAGTTATCTTCTCTCTTTAAACCTCAGTTTCCTCACTTCTTAAATGATGTCATTGGCCTATATAATGTCTGTGCTCTTCCATCCTGTGTTCAGTGTTTTAAGGTCTCTTGCATATTTAACATGCTACATCCCAAGTTCCCTTCGAGATCTGACATCATGTTCTGCTTCATAAGGCCCCTCCTCACTGATATTTCCTTCTCTATGTTCTAGATTCTTTTTCATTTCTGATATGCTGGATTTTCCACTCTAAGCCTCCCTCTGCCCCATTTTTATATTCTCTGTTCTGTGTTGTAAAGGTTCCTTCAGCTCTGCCAGGTTTAGAATCTATGATTTTCTAGTTGTGTCCATATTATGATCATCATCTGATGAGAAGCTATGGAGAAAACAGTAGCTGAGTAAAAAGATGATGGTGATGTGGTGACTCCTTTTGTTTCAGATCCTTCCCAAGTGCCACGTTTTACATATCTAGGAATAGTTATAGCAGTGGTTCTTAACCTAGACTCTATGAACTTAAAAAAAATCAATAACTGTGTTTCAATGAAATTTGTTTCCTTTGTAAGTCTATGGATTTTATATTTAAAAACATTATTCTGAGGAGTACATAGGCTTCACCAGTTTATCAATGGAGTCCATGACCAAAATCCACCCCCCAAAGAGTTATCAATAAAAAGATTGAAAGGCAGTTTGGCATAATGGACTTAGGACAACTTGATACTTACTAGCTCTGTGACAACATCAAGTCCCTGAACTTCCTGGAGTCTCAGGCAACTCAGTAAATCAACAAACATTTATTAAATGCCTAATATTTGCCAGGGACTGTGTGAGATACTGGGTCTACAAAAACAAAAATGAAAAGGTCCCTGCCCTCAAGCAGTTATGTTTTTTTATAAACTCCTCAATATTTACATGGGTTAGAGAGAGAGATTATGATCCATGCTAGTGAAAGGAGTATATAATCAGAGCTCCTAGGCTCCCTTTTTTCTCTCAGTGTCAAGAACTGGACAAATCAACAGTGGAAGACAGAGGAAGTTCAGTCACGTGCTCTGATGGATTCCTGGAGGCCAGAGCCACCTTGATAAGTACCACCTTTGCCTGGTGCCTGGGGGAGCTACCCTAGAGCCTTCTGGGTCAGGCCCTTATTGTTCCCTGTGCCTAATGAGCATGACTGTTCACAGAGAGCAAAAAAAGACCCTCTCTGTTATAGGCATGATCTCAGCAGATTCTGTGGTGCCTAGACATTTGGTAACTGTTCAGTATAATTATTGTGGTTCATAAAAAAATAAATTTTCAACAGTAATCCGTGGCCTGCTGTGTTGTTTCATTTCCCAATAACTTATGGTGGCTACATTTCCCTCCTGCAATAGAGACCCAGTACAGTAATAAAGTTGTCACCAGGAGGAGGTGATGGACCACTTTGCATTGTTATAACTGCCTTCTTGGATTATAACTGTTTGTAACTCTATGATGTCTTCATAAATGTGATCAATTGCAATAATAAAGTTGTAAGACATCTCTGGCAGCTGATTTTTCTTAGCCTCAACCCCAGGAATCGTTACCTTGGTGGCTGCACTGGTGCCTAAGGTTTCACTGTTGACTTGAGTAACGCCCTCCTCTCTGGAGGCAGCAATTTGGCTAGCCCCAGGGTCGCTACTGCCATTCTAGGCATGCTTTTGGATCTGTTTATATACTTGTTCAATCTGTGGGGAGCAAGTAATGGGGTGAAAAGACTTGGCTATGGCAAATGGTTTGTAGGTGACTGAAAACACACACATACAGTTGAGTATAGATAACAAGAGGAAGAATTCAGGCTGCTATTGACTTTTTAGTCTTGTGCTTAGAAATAATCACCAGTGATGAAGTCTCCCATGCTATTTTGTGGAAAAGCCAGAAGGAGCACAGTTAGGAAGATTCAGAACTAGTTGAATGGTAGGATTCAAAGACTAGTCAACTCAGAAAGACAACTGGTGCTGGAGTGAGAGGGCCTTCCTCTGGCACTTGCAACCTAAGCAACTTTGGGTAAGTCACTAAACCTCCAAGGATCAAAGATTCCTCATCTGTAAAATGAGGGGGTTAGACGATATGGTCTCTAATGGCCCATTCAACTCTTGCTCTACAATCCTAGGATCCTATATACTTTGATAGAGGTCTCCAGTGGATTACCTAGGGATCTGTGCTTAATCTTGTGTTATATTATATTATATATATATATATATATATATATATAATTGCTTGGACTATATTAATAGTGACTTGGATAAAGGCACACATGGCACACTGAAGACCCCTATTTTATTCTGATCAGTATCAATCAATTTGACATGATTATAAGTTCTGTATATTTGGCCTCAGAGCTATGAGCTGCAGATGGTAAGATCACTTGCATAATCATAGGAAGCTAGCTGGAGGCCCACCACCCTTGTTTTTCCTTGTCATGGTGACCAATCCCAGTGTGACACAGGAGATTCAACTACATGGAAAGTCCCCCAAAATTATTTTTGTACCCCCGGATGATTTTTTTTGTCCAACTTGAGTAGGTGTTCATCTTATGACCATCTTATGACCATCTACTCAGTGGAGATGACCTATGCTCCACTCATCTTATGATCACCTAGTCAGTGGAGATATTCCTTGCTCCATCCAACTCATGACCCTGCTGATAGACCATTTTTGCTTATTTTAGTATATGTATCATATGTTAACCAATGGAATTATTCTGTATCTGGCATAGCTGTTCTGGAATGGCTAGATATCTAAACCTATAAAAATAAGGTCCTGGAAGGAGGGGGCATCTCAGATCATGAGGAAGATCTGAGATCCACTTCATTAGAGAGGACCATGGACCCTTCAATAAGGTGTCATGGGCTCAGAGCTTCGCCTCAGTCTCTTCTATTGAAGATTAGATAATTTTAATCCCCATTATGCTTATCAGAATAGCACCAAGCTGGAAAGAAGTAATACACTGCATGACAGAGTCAGTATTCAAAAAGCCCTTGACAGGTAAGAACATTGGGGCAAATTAAAAAAAAGTTACATTTAATAGGGATACACATATGATCTTAATATTGGGTTAAAATAAAATTTACAAACATAAGATGGAGAAAGCATGTGTAGAAAACAGTTTGAAAAAGAACTATGCTTTTAGAAATTTGTTTTGAGCCAATACCATAATATGACAGTCATGAAAACTAATACATGAATAAATAAATGGAAAAATCATTTATTAGGTACTTACTATGTTCTGGGTATTATGTTAAGTCATGGGAATACAAATGCAAAAATGAGACAAACTTGCCCTCAGAGAGTTTATATTGTAATTGGAGGAGACAACACGTATGTGGCAGTTGTGGTCAGGTTAGTCTGGGCAATCTAAGGCTGGTGAGTGGAAGCATAGCTTACTTCAAGCAGCAATGTTATCACTGATTTGATTAGTACAAGCACACACACACACACACACACACACTATACATACATAGGACCTAGTTTCCTGATAAATGGCTGGATGTGCTGTAAAGCACCATCTTGGGCTGGCTAGATATAATGGCTTAGGTGAGTTTGCACTCATGATTAAGGATAGTATATCCGCAAAGTATAAACTAAGTTGGAAATATAGTTGTTGCAAGTTCATTCTGGAGAGTGAAGTTTTAGGGATGGAGAAGGGAATCAGGGAAAGGACAGAAGACAACATTCTAGGGGCAGATGGCTGGATAAAGATGGTCTAACAATCTTGGGATAATTAAGAAAAGTCTTACTACCAAGTTTCCCAGGGAGGTGATAACACTGCAGTTTTTTGTCCTGGTCGGTGCATATCAAAAGTGTTGATTTCCACTCAGGACCTATAGAACTCATCTATCAGCATGTACACTTTGGATAAATGGGGCAGATGGACGACAAATTGGGCCCAGAGCTCATAGGAGAAGAACAATCTGGATCACCTTCTGGAAGGAGAAAAACACCTTTAATGGCTCCAGAAACCAAGGCTCATCTTTTAAATATGAATATTCTACCAATTATGCTGTAAAGTTAAACATCTTTGAACATTCCAGCTTTGGGAGACTTAAAAATTAATATCCCTCAGGGTACTGGGGACAGCTAGGAAGCATGGTGGATAGAGAGCACTGGACTTGGAATTAAGAAGACTCATCTTCTGGAGTTTAAATCTGACCTCAGATATTTACTAGTTGTGTGATTCCGGGCAGGTCACTTAACCCTATTTGTCTTGGTTCCTCAAGTGTAAAATGAACTGAAGAAAGAAAGAAATGTCAAACCACTCTTTGCCAAGAACATCCCAAAATGGGGTCATGAAGAATTGAACATGACTGAAATTACTCAACAACAAATCCCATAGGAAGGCAACAGAGAGACACATGAGAGATGTGAGCAAGCTGCAACATATAACCAAAGAGAAACTGACTTCAAAGTATATAAGGAGTAACAAATATCAGGGAAATAAAGGGTAAAAATGGAAAATGATTTGGTCCCATGACAAAAAACAGGGGTTAACTGCTTGATGTTCTGAACTGGTATTCTTGAGTTGTCAGGAGACACTGAGGAATGCCCCCATTGCAATGGGTAGATAACCTATGGAGAAATTATTGAAAGGCATGGACAAGAGTGTCACAGGATGGGGAGGTACAGATGGGTTATACATTGCATCAGTGGAAGTAATACCCAGGGATCGTATCTATCTGTCTGTCTATCTATTTATCTATCTACCTCAATATGAGAAGTTTGGTGACTTGCTCAAGGCCACTCAGTCAGAATATATCAGAGATAGGGCTTGAATTCTGGTTTCCCTAAGTCCAAAGACAGCTTTTTATATAGTACTTTTGTTGTTTACTTGTTTTCAGTTGTGTCTGACTCTTCATGACCCCTTTTGGGGTTTTCTTGGCAAAGATACTGGAGTGATTTGCCATTTTCTTCTCCAGCTCATTTTACATAAGAAAAAACTGAGACAAACAAGGTTAAGTGACTTGCCCAGGGACACACAACTGGTAAGTGTTTGAGGCCTGATTTGAATTCAGGTCTTTCTGACTCCAAGCCTGAAGTTCTATCCACTGTGCCATCTAGCTGCCCCTTATCTACTACATCATCATCATCATCATCATCATCATCATCATCATTATCATCATCTTCAGCATCATCTCTCTCTCCCTCTCTCTCTGTGTCTTTCTCTGTTTCAGTCTCTCTGTCTGTCCATGTTTCTGTATCTCTGTCTGTCTCTCTGTCTCTCCATCTCTCTCTCTCTCTCTCTCTCTCTCTCTCTCTCTCACTCTCTCTCTCTCTCTCTCACACACACACACACACACACTTCAATTCAATAAACACTTACTATGTACCTAAGACCCTGTTCTGTGCCAGCCACTGTGTGGAAGTGCTGGAAATACAAATAAGAAAAAGAGACAGTTTCTGCCCTCAAGGGACTTACAATCTGATGGGAAAGACAACCCAGAAAAGGAAGTTGACCAGTGGGGAGTGGTCTTGGGGTACCCAGCCTGGGAACATGATGTTCCATGGAATGCAAACAGAAACAGAATTGCTGATAGAGAATGGAGCATTACCTGGAAGGCTCTGAAAGTTCAGAGCCCTCGTTAAAGGGAGGCTTTGGAGGAATTTGCTGCTCTACCCTCCAGCCCTCCCATCAGAGGGGAGAGACAATTGAGAAAAGTGAGAAGGTGTTGAGGAATGAAAAGCTGAGTCAATTAGCATGGTGATGAGATCTCAGGAGCTCAGCTTATCCTGCCCAATATACATACACTCACACACACATACATACACAGCCACATACTTTCAACTCTTTCTGAGAGCCAGTAACATTGTTATGAGCATCCTTCTTTAGTAATGAGAATGATTGGTTAGTGATTTGGGAGTAGTGGAGTGGGGAGAAGAGGGCTGAATATGGAGTCACAGAGCTTGAGTTCTAATCTTGCCTCTGATGACTCACTAGCTGTACAACCTTGAAGAAGTCCCTTGATCCCTCTGGGCCTCAGTTTCCCCATATGTATATGAGGGTGATGTACTAGAAGGCTTCCAGGATTCCTTCCAGCTCTAGATCTGTGGCACTATAACCTTCATATGTGTACCAAGTCTCTTGTGTGGATAGGAATACCGAATGGTGCCCTTGATGCAGAACAACCCATGAAGACAAATAAAATAACCTTCAAACATCCCAGAAATGCCAAAATTAAGTTCTAGTAGAATGGAAGCTCCCTGAGGGCTGAGACTTATTTTTTCTGTCTCTGTATCCCCAGCACCTGGCACAGTGCCTGGCAAATGGTATAAGTAGTAAGCTTAATAAATTCTTATTGTTTTGTAATTAATTGAACAAATATGTAAATATGCAAGGGAGAATGAGGTTGTTGAGTAGAACACAACTGAGATCTAGACTCCTGGTCCTCACTAACTTACTGGGGCTCAGTTTCCTCATCTTTACAAGGAAAGGACTGAACGTGTGCTTCAAGGCCTTCACAAGGAGAACTGGGAATAAGGGGTGAAGTTTCAGAAAGACTAATTTCAGTTCAATAAGAGGTTCAAAAAATGCCTAAGAATTAGCATGTTCCCAAACAAAAAGGGATGCCTTTAGAGGTAGTGGACTTCTCATCCTTGGAGGTCTTCAAGTGTAGAATGGATGACCACTTAACAGGGATGCTGGCAAGGTGTAGGTTAGAATAAATGACTTATCTTTATGTTTTTTCCCCTAAATTTTATTTTATTGATTATGGTTTTTGTCTTGACATTATATTCAATGTGGTTATGTTCTCCTCCTCTTCCACTCAATAAGTCAATCTTAGTAAAGAAAACCATTTAAAAGAATGAGGAAAAGATCAGTTCAGCAAAACTAACCTACCTGCCAACTATGTCTGACAGTATATGCAATATTCCACACCCATAGTCACTCACCTCTCCAATTGAGTGAGAGGCACATTTACTGAACTCCTCTTTGGTGATAGCCTTGATCAATAGAATTGGGAAATATTCATTTTCTTCTCTTTTTTTTTGTTTGCATTGCTATGATCTAAATGACATGCTACTGCTGCTGCTGCGACCACCACTACTACCGCTATTGTTGCTGTTGCTGCTACTACAGCTTCTGCTTCTTCTCTTCCTCCTCCTCCTCCTCCTGCTGCTGCTACTACTGCTGTTCCTGCTACTACTACGTCTAATAATAGCATATATGTAGTACTCTAATGTTGGAAAAATACTTCACACATGCTAACTCATTTGGTCCTCATAGTACTCTGGTGAGGTAGGTGCTATTATCACCCTCTTTTTATGAATGACTTCTGAGTCCCTTCCAACTTTAAGATTTTGGGATTCTTTGCTTCTCAAGCAATATGACTTCTGAGGTCCCCTCCTGCTTTAATGTTTTTGGATTCTCAGTGGGCAGCAAACATTTTTTGACCCTGTTTTTCACCTTACCCTACCATAAACTTTAAATATTTTAATTTAACGTAAAGTCACTTTTCCCCGAATGCTTTGGAAATTTGACATTTTGAGCATTTTTCTTTTACTATCTGTCAGACTTGTCAAAAGTTTCCCTGAAATTACTTACATAGCTTGTGCCTCTCTTAAAACACACACACACACACACACACACACACACACACACACACACACACTTGTAAGCCTAAGTCAATTGAAAAATAAAAATTATAGTTCAATCAGGGGGTTTGGTTTGGAGCTGACAATGGAAAATTTCTAGTATTGACAGATATTTGGTAATGATGAGCTAGTCATAAATAATATTTAAAAATGAAACTGAGGGGAAACTAATTTTACTTTTAATTTGGACTCCTTTGCAAGGAGGATCCTTATATGAATATATAATTCAACCTCATGTATTCAAAGAAGACTAACATCACTGGCTCAAAGAACATTTTTATATACTCACTAAGATTGATAGACATGGCTTATTCTCACAGAATTCAAGGAAGTGGGAACGTGGGTAGGTGGCTGTTACGGTTTTCTTTGATTGCACAAAAAGAACTGGGCACCCACAGAGAGGATCCATGGAGTGGCGTGCCTAATTGGATAACCTCCTAAGCCTCTAACATCTTTTGCCTGAGCTATTGGATGCTGAGGGGGATTGAAATAGCAGCATCCTCATTGTAAATCCTGGATCATTTTAATCAAGCTAATACAAAACAAAAAGTCTCCAGCCGTGCCATGATCTTGGGCCAGAAGTCACAGTGTGACCAAAGATCTATTTTACACAGGAGACAAACATTCTACAGAGGTCTTCAATTTGATATTTTTCACTGAGACAATAATCACACATTTTCAAACTGTACTTGTTACTTTCAAGTATAATTGGAAGCATGACTCCTAAGACTGAGTTATGCATTTTTCTATCCAAATCCCAATATAGGCCATAATTTAGCTGTATTAATACTTAAGGTACAGTAATTGGGAACAGTCCCCTGCGCTCAGCCAACTAACTCTTGCTCTCCTTTGTCAGTATGAAAATTGGGATGAGATGATAAATTTTTTCCTTCATTTTGTCTTTGTGTGTGTGTGTGTGTGTGTGTGTGTGTGTGTGTGTGTGTGT
>NW_020954615.1:12116369-12134988 GCF_900497805.2 Vombatus ursinus | reverse complement strand
TGTGTGTGTGTGTGTGTGTGTGTGTGTGTGTGTGTGTGTGTGTTGATTAGCTAGACTGGGCATCTACCTGGAAATGATGTTCTTCAAAGTGTTTTCACATGGATGGAGAATTTAGACAGAGCTACAGTGGCTTACCAGCACTCAGAATACTCAATGATCTTCCTGCAGAACAGATCATTAGGACATGAAATGCAGATGTGATTTTCCAGGCTTATCAGTGTATTATAGAGGCAGTGTGCAATAATGGATAGATAGCTTGCCTTAAGACCAGGCAGGCCTATATTCAAGTCTAACCTTTGATACATACTTGAAGTATATTCACATGTAATACCATATCAAGTGTATCCAGGCACACCTTGATAGATAGAAAGATTAAGCATTTATTAAACTCTTATTGTGTGAAAGACACTGCGCTAAGCACTGGGGATATACAAACAAGACAGTGCTGGTCCTCAAGGAGTTTATAGGGGGTAGGAGGAAGACAAGGCTGATGGCAAGGAGGTGATTTGAACTGGGAATGAAGTGAGTATACCTGGGGTCCTCATCAATGGGTTAGGTGGACTAACCAATCATGAGAGTGGGCATCAGGGCCGATGATTCTCCAGGGTAGGAAGGAGGTTGTTGAAAAGGCTGAGGACTCCAGAGAGTGAGCAAAGATGGATCAAAAATACAAAGGCTGGTGCTTATGCACAGGGGCTTATATTCTCCTGGGAGTTGGGTAGTGGAGATACAACATTTTATGTAGATAAGCAAATAGTAAATACATACACAGTCCATAGAAAGTAATTTTCAAGAAGAGAGATGCTAGCAACTTGAGGAGAGGGGAGAATCAGGAAAGGTCTTGTGTTGGAGGTATACTTAAGTAGGGATTTAAAGGAAGCTTAGGGAAATCAATTAGAATGAAATAGACACTGACCTCGACAATCTGGTTAAGGTTCACTTAGTTCTAGAGTAGCCCACCTTGAGAACCTGTCTGGACCATAGTCAGGGGGTCTGGACTCTGGGGCTGGCTTATGTGAACTTGGAAAGGTTACTAAAATTGCTTGGTTTTCAATTTTCTTCTTCATAACATCCATTTATCTTAGAAGTCCTCTAAGATCTAAATCAAACACTACCATTTCATGAAGCCTCCTTAGCTTTCTCTTTTCCTAGGTCAATTAGCCAACCAACAAGCATTTTTTTTTGGCATTTATTATGTGCCAGCCTCTTGTGCCAAGTGCTGGGGATCTGTTGTTGTTCTGTCATTTCATTTCTTTCCAACCCTTCACAACCCTATTTGGGGTTTTCTTGGCAAAAATACTGTAGTAGTTTTTCATTTCCTTCTCCAGATCATTTTTTACAGGTAAGGGAAATGAGACAAATAGGGCTAAATGACTTGTCTATGGTCATACAGTTAGTGAGTGTCTGAGGCTAGATTTGAACTCAGGTCTTCCTGACTTCAAGCCCTGTGCACCATCTACTATGCCACCTAGCTGCCCTAGGATACACAGGTAAAAATGAAACACTCCTGGCCTTGAGAAATTCATATTCTGCTGGGGGAGAATAACAGGCTGGGCATGATAAGTAGCAATTTCGGTATATTTCCATTTTGTGCTTCAGAAGTCTGGTCTTGGCCACATGAAATGAGACTGATCTGGTTTTCCCATTTTTAGTTCATTCTTTTTCAATTGAGTTCTGGATTTTGTTCCATGCATACATTCCATCTTTTTCTCTTCTTTTGTTTTGAACTCTGTTTAAAAATGATAGATTTTATTCTATGAAAATATGCAAAAACTAGCTATTACAGAGCAACTTCAATGACTATTAGAAATATTGTACCTACTGTTGCTGTAGTGAAACTAAACATCTAAAGGCTCATTCAAGCTCATAGAGCTATAAAATCAGCCACACAAAGGAAAATATGGTCAATTTTCTTTTTTTAAGTCAAGAAATGCCACTTAATACAATTCCACTTACTATAAAACAGGATAAATAATTCCCAGAAAGCAAGAAAGACCTTCATAGGACTTGGGAACTGGAGTGGATGCTACTGATTCTTCTATGGAGCAGTGTAGCTATCTTGACATTAGAAGAACATTGAGAAGACCAGTTTAAAAATAGCTGTTAATCATTGTTAACTTGTAATAGGCAAGGCAATACAAAGATGAATACATAAGAATGGAAAAAGTTAATTTTTATTCATGAAACTTATATTTTCATTCAAGGATATACTAAAACTGTTGTCAGAAGAGGTCTCAGTGAGACTGTAAACTCTGGGCATCTATCAGATCATAAAAAGCACACATCTAAAATGTTGTTTCCATTGAGGGAATGTGGAACTCTGTTAAATAAATTGATTTATTGGGAAGTAGAATAGTTCTAAAATTTCACAAATTCTTAAATTGAGATTGAATACTCTAATGCAACATTGAATTGTGCCACATCACAAAAGGTTGAGAAATTTACCCAAGAGTTAAAGATTAAACATTTCTTTATCTTGGAGATGGACATAAATA
Organism: Vombatus ursinus; assembly: GCF_900497805.2. NCBI lineage: Eukaryota > Metazoa > Chordata > Mammalia > Diprotodontia > Vombatidae > Vombatus > Vombatus ursinus. The sequence goes on along the minus strand of NW_020954615.1, from coordinate 12,132,493 downwards.
TGCTTCTACTAAAGCATATTTATTCTACTAAAATTTTATAGCACATACTAAAAGCTAGACTTGGGGAAAAAAGAGACTATTAATTCCTGATAAGCTGTGAAATTGTAGCCCCAAATCAGCACAGTTGGCCCTAGGCCTTTGCCTGGAGATTCTGAGAACCACGAAGTTAATTCCCAAGGAACAGAAATCTAAGCAAAAAAAAAGCAAAGAATTAATGTAGGAGAGATTGGCTTACCTTGTGGCAGTAGGTCACAAGATATATGGTTATATTTGTTACTTTAAGGATTATGGACTCAGGCCTTCTGAGCCAGTCCATGGGTTACAAATCTCAGCAACCTTCTGTAAAGTTTATTTTTTTCATTTTTTCTAATTTTTTTCTAATAGCAAATGTTCATTAAATAATAACCTCAGCTCATATTTCTAGAAAGTTGTAAAGTTTAAAAGCAATTTACTCACGAGAAACTCTACAAGAAAGGTAGGCTAAACATTATGATCTCTACTTCATACATAAGGAAATCAATGTGCAGTTAAGTGACTTGCTGAAAAAGACAATGAAGATGATGATGATGCTAGCTAACATTTACGTAGCCTTTTAATGTCAGCAAAATGAGTTGCATATATGATGTCATTTGATCACTTAGTTACTAAGTAGAAGATTCAAGACTTGAATCCAGGTGTTCTGATACTAATTCTTGTGCTCATTCCAGGAAACCGTCCTGATAAATGAATAGAGACATGCCCTGCCTACCTAAGAAGATGCTTTCAAGAGTCAAAATTATAAATATGTAAGAATCATTTGAAAATTAAAAGTACTAAATATATTTAGGGGGATATCACAATGCTTAAGGTGCAGTCTCTTCTCTAATTCCCAGTGTAGTTTTGTCTGAAGACTAAAATGAAGACACCACTGGTAATGTATGATAATTTGTTGTGACAAATGTCACACCTATGAAAATCCAGTAATAAGCTCAGTAAATCTGTGAATAAAATCCTCATGGAACCAATATATTATTTCTGCCTGTCTTTGCATGTCACTCAAAGAGAAATGGAGAGATGCATGGTGAGTGTGAGTAGGTAGAAGTACATTCTTAACAAAGAATTAGGGAGAAGCTCTTAAAAAAAGATTTTAACAGAGACATGCATGACCATAAAAGAAGTTCGGATGGTCATGTAGCTGGGTAGTAGAAAGAATTTGTAAAGAATCAAATTTTAGATGTCAAACAAGTGACAATTAGAGTTTTCCTCAAGTGGAATGTACTGCTATCCCTTCCACATCTTGACTTTCAGTATATTGTGGGTCAGCTTAAGAAATTAAATGGGGTTTTTTTGGGGGAGTTTTATGGAAGCCACAGATAATGTGCAAAGGCCAGTGATGACACAGAAAAACTTTAGAAACTCAGAAATGCATAAAATATATGTATAGTATTGTATAATATCAACCCAAATTTTACAATAAGGTACTGTAAACACCCTATAAAAGAAAAAGAAAAACAAATCAGATTTCTTCTTTGGTATGAAGGGAGGGCCAAATATTTTTATCTGGATTTTCCAGATCATGGAGGGCACTGCACCCTTAAGCCCCATGATGTGGAAGGGATAACTGTATTCTCTCTTAAGGTAGCAGGTTCCCTTCCTTAGGAATATTCCAGCAGAGGCTTGATGGGTACTAGTTGGCTGTGTGGTACTGAGGATTCTTTTTTTTTTGTTATGATTTGGACTAAATGGCTGTTGAGATATTTGCTAACCCTGCAGTTCTCAGTGCTCCTTCCACATCACCTCCAAACACTTTGCAGGGCTCCTCATCTTTAATTACCCTTTCCAACCAAGCCTTTACTTGACTCTTCCAACTCCTCAAATTCATACTATAGTAGAAAAGAAACAATTTTTCTTTTCTTAACTTGAATAACTGCATTTTAGAAAGGCTCCATTTCAATGTAAATTGGCAGTGACATCTGACTTCTATGTTTAGTCTTTATTTCTCCCCAGTTCTTGTTGCAAGGTCAATCAAAAACAAAGTCTTTTCAGTCTCTCCTCCTCCTTCTCTCCCACCCCCAAGGCCAACAACAGACAAACAGATTAGGCTTGTCTCCCTTCCCCTGAAACACAGCTAACTGTCTCCAAGGCCAGTGGTTAAACAGTTGTGAACTCAGCATGATTATGAGTTTTCCGTATACTATTGGTGCCTGTGGGAAATGGTTCATAGTCAGAAGTCTGCTTGTTTCATAGAGACTCCTTTTACTATATGCCAATCAATCTGCCTCTTTGCCTTGGTTTGTAACTATGGATGTGATCAGGCCTTTTACTGGCTGGTATTCCAAATTATAAATACTGAGTTTTCTTTCCAAAACAATAGTATACCTAGATAAACCCTTAGAAAGAGTTATCTATGTCCCATGACTCCATTTTCAAATCCCTTATAATCTGACTTCTGTCTTTTCTCCCAGAGCCCCACATTTGACTAAAATTGTCAAAGTCCCAGTGACATTTCCCCAAACCTCATTTTATAGGTTTTACATTTGAGACTCCCCCTCCCTCAACTTTCCTGGACTGTCTTTGTTTTTTATAATACTACTCTCTCTGTCTCTGTCGCTCTCTGTGTGTCTCTGTCTCTCAATTCTACTCCTATCTGTCTATTTCTTCTCCTTTGTTGAATTATCATCTTGCTTCCATCCACTAGATGAATGTCAATCAAAGCTATATCTTGGACTCTCCTCCCTTCTCACTATACTATCTTCCTTGGTGATTCTCAGATCCCATAAGAATAATCACCTCTGTGCACATAGCTTATATAGAGATAGAGAATTATATGTTTCTGCCTTTATCCCCATCAATCTCATCATCACTGTAACACTATGTATATATTTCTAAGTAGATGGATAGATAGAGACTATGTTCTCCAAAGTTCAAAACTCTGCTTGGTGTTGACTTTGAGAAACCTATGAGAAGTAGAGGTGGAGATATCTATTAAGTTATCTACATATATTCATATACAAATCTATAATTATATTGATGTCATTTATATCCATATATCTAGATGCATGTTTATGTCATCTATATTCATAGATCTCATTTTGTCTCTGTCTATCCATCCTCTATCTCTCTATCCATCCATCTATCTATCTAGACTTATGTATAAATTGGATTTAAGTAAGGTAGACTTACACAAAGTTGTCAATTTCACTCTGTCTTCCAGAATCATCAAAATCCAGTGGCAACATAAAAGTAAAGATGACTTGTGATGGCCCAGGATACAGTAGATGACCTTCATGTCTTTGATGTCTGAACAAGCTCTAAGTGCTCCACAGTGTTTGCTTCTGCCACCTTCATGGCCCATTGGAACAAATTATTCACATGTGTCTATTCTGGTGGGGAAGTCTTCTCATGCTTGAGGCAGACACTGCCCCCCCCCCCAGCTTACCATCAGGTTTGAAGCACTTCAGTTGCCCTCAACCTGGTTTAGCCTGTCTTCTGAGACAGTTTACTGGGGTATGGCCACTGTGTATGCTGCAGCTTATTGAAGGAACAGGTGAAAGCTGGGTGACAGGTAGGCACCAAAGGGTGGATAAGCAGCCCTGAAAAGGACTCAGTAAGCCCTCTCCCTCACACAAGGTATTATCCCCCTTTATACCCTATATACCCTCTCTCTCTCTCTCTCTCTCTCTCTCTCTCTCTCTCTCTCTCTCTCTCTCTCTCTCTCTCTCTCCCCTCTCTCCTTATTGGTTTCACAGCCACCTCAAACTCAACATATGTCAACCATAGTGGAAATTTTGAATTTATTCAGAAGACATTCCAGTCCTTCTAGTCACTCAGGTTTATCACCTTGGAGTCATTCTAGATTCTTCTCTGCCTCACCCCCTCCAGCCTCCTATATTCTGTCTGTTGTCATGTCTTATCAATTCTGTTACCATGACATCTTGGGCATCCATTGGATTTTTTCCATCCTTGTAGCCTTTATACATGTCATTGATTAAAAATATTAAATAACACATGTCCCTGAGGAACTGGAGGCCATATTTCAAAGTGACATAGAAACATTAATGATTATTCTTTGGTCCAATTATTTAAATGGTCCTATGTCCATCAAGTTGGATTATTATCTAGGCTGCATCTCTCCATATATTTCAAATGAACAGTATGAGAGACTTTATCAAATGCTTTGTTTGGATCTAAGAAAAATGTCTTCCATATTCCCTGGTACATTATTACAGAAACTCTGTATCGAAGAAGAAAGTGAGTATAGCCAAGCAGGCTTTTTCTTGACAAAGCCATGTTGGCTTTTTGTGGTCACTACTTACTGCCTTTTCTAGATATTCATTAACTTTCACTTTAACAATAAATATGTCCTTGACTTTTGCTTGGATTGGAAGTCAAGTCCCCTGTCATGTGGTTTATACACTCAACTCTCTTCCTTCTTTTACAATTGGGACATTGGCCCCTCTCCAATTTGTTGGCACCTTTCTGGTTCCCCAAGATGTTTCAAAGTTACTGACAATGGTGCAACGATCACAGCTGCCAGTTCTTACAATATCTTCAAATGTACAACACCTGGACCTGTAAGCCACTCTCAGCAAGGACAGGTAAGTACTTCCTTATGATTTCTCTAATCTTTTTTCTTGTTTTGTTATTTCTAATCCAAAGTTATCTCTCCTGATTCCAAAATAAATTGAGAAGCTAGACTTTTGTTATCACCATCCAGTCATTTACCCCTATTATCATTCCTATCATTCTCTCATCCTCCTTAAAGTATGTATGCCATGATCAGGGTTGGTCAATGACATTATCTTCTAGTGAGGGAGACCATACTGTGTTTCTTTCATCTGATTTTGGTAATTATTCATCCTTTCTATTCCCTTCTCAAAGTGCACTTTGCAAGAATGGGAGGAACTTCAAATAGCAAGATGAACTGCTTTGACAGATGTTTAAAATATTAACCACCATAATCTATCTTTGTACCTATAGTAATACATCTTTGTTGTCTTCTGATTGAGCCAAAGGTATCTATAGTATTGGGTGATCATCTGTCATTTTCAGGATGAATAGTACAATGCAATTAAGCTTCTTGAGTTTTATATCACTAATGAATTTATTCCAACATTAAATAAAGATGTAGATGTTGTCATAGAAACCACAAGAAGCTTCAAGAATGTTACTCCAACATAGCATCTGGATTATAAAGGTTCTTCATAGAATCTGGACTAACAACATGTAGGAATATATGTCTCAATTAAAAGAAATATTTTAAGAGTTAGCTAGGTTTATGAAAATATTTTCTTCTTCTTTTTGGATCAATCTATTTTTTCCACAAGCATTTATTAAATACTTAATATGCAACAAGTATTGTGGTAGGTGATGGAGATGCAAATATGAAAATAAAAATAAAAATAAAATCTTTGTCTTCCATTCAGCAGTAGAAAAACAAAAAGTTGTCATCTGATACCTAAGGACTGAGACCCCACCAGAATGAAGTCCATTCCTGGAGGCTTGAACCCAAAGGATCAGTTCTCCCCTTGCTCCTTTCCTCATGCTGGTTTTGCTCCATATGAATCTTCTGGACAAAGTACAGGAATAGCTCATTTAAATAATCCTTCTCTTTGTCTTGAATTCTCTTTACTGAAATGCCTCTCACTCTGGTTCTTGGATTTACTCATATGAGAGTATATTTTTATTATGGAGATCTCCTTTACATCATTTTCCCTTCTAGTTATGTATCTCCTCTGACTGCATGTGAGCAGAATCTGGGAGGTCAAATACACCTTTTGTGTTAGGACTTATAATTCATAGTTCATGTTTCCATCTTGTTTTTATTTTGCCAATCAATCAACAAGCATTTATATAGCATAGTGTTCATCATCTGTCAAATGCTTATCTCCAGGGATAAACACAAAAACAGTCTTTACCCTCCACAAGCTTATATTTGAATAGGGGAGACAACGTGCACAGAAATACTTATATACATACTATAAATACAATGGTATAATAGTAGAGGTGGGTTCTATTGAACAAATCAGGATTTTTCCGGTTTTGTTATGATGGGGAGAAGCAAGAACAAAAGAGCTCTGGCAGTAATGCCCAGGGTGGATAGAAGGATAATAGGTGACATAGGGAAGGCAGAATGATGCAACTCCCACTTGGCTTTGGTTTTTCAACCAAGGGAAATTTTCTTTGGATTGGAAAGGACAGAACAAGAGGGGTTGATAGGGAGTTGAAATCCAAGATAAGTGAGAAGATGATAAGAGATGAGCTAGCTGCTTTTCATAAGTTCAAGTCACGAAGCCAAGATGGCCTACATGCCAGGGTACTAAAAGGAAGTTGTGACTGCTGAGTTCCTTTGATAGACTGTGGGGGACAGAAGAAGTGTCAATGGACTGGAGAATAGAGGGCATTGGTTTTTAAAAGGGAAGGAGGTGAGTTTGTAAGCTCTATGCCACTGAGCTTGAGTCTTTTCTTGATAAGATTCTGAAACATACAGTGAAAGGAATGGCTGGTGAACATCTAGAAATGCCATCATCTGAAAGTGCCAACTTGACTTCAAGAATAGGTCACTTATATTTTAGCAAAGTATTTGACAAAGTCTCATGCTGTCCTTGTTAACAAGGAGAAAAGGGGCTTAAGTGATTGTATTGTGGCACTTATTGAGGAACCAAACCCAAAGATGTCAATGTCAATTAGGAGAGAGGTGCTACTGAAGTGTCTTGGGAATGACATTGGTCCTGTACCATTCCATCTTTCTCAATGGTTATATGAAGCCATGGGTGTCATTCTTATTTGACTTTGAAACAAAGCTGAGTGATAGCTGATATACTGGGTATGAGTGTCAGGATTCTACGATGGTCTGTGAATTACCTTTCAATTCTGAAACTCTGTGACTCTAGTCATGCAACTTTTTAAGCCTGGTAGAACAGGTCAAAATAGCACTGAGCTAGTATATCTTTCAAGAATACAAAGTCATAATACCACTACTAGGTCTGTATCCCAAAAGGGATAAAAAAATGAAAAGAACCTATATGTACAAAATATTTATAGCAGTTCTTTTCTGAGGTCAAAGAATTTGAAATGGCAGGGGTGTCCATCAATTAGGGAATGGCTGAGCAAGTTGTGGTATGTGATTATGATGGAATTCTAGTGTTCTATAAGAAATGATGAGCAGAATGCTCTCAGAAAAATACCAAAAAGACTTGCATTGGCTGATGCAAAGTGAAATGTACTGTGTACAAAGTAACAGCAGTATTGTAAGATGATCAGCTGTGAAGAACTTAGCTATTCTTAGCAATACAACAATCCAAGACAACTCAGAAGGACCTATGATGAAAAACTGCTATCCATTCCCAGAGAAAGAACTGATGGTATCTGAACACAGATTGAAGCATACTTTTTTTAAAAACTTCATTTTTCTTGATTTTTTTTGTCTATGTTTTCTTTTACAACATGACTATTATGGATAGTTTGCATGACCACACATGTAAAAGCTACATCAAATTGCTTGCCTTCTCAATGAACAGAGGTCAGAGGAAGGGAGAGAATTTGGAACTCAAAGTTTTAAAAATGAAAGGTAAAAATTGTTTTTACATGTAACTAGGTAAAAATAGGATGCTAAATTAAAAAAAAATACAAAGCCATTGTTGCACCTGAATGCAACAGAATAGAACTGACAGGTACATGTATGCAACCCATGATTTCATTGGTATAAATGTAACAATGACTACTCTGTCATAGCCTAAAGGCCATGTAGCTTATATTTTACCCTTCCCCCAGGGTATTCTGGTACCATTAAAGGGATTGAGGGGGGGTTTCTAGATTCTCTATAAGTGGTTTTAGATCTCACTGATGTTGTTTCCTCAATTGTAGGGGTTGGTCCCCTGCTCTTCAGCTCCACTTAACCACTAACAGATTAACTTTTACAGAGGAATATTTACTCTCTAAGGTATAATCACAGAGATACTTAGTTTCCTAAAATATGGGAGGCATAATCCTCTTTGCCCCATGTACCACCTCAGTGTCTAGGGAAGGGAAGGGGATTAGGTTTATAGATTAGCTCAGTTCTTATAGAGCACATGGTCCCAATTTCAAGTTCAACCCTCCTCTTGGATTATCAGCCTCTCTGAGTTTCCTTGCCAAGCTGGCTGGCTACACCATCTCACCTGCAATCCTGGCTCCACTGTCACCATGCATTGAATTCCTGAGTCCAGTAGGGATCACAACTGGAACCTGAAACTGAAAAGGACAAATGAAACAGAATAAGACAAACATGTTGGTTCAATGATGTGGGACAAAAGGGGAAATTGAGGAAGGAAGTCCTTCCCCTTTCACTCAACTTATTTCATGGCATCTACATTGTTGATGAACTGTGATCTTCACTCTCTTGATGAAATTCAAAAGAGTGATCAGGAAAAAAGTAAGGGTCACAGAAAAAGTGACTGACTCAGTATTGCAAGTTTTATAGACTAAGCTTTTTCCAGTTATGTAGTCAATCAAGGGAGGTTATACCCACACATGTTGTAGGGGATGAAGAAAACCTTAGGAAATCTAGTCATGACCAGGCAAGTCCCCTTATGGATGCCTCCATGTTAGGAGATCTACGCATTTTCCAAAGGCAAGCTTCATTATATAGAGAACTCTCTGGGGAGGGAACTTGCTTCACAAAGGTAAGCCAGCATCTTCTTTGCAACTTAGAGAACTGCCTAGAGTAGTGAGCTATTAAATGATTTGCTCAGGGTCACACAACCATTATGAGTCAGAGGTGAACTTTGAATCCTGGATTGATACTTTGATTATTATTTTTCCATATGTGCTGTCACAGCCTGATGTGAGGGTGATTTGGTACGTCTTACAAAACCACAATGGCTAAATATATGGTCTTGGTGAAGAATGGGAGAGTCTATTACCAATAGGGGGCAGTATAAGATTAAATTCCAGTTTAAAAGCAACATCTTCAAGGAAGATATATAAATATTTATAGGAGCATTTTTTTTTTTGGTGGTAACAAAGAATTGGAAAAAAAAGTGGGTTCTAAGTGATTGGGTATAGGGATGGGTATGGGACCTGTATTTTCATTAGCATAAGGCATATGCAGGTGAGGAAACTTCTTCTTTCAATGCAGGTAGATAGTTGGGACCCTGAGAGAGGGTTGCCTCTTGTCACATAGCTAGGATGTGTCAGGGCTAGGACCTGAACTAGCTCTCCTTAACTTTGAGGCAGACTTCTAACTACATGCCTCTAGCTCTACCACCAGCAATCTCCTTATGTATTGGGAATGGCTATACAGTTTATGGTATATGAATGTAATGGAGTATTAGTCTACCATAAGAGATGTGGAAAATGAGGAATTCATAGAAACATGGAGAGATTTATATGAACTGATACAAAAGGAAATAAGCAGAACCAGAAAAATGATATACACAAGGGCTACAATAATATAAACAAATATGACAACAACAATGGGAAAACAATGTTGGGTAATTATAATGACTAAATGGAGGTTTAGATGAAAACATGCATTGCCTTCCCTTTAAAAAAATTATTGTGAATGTACTTGTCAATAAACACAAGGATTACAACATGCAAAAAATAAAAGATTTGTATAAGGACTACGAAGTTCCATAATATACTGTTTTCAACGAAGTTGGAATGTTTTCTTATAACAAATATATATATATATATATATATATTCAAGTAAAACAAATCCATGCATTATAAAGGAAAAATATTGTCTCCTTTCTTTTTAAAAGTGGGGGGCTATGGATATGGAATATTGGACATACTGTCAGACATGATAGATGTATTGAATATTTTGGACCTAACAGCTGCTTTCTGGTCTTTCTTTTAAAATTTTTTGTAACAAGGAAGCAAAATTTATGAGGTTAATATGTAAACATTGTTAAGACGTGAAGACATGTTTCAGACCTGATTCAAATTCCCTAAGCAGGGAAAAGAGAAGAGTACATTGGGAAATGAATATGACATAAAAGCAAAAGCTATTAATAATATTTTAAAAGAAAAAAAACAATAGGCTTATCAAAATTAACCTAATTTCTGTCCTCCTTCCTGATTTCCTATACTATCTCAGACTAAAATAATGAACCCCATATACCTCCCACTACAATGCACATGCATGCACATATTTCATCAAGTTATTGATATTTGATATCTAACTCCAATTATTTGGTATGACTATTAAGTGAATATTCTGATCACAATATTCTGACCTTCCCAGACATCGTTGTTTCCATTATAGTTCATTTCTTATTAGTTGTTCTAACAATGGAAGGGATTTTCCTGTTAAGGAATGATTGATTCATATCCCTCATTTCCAAGCCACTTCCTAGCTCTTTGCTTTCTGCTACTCTGGAGAGCTAATGCAAAAGGCCATCAAACCAGGGAGCATCTTGCATTTGTATTTAGTAGATATGCCAATAATTAAAGAACTTGCTGCCAAAAGAACTTGGAGTGATTTTATTTTTATACTCATGCGAAGTAAAGAAGATTGGGGTCCAAATGGGACAGTTAAGCAGCTGTTTTAAAAATGTGAGTGTGCCATAAAAATGATTATGGTATTGGAAAAAAAGCATAAACAACTTCATTCATTTGTTCCACAGATATTTGAGTGTCAGTCATGCACAAATCCAATAGGGAGAGATGCCAAGAACGGTAAGATCTGGTTCTTTCCCTCCAAGTAGTTGCAACCTTATTGGGTAGATACACTTTATAAAATCATAGAATCTCAGAGACAGAAGGGATTTCAGAATTATCTGTTTCATCCATCTATTCATCCATTCATTCAACAAGTGTAACTTGGGTGGACTGGCCTAGAGGGATCATTCCTTGGTGCATACACAGATATTTCCTACTTGATCCCAGTTCATGACACCGAAGAAAGCCTGGAAAAGTCTACTTCTAGAAAAGTGTAAATGAGGAGTTTGCACAGCGTGACAATGAAGAGTATCCCAGTTGGTTGCTCAGTTGAAAGAGACGTTCTCTGGTATTTCTTTCTTTCTGGATATGAAGTATGTGGAAAATTTGGATCAGGTCTTGAGGATCCAGTGAGGGAGGGAGCACCTGATCTGGCTCCCACCTATCTTTTATGCTTCCTGAACATGTGGTTGCCTCTTTCTCTCGTGTGTCTTCCTTCATGATCTTAATATGCTGAGATGGACGTGTTCAGGTGACTTTATGAGTTCTGAAGGGTATGGAAGTCTATCATCCATCCATATAGTAGCAGAGAAAGTAGGGAGGCAGTAATGGCATTCACTGGAGTGACTGTGGCTGACCACAAGGGAAACATCTATATCAGAGAAAACAGCCACCAAAAGAGAATTGTCTTATTTACTTTTCATATGTTTTAGATTTGGTATTTTTATCCTTACAATTCCTCTTTCCATGTAGAAGTAAGCTACTCATTCCATTCCATGATTAATAGTGTACACTGGGTACTTCTTTTCTTATTCTCCTCTCTCTTCAGGGAAGTCCTATGGCAGAAGATCACATCGTCACCCTAACTCATGGTGGAGGTTCAATGAGCCAGTGAGGGTGATAAAAGGCAGCTGCCAAATGGTGGATCACTGCCATATGAATAGATACAAGACAGGCAGTTGTGGATATGTCAGCATCTGTATTTCCACAAGATTTTCCTTCTAAGCCAGATAAGAATTTACTAGGTCTATACTATATACCAGAAATAGTGTTAGGATGCTAGGGACATAAAGACTACAATGAGCAGTACATTCTATTGGGGAGACAACCTGAGTTGGACGTGACTGAAACAAGTCAGCAACAACAACAGCAAACCTCTTTCCAACTTCTACCCATTGCTCTGGTTCTGGCCTCCACGGTAAAGTAGATCAAGTCTAATCCTTATTGTACAATGCAAGCCTGTGGCATAGCTCTCATGTCTCCCCTGTTTTCTATTCTCCAAGCTAAATATCCACTGTTCCATAAAACTATCTTCATGTGACATCTTTGAAGTCCTTCCCCATCTTGCTGCCCGCCTCTGATTTCTCTCTAGCTTATAACTATGTTTCTGAAATGAAATACTCAGAATGAAACCCAACTCTTTGGTGTGGTCTGAGTGGGGCCCAGAAATATAACTCAGGAGTGGTGGTGTACAAGTATCATTCATCAGTGGAGAAACACAATTGCCAGATATCTAGACCCAGCGATTGCTTTCCTGTGGGAAGCCAATAGTAGGATGGCTGGGTCCATTTATTCCACACAGCCCCTTGACCTGAAGAAAACATTCTGTGCAGACAAAAAGCCAATTGCCCATCATTTTTTACAAAACCAGAAAAGGGAAGTGAAGCAAGGGAAAAAAGTGAAAATAGATGACCTTCCTGCAGTTGTAGCTCATCCATTTGGTCAGAAGAGTTGGCCTTCTACACATATCACAAGAAGGGTGGATGGTTTTTCCAGCATTCTTAACAGACTATGAATGACCGCAGAGTTCAGGGATTGTCATTGCCAGCAGCTGTAGCTGATGACTGAGTGTCCCTATCTGTGTTGCTTGCAAAAAGAATTTGTGTAGTATTGGATGGCATCATTCACACAATAGCCATGGGAAAGTGAGGGCCCTGACCATGCTGCCCTTGATGGTATATGTATAAGATCTGCTCTGAAGAAGAGAAAGCCATGCTTCAGTCTCCAATCTGGTTTTTACATACAATATTGGAAGTGCTTTCAAGGTTGGTGTCATGTAGGGAAAGGCCAGAGTCAGAAATACATAAATTCTTAACAATTAGTACTGCCCAAGAGTAGAAGGGCTGTTTCTGGAGGTAGTGAATTCCCTGTGATGAGAGGTACTTAGGCAGTAGCTTGTCAGATATATAGTAGAAAGGATTCTAGCATCTGTTAGGGTATTGAATAGATGACATTTGAAGTTTCCTCCAATTTTCAGTCAGTCTACCAGTCAATAAGCATTTATTAAGGGCTTACTGTGTATCAAGCACTGTGCTAAGCACTGGGGATACAAAGAAAGTAAGAAGAGTCCCTCCCCTCTAGAATCTCAATTCTAATGGGAGAGATAACATAAGCATATTCAAGATGTATATAGAGCAAATAGAAGGAACTCTCAAAGGAGAACACATGTCCAGACTAGGGTGCCATTCCCTGGGGGGAGGGGAAGGAGAGGACAGATCTGCATGGAAGTCCTGAGTGCCAAGTCCTGGGCAGACAAGAACTCTTGAGAGTACTTGGTACCTAGTTGGGGGGAGGTGATGAGTTGGCACCAAAAGTATAGTTCAGGAGTCAAAATTGGATCTGGGCAACTCTAAAGAACGATTTTATCTTTTTCACATTTGTGTTTGCCATGGCAACCTCTATACTCCCATGCTGCTGGATACCTGACACAGCTGGAACCTTTTGTCTCCAGAAGGTCTATCTGCAGGTGACTAACATCCAGACTTGGGAATGGTGGTCCCGTGCTTCTGACCTTATCTTACATTTCTATAGGACTCAATTTTTTAGATTCAAATTTAAAATCAAATGTCAACCTCCTACTTAAGAAACTCCAGTGGCTCTCTATTGCCTCCAAGATCAAATATAAATCCTCTGTTCAGCTTTCAAAGCCCTTCATTATTTGATTCCTAACCCTCATTTTTCCCAGTTTTTTTTACACCTTATATTCCTCATCCGCTATGTACTCTATGATACAGTGACACTGGCTTTCTTGCTATTTTTCAAACAAGACACTCCATATCCTGATTCCTATATTTCCCCTCACTGTTCCTTATTCTTAGAATGCTCTCCCTCCTCCTTTCTGCTTCCTGGCTTCCCAGGTTTTCAAATCCCACCTGCTACAGGAAGTCTTTCCTAGTCCTCCTTAATTCTAGTGCCTTCTCTCTGTAAATTATTTCCAATTTCCCTTGAATATGGCCTGTTTGTACATAACAGCTGGCATGTTGTCTCCTTCAATGGACTGTGAGTTCCTTCAGAGGTGTGTGTCTTTTAAGACAGGGAGAAGAGAGCTCAGGTAAAGCCTTGGGGTATAGTCATACATAGGAGTTGGAAGAATATTTGATTATCCTGTGAAGGTGATTGAGGGGTTGCTAGACAGGTAGAAGAAAGGAAACAGGAAACACACATTTGTTCCTAATAAGTGCTAGGAATTATGCTGAGTGCTTTACAGATACTAACTCATTTGATCCTCAAAAACCACTGTGAGACACACACAATTATTATCCTTATTTTAACATTGAAGAAACTGAGGTTAAGTGACTTCCAGAGTCACAGAGCAAGAAGTGTCTGAGACCACATTTGAACCCAGACTTTCCTGACTCCAGGCTCAGTACTCTATTTTACCACCTAGCTGCCCCTGAAGAGTTCTCAGAGGAGAACCAAGGGAGAAGAGAGTCTAAAACAAAAACAAAAGCAGGGAGGGTAGAGTATTCAGAAGAAGAGAGTTCTCAAGAGGAAGAATGCTTGAGAGAGTCATTCAGTTTAGTAATAAAAAGATTATTGGTGACACTGAGAATAGTTTTTAGCAAGTGGCACCCCAGAAACATAGGGTCTCTTTGGAAAGACCCCAGCAGCCAGTTAGTCCAGCCTCTACCCAGACAAGAATTTCCTGCACTGGACACCAAAACTGAGCAGTAGCCATCCAGTCTTTGCTTGGAGAGTTGCAATGACCTACTTCCACTCAAGGCAGCATACTCTCTTTGTGGATATCTCTAACTCTTGGGAAGTTTTCCTTGAATTAAGCCCACATCTGTCTCTTTTTAAATTCCATTCATTCTTCTTGTTTTCCCTTCAAACATCAAGGAGCACAAGTCTAATTATTTTTTCTACCTCTGTCCTTTAAATACCTCAAGGTGGCTGTCTCTTCTACAGACTACACATCTTCATATCCTGCAACTTGTCTATATATCCCATTACCTCAAGGCCACTTACCATCCTCACTATCTTCTGGACAATCCCCAATCTATTCATGTCTTTCCTAAAACATGATGCCCAGAACCAAACCTAATTCTCCAGGTGAGGATTGACAAGACCAATGTCCGGTGGGCCTATGTTGCCCACTAGTGCTGGACAATCTCAGTCAATCAGTCAAGAAACATTTATTAAGCACTTGCTGTTTTCCCCGCACTGAGCTAAACTCTGCAGATATAAAGAAAGGCAAAAGACAGTTTTCCCCTCAAAGAGCTCCCAATCTAATGGAGTTTTTAAGGTACCCTTTTTAAGGCAGCCTTACATTAAGCTAGCTTTTCCTCAAAGCCAAAGCATATTGTGAGTTCCCATTGACTTTTCAGTCTTTTTAAAGACTTTTCAGATCTTTTTAAATTTTGTAATTTTATTGTTATGTTTTTCACATCACATTCATTTCCTGATACTGCCCCACCTTTCAACATACCTTCACACGATAAAGCAAAAAAAAAAGTAGACCAACAAAACAATTAATTGACAATGTCTGCAACTTTCTGTAACCTAAATCCTTCACTTCCTTACCACAGGGGGATGCATCTGTTCCATCCTACATTTTTCCTATCTAACATTGTTGATTGCAATTAGGATAGTATCTGGAGAGAACATTTGGGCTGGAAGTCAGGAAAGTTGGGTGCCCATCACACCTCTGACCCTTACTATGTGTGTGACCCTGGGCTGGTCACCGAACATTCTTCAGGTTCATTTTTATCATCTGAAAAATGAGGGAATTAAGAAGCTCTCTGAGGTGCTGTTCACCTCAAGATCTCTGGGTCCGTATCAGAATTGGAATTCAGCTGCCTTCCAGAGTCGTTTTCATTCATGTTATTTCATTGCGTGTATTTTTCTTTTTTTTCTGTTTCGGTTGCTTTGTATTATTTCTTATGAGTTTCCATTTTTTTCTGAATTCTTCATATTCTTTCTTTCTTATAGAAAAGTCTTGTTCCATTACCTTTATATTCCACCATTTATTCAATCATTCCCAAATTAAGAATTATCCCCTTCTTCCTCTCACTTGCTAACATAAAGAATGCTGCGTACTACAGGGTTGTGCAACACATCCACTAGGGTATGTGCACAGGTAATTTTATTTTTTAAAATGTGAATGTTTATTGAATCATAAAGGGCATCATTTTTGTTTGCCAAACAAAATGCACACTTACCCAGTAGTAGTAGTAGTAGTAGTAGTAGTAGTAGTAGTAGTAGTAGTAGTAGTAGTA
>NW_020954615.1:12098331-12116359 GCF_900497805.2 Vombatus ursinus | reverse complement strand
TAGTAGTAGTAGTAGTAGTAGTAGTAGTAGTAGTAGTAGTAGTAGTAATAGCTAATATCTATAAGGTGCTTACTATATGCCAGACATTGTGCTAAGTGCTTTACAATTATTGTCTCATTTGATCCTCCCCGCAACCCTGGAAGGTGGGTCCTATTATTATACTCATTTTACAGATGAGGAAATTGAGTCCAACAGAGGTTAAATGGCTTTTCCAGGGTCAAAAAACTAGGCAACATCTGAGCCTGGATTTAAACTCAGCTCTTCCTGACTCTAGTGCTGATACTCTATCCACTGTACCACCTAGCTGCCCCTAATTAAGCATAGGCATATAATTTTACATAACTCAACATTCAATACTTGAAAAGTTAAAGGGCATATTACATAATTCAATTAAAGTGCAATCATGGTCCTACTCTTGGAACTCTCTCCCATGGTAGAATCCAGGAAACTTGGATTCCACCTCTGGTTTTCCCCATCTCTGATAGGTGAGCTTTTGGCCTTACTTTGCCAGGTTTCAAGCCTGCACATCATTCCTTGAGGGAAGGGATTGTCTTCTTTTCTTGTATTTGTATCCAGTGTTTAGAACAGGGTAAGCATTTAATAAATGATATCTCTAATCTCTCTGTCTCTATCTCTCACATCTATTGGTTTTTCTGTGCTTAGGTACAATTGGCACACACTGTATGCATACCTATGAGAAGTGGCTTGAGTATTTAGATATCTATAGACATTTCTTTCTGACATTGACCTCCTTGGCATATGTGCCCTGTGGTAAAATCCAGATTAAAAACAGAACAACCCCTCTCTGCCCAAATAGTGCCAGTCAGTCATACATCCCCAAGTTAGTGCCTACAAATTAGAGCAATAAGGGTAAGAATTTATCTCTATTTAATTTTGCTTGATATGATTTGGTTTATTTTTACTCATTGTCTAATTGTCTTATTGTTAAAATCTTTTTGGTTCGAGACTTGGTTGTCAAGTGAATTAATTATCTCTTCCATCTTTATTTCTTCTGCAAGTTTGACAAACATCCTATCTCTGCCCTTATCTGATTTATTGCTGAGAAGATTATAAAGCACAACATCAAAGACAGAACCCTGGCAACATTCCCTGGAGATCTACATCCAAGTTGAGATTGAACACTATCTATAGTTATTCTGTGTCTGTTCATTCAAGTAGTTCTAAATCCACCTAACTGTGCAATTCTCTACTCTATGCATTTTAATCAACAAGAATAGCATGAGACTTTGTCAAATGCTTTGCTAAAATTTAAGTAAACTGGAACTACATCATTTCCCTGATCTACTATCTTAGTAATCTAATCATAAAAGGAAATGAGGTTAGTTTGCATGACTTGTCCTTGATGAAGCCATGCTGGCTCTTAATGATCATTGCTTCCTTTTCTAGGTATTCACTGACCATCCCTTCAGTAGTATGTGCTAGAATTTGGTATTGATTTGACTTAAGCTCATGTACTTGGAACCCGAAAACTTCATGCTTTCCTTTTTTTTCTCTCTTTTTTTTGCAATCAGAAAACTATATACCCTTTTCCAATCCTGTGGCACCTCTCTTATTCTGCACAATTTTTCAAAGATCAGTGAAAGTAGCTTATCAGTCATAGCTGCCTGTTCTTTCAGCAAGTGTGTTTGAGGTTTATTTAGGTCAGGTGACCTGAGCAGTTAAGGTGCTCTCTTACTCTCTCCCTTCTTATATTGGGTTTCATCTTTCTATTAGTTATTTTAGTTTTCCTTTTCCAATCAAAGATTCTCCTTGGCAGACATATGAATTGAGCAATTGTCTCTTCTCTGTCACCTCTGACCATCCTCCTATCTACTATAGAAGCTGACCTTGTATTTTTAGTCACTGGTTTCTAAATGGGGAAATGTTACAAGAACAAAGATTCTCTTCAGATCATCAACCTATATTTTTCACACAAGGGTGGACATAAGGGAGAGTCCAATTTTTAGAGCCTTGATCTCATTCTTTCAATTTATTACACGTGCTTAAGAAGAACCACCAGGTTACAAATGGCTTACCCAGTTTAATTGAAAGTATAAGCTTCAGCTGCTGCTGAATACAACCTTCCATCTGCTCATTGGATTTTCTCTGCCCACATGGAATATGCTAGCACTGTCTCTATAGAATACACACTGGCAATGGATTGATTTCTAGGCCCTGTCCAAAGTGCTCATTAGGATCTATAAATCCTAAGTGCCTGGTTGGACAGTCTCCACAAAGCAAAATGCATGATTTGCCTTGATCCCAAGTCTTTGGGCAGAGGTCCAGGGCTATCGAGCCATCGGTACTTCTTTTTTGCCCTAAGAAAAGTTTTTATAAAGTACAAATTGAGTCTGAAATCTGAAGGGCAAGTGCCTGACTGACTTCCAGTGTACTTTAACCTGCTAAATTGTTTTGGATACCATTTTTCACAGTCACAGTAATAGTAATGACAGCTCACATTTTATAAGTTGTAGGTTTTATGAAGGTCTTTTCTCACAACCATCCTTCCACATAAGTAATGAAAGGAATTGGGGGGTTTATAGATCCCTGTTTTAAAGACAAATAAACTAATGCTCTTAGTAAAATGTCTATCCTAAGTATATTGATGTAAAGATAGATGGGGAACATGGGTGACATGCATGGTGAACTGTCTGTCTAGGGAGGCTGAGGCCAGATTGTCAGGGGTTTTAAATGACCAAAAAAGTGTCTGTGTTTGATCCTAGAAATAACAGGGAACCACCGATGCTTCCAGAGCAGGGGAGTGACAATGGACAGACTTGTGTTTTAGGAATATCAATTTGTAATCTTTATAAAGGATGGATTGGAGAAGGCCAAACCTAACATATATCAAGTTACTTATGTCATAATAAACACTCATAGCCTCTATCAGACAGTAATACAAAAGGAGAAAGACTATCCCAACTTTTTCTAGCACATGAAAAAATGCTGTCTAGGATTAAGGGTTTGTGAATGTTTTGAATATGAACCATACTGTAAATTGTTCCGGGGAAAATATAGAGAGTTGGATCTCCAGAGATTCTATCCTTTCAGTGGCAACGTCTTATCTTCAAAGCAAACCCTTCCTCTTAAAGTCTCAAGATCACATCCTGGACCATGTGAGGTAAGGTCAGCCACTTGAGTGTCTTTACTTTGTATGCTGGAGACAATTTGCACTTGAAAAGTACCAACCAAGGCAGATGACACAAGCTTCATTATCTGGAGGAGCACCTCTCCCTTCTGTACCATGGACAGGATCCAAGTCATACGTGCTGGCCAGATAGTCAGGAAAGAAAACACTCGGAAGTCAGGTCAGGTTCTAACAAAGGTAATATCATTTTATGAAAAGATTCCAGATTTGTTATTTGCAGATGATAATATTGAGCCAATGTTAATTGTTTTCCCCAGTAGAATGTAAACCCTTTGAGGGCAGGGACAATTTGACTTTTTTCTTTGTATTGCTAGTGCCAAATACAGAAGTTGGCACATAGTAGGTGCCTAATAAATTATTGAATTGAATCGATGAATTTAAAAATCAGTAGGAACTAAAGAGGTAACACAGTAAGGGAAGTAGACAAATGTTCAAATACTTTTTTAAGGTAGAAGATGAGGTTTATGAACTATTAACTGGTGAGCTTGAATTTCATTCTGGGCAGAAGTCTAAAATGTGTAATTGAAAGATACATTGTAATCATTTAGAAAAAGAAGCAGCAGTCGCCAAAGATTGTCATAGATTCATCAAGAATTAGTTGTGCTGGGCTACATTTTGTTCTGTTCTTTAACAGAATAAGTGAATTGGTAGATAAGAAAAAAGCAATAGATATAGTATATGCCTTAACATTGGCATACAGGTATAGTATCTTCATATATTATACACTTAAACTGATAATTATTGGCAAATTTTCATGATATATTCAGGAAGAGGAAGGAAAGACTGTGTCAGAGGTACCGGATGTGGTCCAAGGGCTGCATGCTGCTTGTAGTACTTGTGAGTGTGGCCCAAACCAGATTAAAATGTAATTGGAAAACATTAAAAAAAATACAAATCCAATAAGACATAGATAATCTTAATTTCTGCTTTGCTAAGTCACTATGTTATCCATGGAAATTTTTATTATAATTTAGTGGCCCTATTTCTATTTGAGTTTGACACATCTGGACTAGATGACAGTACAGTTATGTGAAATGTGAGTGGTTGAATGATCAGACAAAATGACTGTTGGTTAAAATATTGAGATAACTAGATGGTGCAGTGGGTAGAATGCTGGTCCTAGAGTCAAGAAGACCAGAATTGAAATCAAGTCTCAGACTTTACTAGCTGTGTGGCCTTGGGCAAATTGTTTAACTTCTGTCTGCCTGTTTCCTCAAATGTAAAATGTGGATAATAATAGTACCTATCCACCAGGGTTGTTGTGAGGATCAAATGAAGTAATATTTGTAAAGTGCTTAGCACAGTGCCCAGTACACAGTAGGCACTATATAACTGCTATTATTATTATTGATATCAAACTAGAAAGATTTTTATAAAGATGCCCTCAGCAAGCTATTCTTTGACTTACCCTGATCACCATTTTTATCAGTGAAATAGTTGAAAGTATAAATGATATTTTCAGATTTGTAGATGCTACAAAGCAGAGGAGGATAACAAACACACTGGGAGACAGAATCAGTATCTAAAAATACCTTGACTTCCCTATTTCTGATGGGCTTATAGCCTCAGCACCATTCTCCATTTCTCACTTCCACTCATGACATATATCCAATCTCTTGTCAAATCTTTTAATCTCTTACTCCACAATGCTTCTTGCTTCCATCCTTTCCTCTCCACTCCCTCAGCAACCACTCTTGTTCAGGCCCTAATCAACTCTTACCCAGACTATTGCAATAGCCTTGGTCTCCCTGACCCATCTTTTCCCACCTCAGTCCATCCTCCACATAGCTGCCAAAATGATTTTTCCTAAAGTGCACATCTAAATTACCGCTCTGTTCAATAAACTTCAGTGGTTCCATATTGCTTCTAGGATTAAATATGAATTGCATTGCCTCTTGGTTTTTCTTCAAAACTCAGTTCCAGCACCAAATTCTTCATGAAGACTTTTCTGATTCTCTCCCACCAATATCTATGAACATCTTCCTCTTACCCCCAAGGTTTCCATTTACCTGTTTTGTTTGTGTCTTACACGTATCCACATATGTCATGTTGTTTCCCCCATTAAAATGTAAGTTTCTTGAGGATAAGGATTGTATTAATTTTGTCCGTGTGACTCTCCTTTCCTAGCACATTGGCTGGCACATGGAGGATGCTTAATACATGCTTGGGGATTGATTTGTTAATTGAACAAGATGAAATGTAATAGGGATAAATCCAGCAAATGTCAACTCTTCTCTGGTGAGAAGGCTGGACTCTTTGGTAATACTATGTAGGAAATCAGAATTTTTCTACTTTTGTACAGGAAGCTAAGTTTCATCTTTTTAAGCTGTAGAATTCTTGTCATGAGTATTATAGACAGGATATTTCCTCTGGTAGGAGTTAGAACAGATCTCTTTGGTCTCCATTCTAGTTTTGAGCATCTGTGATTCTGCCTCCAGGCTTAAGCAAAAGGCTGATGGAAGGGCCAGACATTCAGGGAGAGGGGGTTATAAACTCAGAAGTCAGCAGATACTAGAAGCATAGGTCAAAGATAGAGTATCAAGCTCAAGAAAGACCTCAAAGCTGAAGTAGTTTGATGATCTAGGATGAATTGGTTTTTATCCTCCTCCTGCCCTGCTTAGAGCTATCTATTGAGCTGGACTGGGAGCAGGTGAGTTATGTGGACTCTGGTGAAGATGGATGCATGTTTACAAGGGTCATCTGCTGTCAGCAATGAGTCATCAATCAATTGCTAGTAATTTATTAAGCACCTACTATGTGCCAGGGTGTAGGGTTGTTCAGGGAAGACTGGTACCTCTGGTATGAGTATTGCTGAGCCCTTTCAAGGCTGCTTTTCACTTTTGGTGTATACCTGATTCACCTAACTCTCACCTGTGGTTCCAAGAAGCTGTAGCATGTACATTAGCCACAACATAGTAAAATGTTTTGGTAGACAGGCTAAACAATGTTGAGGGTAACTAAGGGGTGTCAAACCTATCCATGAGTTGGGGGGGGTGTCTATCCCAAGCATGTGAAGACTTCCCCTTGGGAGTCATGGGCAGACAAGAACAATTTGTTCTAATGGCCATGCAGGTAGTTGAAGTAGGCACTGTGGAGTGCTTAGAGCTTGGTTATATGGTGAAGATGCCAAGGTCATCTACTGCATCTTGAGTCATCACCAGTCATCTTGACTCTGTCCTGCCACTGGATTGTGATGACTCTGGAAGAGAGAATGAGGCCAATGACTTTATTCAACTCTGCCTCAGTTAAATCCAATTTATGCATGAATCAAAAGACATCCATATGATTCTTACCATTTTTACCTATCTCAGAGTCCTGTGGCAACAGGCAAGTGATGAAGTAGCAGGTGTGGATATACTGGGGGCTGTAGTCAAACCCTGCACATTGGCAGCCCAGGCAGTTGGGTCATCTTCTCACTGGAAGCAGCAGTGGAATTTGGCAGCCCCCTGTGGGTCTGAACATCCTTTTAAGGACCATATTCCTCACCCACTGGTGTGAGGAAGGGTCTAGAAAAGGTGCCCTAAAAATTGTCTGCTTACCCAACCCTTGCCTTATTGCTGTGGCAGGTAGGGATCCCTCCCTGTGATCAAAACACACAAAAAATGTGCCAAAACTTCTGTCATCTTTCAGGTCTACTGGATTTTGTGTTGTCTATAAGTGTATGCACATTCCATGTACCAATGATGAATGGAATCATCTTTGCAGAAGTTTTGGCACACAAGAGCTGTTCATCTTTCAGGTCTACTGGATTTCATGTTGTCAATAAGCATGCTCCCATTCCATGTACTGATGGTGAGTGGAATCATCTTTGCAAAAGATTTTGTACTTTTTTTGTTCTCCGACTATAGTTGTGAGAGAATTCAGCACATATCACATTCAAAAAGCAGCCCGCAGTGAAACAAAGCTGGCAAATGAAGGCCAGCTTACTGAAGTTAGAGCAGGATACACATTTTTTTCTGGAGTGGCCACAGTGAAGGGAAGTGAAGCTGGTGTAGGTTTTACAATCAAAACTAACCTACTGGGGCAACTAGGTGGCACAGTGGATAGGGCACAGCCCTGAAGTCAGGAGGACCTGAGTTCAAATTCAGCCTCAGACCAAACACTTGACACTTACTAGCTGTGTGACACTGGGCAAGTCACTTAACCCCAATTGCCTAAATTAGAAAAAAAAAAAACTAATCTACTCAACAAGCTTGTATGCCTACCAAAAGGAATGAATGACAGGCTCATGACAATATGATTGCTACTTGTAGGAAAATGCCACACCACCATCATCAGTGAGTATGCTCCCATCATGATGAACCCTGATAAGGTGAGAGAAAAATTTTATGAAGACCTGGAGACCCTTATCATCAATATGCCAAAAGAGGACAAACTTAAAATTCTGGGTGACTTTAATGCTAGAGTAGGCTCAGACTATTAGATGTTGCAGGGAGTCCTTGGGAGGAATGTAGTTGGAAAAAGTAACAGCAATGGTTACTTCTTCTGAAGACTTGTGCATTTCATGACCTTTTCATCATCAACATTGTCTTCTGTTTACCCAAATGCAATAAAACCTTGTGGATGCACCCTCACAGCAAACATTGGCATTTAATAGACTATGTGATTGATTCTCTATGTAAGGAGAAGAGAGAGACAGGATATGAGAGTGATGAATGTGATGTGTGGTGCAGAGTGCTGGACTGATCATAGACTTATCCTCTCCAAGTTAAATATTCACATTCAACAAAAGTGGCAGCCCCAAGGCAAAATGACTACCAGAAGACAATGTCAACAGATTAGAGTGTTTCTCTGAGAGGGAACAATTTGTTGCTAACTTGGAGGGAAAGTTGAGCCAACACACAGTTGGCAACAGGGGAACAGAAAAGAAGTGGGAAGCTTTTAGAGAATTGTTGTTTAACACTGCATTTGTTCATCTGGGTCAGAACACTTTCAAACATCAAGATTGGTTTGACAAAAATGATGGGGAAATTCAGAAGCTCATAAATGAAAAATGAGAACTCCACAGGTTTTACCAGCAGGATAGTTCATCCTTCTCTAAGAAGGCAGCATTTAATTCCATCAAAAATAAAGTACAAGATGCAGGATTCTTGACTCAGTAAGAAGGCAGATGAAAAAAGCACTTTTACAATGCCCTGAAGGTTATTTATGGGCCAAAGACATTTGGTGCATCTCAACTACTCAGTGCTGATGGAGCCACACTGATTAGTGATAAGGATGTGGTCCTGGAGAGGTGGGATGAACACTTTCATAATGTTTTCAAAAGACCATCATCAATCAATTCTGAAACCACTGATCATTTACCTCAGGTTGAAGTCAATTCCTCTCTAGACAAATATCCTACGGAAGAAGTTTTGAATGCCACTAGGCACCTCTCCTGTGGCAAACCACTTGGTGCTGATTCTATTCCAGTTGAGATTTACAAGGTGTGTGTGTGTGTGTGTGGGAGGGAGGTCAATTGCTCATATAAAAGCTGACAAAAATTTTCTGGGTTATAGGGCAAAAGGAGGTTACCTTACAGAAGATAAAGGATGCTTCTCTTGTCCATCTCTATAAAGGTAAAGGAAATAGATTGTCCTGTGACAATTACAGAGGCATCTCTCTCTTAGTCACCACTGGCAAGATTCTTGCCAGAGTCCAGTTTAGGCCAGTCCTTCACTTAGAAGATGATCTTCCACCTGAGAGCCAATGTGGTTTCAAAAAAGACCGAGAAACAGTTGATATGGTGTTTACTGCCTGACAATTCAAGGAAAAATTCCAGCAGCAGAACAGAGGTCTGTACACAATGTTTGTACATCTGACCAAGGCCTTTGATACTGTCAGTCATAAGGGCTTATGTAAAATTATGTCAAAATTTGCTTGCCCAGAGAAGTTCACCAGTATCATATACCAATTTCCTTGATGACATGCTTGCTTGGGTTCTGGATAGTGGATGATGCCATTGTGCTTTCCCAGTCACAAATGGAATAAAACAGGGCTCTGTGATTGCTCCCATGCCTTTTATCATGATGTTTTCAGCCATGTTGTCAAACACCTTCAACGAAGATGAACACAGCAACGAGGTCAACTACTGCACTTGTGGTAAATTCTTCAACTTGATAAGGCTACAAGCCAAGACCAAAGTAGAGGAAGTGTTGGTACATGATTTTTGTTTGCAGGTGATTGTGCAGTCAGTGCAGCCTCTGAACCTGAGATGCAACAAATATGAATTGATTCTCTGCTGCTTATGCTAATTTTGGCCTGCCAATTAACACCAACAAAACACAGGTGCTCCATCAGCCAGCATCACACCAACCATATGTGAAACCATTGGTACAGCAACTGGAGAAGTTTTGAATGCTGTGGATAAGTTCATTTATGTTGGTAGTGTACTTTCCAGGGATGTACACATTGATAATGAGGTTGACACATTCATTGCTAGAGCTAGCTCAGTGTTTGGGAGACTCCAAAGTAAAGTGTGGCAGAGAAGAAGTATTAGTCTGACTAGCAAACTGAAGGTCTACAGTGCCATTGTGCTGACCTCATTGTTGTATGCCTGTGAAACCTGAACTCAATTGCTTCCATTTGGATTGTCTTAGGAAGATTCTGAAGATTATCTGGCAGGACAATATACCAGACACTGAAGTCCTTTCTCAAACTAAACTGTCAAGCATTCAAATTTTATATAAAGAGTGTAATTCCAATGTCCTGGCCAGGATGTTCAAATGCAAAATGTACACTTGCCAAAAAGACTAATTTGTGGAGAACTCACATGGGGCAAGTGCTCACATAGTGGTCAGAAAAAGCAATAGAAGGACATTCACAAAGTCTATCTTAAGAACTTTGGGATTGATGGTATGACATGGGAAATGTTGGCACAGGACCACCCAGCATGGTGTGCCCTCATCAGAAAAGATGCTGTACTCTATGAGCAAAACAGAACTGAAATGACTCAAAAGAAATGCAAGTTGTGTAAATTGAGAGAATCCACCCTAAATGTTAACATGGACTATTTGTGTCTGACCAGTGGTAGGGCATTCCAAGATCATTCTTGTCTGATCAGTCACAGTCAGCACACTGTAACTCAACTCTAACACAGTGATGCCATTTTGGTCCTCTTCTAGAATGAAGGACAACAACCAAAAAGCCAGCCAACCTACTATGTGCCAGGCATTATGCTGAGGAGACACACAAAAACATAATAGTCATAGACCTCAAGGAGCTTATATTCCATCAGATTATAGGAAAATATTCTCTTGATCAATTGCAAGGCATCACAAATATAGATCTGGAAGAGACCTTGGAGGCCATTAAGTCCAACTCCCTTGTTTTATAGAAGAGGAAATGGCAATAGCAGGGAAGTGACTTGCCCTAGGCCAAGTGACTAGCACATGGCAGGCCCAGGATCTAGCTCAAGTCAAACATATTTAAACACAAAGTGAAACTTGAAGGAAATAGGTAAGGCATCCCTTTCCTTGAGTTTGGCAATGTCAGGATGAACACTGAGTTTAGAATTCAAAGTCATAGGTTTGAATTCAGTATCTACCATTCACTCACTATGGGCCCTGAGTGATTAATTTTCTTTCCCTGAGCCTCAGTTTTGTTATCTGTAAAATGTTGTGAAAGGAATGTAACAACTGTAGTACCTCCTTCACAGGGTGAGTGATGACTTTTCTTTGTGAATTTTTAATGACAATGACAAGATTGAATAGTAAAGTTATGGTTTAAAACTCTAACCAATTATTCGATTTAGGTCTTGTTAGTAACATTCATTGGAGTTGGGTGGTGTGGGACTTTCCTGTTACACAAATCTTCTCTTATTTAATCCTCATAACCACTTTGAGGAGTAGATTATCCCTATTTTACAGATGAGAAAAATGTGGCTGAAATCAAGAGACTTGCTCAGGGTTACATTGCTAGTTAAGTGTATGGAGATAGGATTTGAATTCAGGTCAAACTAGGGAGAGGATAAGATCTAGGGGCAGGTAGCTATATACCTAGAAATATTTGTAATATTACCTTTAGAGGTAGCATATAGATGGGAATTTTGGAGCTGACTTGGATTTGAGATCAGAGCCCTGGGTTCAAATTCTGACTCTGTTAATAACAATGTTCATTTAGGGAAGTCACTTCAACTCCCTGGGCCTAATGTTTCTCATCTATATAATTAGAAGGTTGGTGAGATGACCTCTTGGGTTCCCACAGTATTAGTGGAATAATTGCTGAGTTTGGAGTCAAACTCTTCTACTTCTCTTCTACTTTTTAATGGTGTGACCTTGGACAAGTTGATTACTATAATTTCAGTTGGCCCTAGATTCCAAATCTGTAAAGTGAAGGTGTTGGACTTCACTGCTGAGATCTCCCCAAATTCTAAGTCAATTATCCTATGGTCTGGAAAAGAATCCTGGCTCTGTTACTCACTAACTACATAACCATGGTGAAGCATGACTTCAGGTTGATCTATAAAATGAAGAAATTTGGTTGAATAACTTCCCAAATCTCCTGCAAATCTCAGTGTTATGCTAATCCTAAAATCCTAGGTACCCTATAGTGGGGGCGATATTTCTAGCAGTGTCTGATTTTTTCTATAAAATGATTTACATGTGTCATTCCATTTGATCCTCTCTTCTCCTTGGGTTAGACAGCGAAAGAATTGTTATTATCCCCATTTTATAAATAGAAAATCTGCAGCTCATGAAAATTAAATGACTTGCCTGAGGTTATTTCATAAGTGAAACAGCTCCTTGGGACTGACACTCAATGAAACTGTAGTATCTTATCTATCTAATTGCACCACACACCTTCTATTGGACCTATGATGGCTCTCTGGTGCCCCAAGCCCAGGCACGTCTGTCTGGCTTTCCAAGGCTCTTGTCAGTCTGGGCCTAGCCCACCTAGCTAAATCTCTTTCCCATTACTTTTCAACATTCCCTCACAACTTCATATTTTAGCCCATCTTCCTTTGTCTAAGTGAAAGATAACGTGGACATTTCCATGGTGACCTATTCCCATCAACACCATAAGCAGAATCACATACCTGCTCTTTAGTAGCTCAGCCCCTACTGAACTCACTGTGTTTGGATGTGCAACTGGTACCTCAAATGCTGATGTCAATAATAGGAGGTGGAACTGTCCAAATGCTGAGAGGAGAAATTCCTGTAATTGGCAACACAATTTTGATGGTGCTTGTTGATCAATTTCCAAGCTATCTTAAAGGGAGAAATATTTTGAAAGAATGTACAAGACAAAATAGAGTAAGATTCATTTTAATGACTAAATTAATCAGTTAACAAGCATTTATTATGTGCTTCCTATGTGTTTGGTGCTGTGCTAAACACTGAGGGTGCAAAAAAAGTTTAAAAACAAATGAAGCATAAACAACAGAAAACAGACCAAGAGGACTTCAACAACCAGACTGACAAATTCAATGGCCTTTGCTCTCAGTTCCCCTTTTTATGACTTCTTGGCAGGAATTGACTCTGTTGACTACTTTCCCCTCCAAGATATTCTCTTCTTTCTAGATTTTCATTACACTGATGTCCTGGTTATCTTCCTGCTTGTCAGACCAGTCTTTTTCTTTCCATATCTTCATCCAACCCTGCCTCAGTGAGTTGTTGTGAGAATACATGAGTTAAGGCATGGGAAGCACTTTTTTGGCCAGCTGTCCTGAGTTCTAGTCATTTTCATGTGAGGGCTTTAGTAGAGGGTGTAACAGACTAATCAATCCACCCTGATGCCCAGCTGTTTTCTTCATTCCCTCCCAGTTCTGAAATTTGCTACTTCAAGCTCTAAAGCACAGGACCATAAATTTAGTGATAGAAGGTACCCAATCCAAACCTTTTATTTTGTCATTGGGAAAACTGAAGTCAGATATCTTGCTCAGGGTCCCATTGCTAGCAAGTAGCAGAAAGGAGATTCAAACTTAGAACCTCCAGATCCAGCCTTCTTTTTGCTACCATACTATCTGACCTCCCAATTCTTATATTCTAGGTTCTTCTGGACTCATATACATCAAAGGGAGTGCCTGTGACCTTTATGCCAGGATACAGAAGGGCCATTTTTCTCCACTCCCTAGCTGAACTCACATCTTGTCATCTGGGAAGTTGCCACCAGTAAAACCCACAAGTCAGAGGCCTCTTCTTTTATTGGATGCAGCATCCCACTCTTTTTCTGCTGTCATGTGCTGAGACGGGAGGACTAAGGTACCACTTGGGGTCTATTGCAGCTTTCTAAGGCCCCCAGAAGCCCTCTCAATGCTGAGCCAACACACAGCCAGAAGCAGCCAGGAAATTAATCATTCCCAAAGGCCCATGCAATGAGTGACCTTGCTACTGATTTCTAGGGAAAGTGAACATATTCTACAGCTTCTTCTAGCTCTGGTATTCTGTATTCTATGATTTTAATATCTGAAACAATGAATAAGTAATTTTAAATCACTCTCCCATCCAATCAATCCAAAGGTGGGCCATCTCCCCTCTCAGGAGACTCAGTTTTCTTTTCTGTAAAATGCATTAGTTAGATTAAATGACCTCTAAGGCCTATTTCATCCCTGAATCATGCATACTATGATCTTATATTCTTTCCTAAATTACTATTAAAGAAGTCTGTAAACAGCTAGTTACGACTGCAAAAGTAACCAGGCACTGAATATTCTAATAAGTACTTTGTTACCTTCAAATAATGCATTATAAGCTCGATACACATGCACTGAATTATGGTATAATTCATTACACATTCTCACAAAAAGGGCCTCAAATATGTGGTTATTCTGCTCGTGCTATTGTGCAATCCCTTTTCTTTGTAAGCCTTTGCTTTCCCAACGAGCCTGAAATGGCTCTTTTGTTAATCTGCCTTTGTGAGTAATGGTAGCTTAGGAGAGAACAGGACTGCTAAGTGATAGAATTTAATTTCATTAGAAAATTTTAAATTGCAAAGGTGGAACAACAGCAGACCCCCATTGGGGGAGAGCAGTGTCAAGCAAATGAATGATTTCTCCAGAGTTGAAAGGAGCCCACTGATGAGGATTTGTCATTTGCTGTCAGAGTCAGACCTGGCAGCTGGCAGGCCTACTTTACCAAGGGGGGCTCTGGGATACCTCTTGCTGTCTGCCGACTCCCTCAGTTGCTGGTCGTCACTAGCTTCGAGACTGAAAGGAACAATGACTTTAGACCAGGATCTGCTCTTCACTGTCTTAACTCTATGCATACAATTATCTGCACGGCAAGTTTCTCTAGAGACATTATTGGCTTCCCCATCAGAGAACACATAGGACAGTCAGGCACTCTGTGTCCTCATGTCCAGGCTCCTTAATTCAATAGATTATAAATAACTCATTGCATTTTAACCCTTAGATGAGGCACTCATCTATTTATAGTGTAGTGAGGCTCAATGAGGCTACAGAGGCTCTCTCAGGGAGCAGTTTTCCAAGAAATCGATGGCAAGGTGACTCATTTCTTGGGCCTTTGGGGATGATTAATTTCCTGGCTGCTTCTGGCTATGTGTTGGCTAAGCATTGAGAGGGCTTCTGGGGGCCTTAGAATGCTGCAATAGACCCCAAGTGGTACCTTGTCCTCTCTCTCAGCCCATGACAGCAGAAAAGGAGTGAGATGCCACATTTAATAAAAAAAGAAGCTTCTGACTAGCAGATTTTACTGGTGGCAGTTTCTTAGGTGACCAGATATGATTTCAGCTAGGGGTGGAGAAAGACAGTCCTCCTGTATCCACGCATAATGGTCACAGGGGCTCCCTTTGTATAGCATAGGCTCATTCAGCATACTGGGGCCCCAGGAGCTCTTGGCCACTCTTGCAAGTTTTCTTCCTTTAATATTGATCAGGAAGGCCTTTGCATGCTGATGAGAATTTGGTGGGCCACTATCATCTCAGAGGTTCAGGAAAAGCCTCATGTAGGAGATGGAGCTTGATCTGAGTCTTATAGGAAATGAGGAACTCTGTAAGGCAGAGGTAAAGAGGGACAACGTTGTTTACATGTGGACCAGCTGGTGTAGACATGGAAATGGAGCTGTGGTGTGTATAGAATAAAGAGTAGGAAAGTCTGGTTACACGGGAGAATGTGTGAGGGGGAGCATTGCAGAGATTAGGACTTAACAGGTGGCAGAGCAGGGCTTTAGACCCCAGCTTTAAGCTTTAAAGGAAGATTGGGATTCCATGCAAGTTTCTCTTTGTAGCAGAGGAAATAGAGGGCTGGAAAGGTTTTCCTGAGTCCCAGAGTGAGTCCATGATGAACCAAAGATTCCTGCCTGCCCCTGCTTGCTGACCTCCTACCTGACACACATTCTCCCCTGCTATGCTTTCACCTCTTTACTATCTGACGCTCCAACATTAAGAGGTCTAGAAAACCATTTGTTAAGAGGTGACTGCTCAAGGGATGGGCATTTGAAGTAACAGTGACCTCTTCACTTTTATGGCTAGGAGATCAATTTTCTTAGCATCCCCAAAGCCTACAATTTCTGAGGGCTTATAGCTCTCCTTCAATGGACTTCAGTAGGCAGCATGTATTTTTTTTCTTCCCACATAGTAAATTAAAAGGCATATTTTCCATACTCTAAAGGTATCATAAAAAATATCTTAGCAAGGGAAGTCGATCTAGGAAACATACAGATTAGGCAAGAGAAAAGGGTGGAAAATATGAATCATAGAATAGTTATTTTAATAGCACTCAAATAAAGGCTGGATAATCTTTTTTTTTCTGAGCTTGGGATCAGGGAGCTCTAAATCTTCAGCCTTGGCTTCATTTTATAGAATGAGCACTAGATTTGAAGTTAGAATCAACTTCAAGCCTAGATGGGAGACTTGCTGTGTATGTGACCTTTGACAAGGTCCTTTACTTTGCTAATCTTGTTCTCCCGCTATGTAAAATGAGGAGGATGGCTTCCATGATCTCGGATTTCCTTTCTAGCACTAAATCTGTAACTTTATGACCTTTGGAATCTCCATGAGATCCTCTGATCATTTGGGTCTCAGTTTACCCACCTGTAAAATGAGAGTGTTGGAGTAATTTTCAATGTAATTTTGATGCCTTTTGTTTATACACTATTTATGTTTTCTATTGAGTCCATCCCACCAAACCTATGACAGAGAACCATTCATTTCAGTAAAGAATAAAAAAGAGGAATAAAGAAAAAGTCCAAAGAAACCACAAAATTAATTAGAATATCCAAAAAGGGTGACATTATTTGTAGTGTTCTATATTCATGGTCCCCCACAGTGCAAACAAGTGATGAGGAGAAGACTCTTATATCATCTTTTCTTTGGGGCCATTCTTGGTTATTAGAATATTTTTGGCACTGAGTTTCAATTCTTTGGTTATTTTTATTCTACACATTTATACTATTATAGTCATTGTGTATATTTTTTTCCTGGTTATGCTCACTTCACTTTGTATCAGTTCATATATCCTTCCATGTTTCTTTGCATTCACTGTCTCTCACAACTCAATAATATTCTATTATGCTCATGTGGTACAATTTATTTAGCTGTCCCCAGTCAGTGAGCATCTACTTTGTTCCCCATTCTTGGCTACCCCCAAAATGGTATCAATGTATTAAAAATGGGACTTATCTTTTCATTTCTATTCTCCTTGAAGTATATGTAAAGCAGTGGGATCCCTGGGTCAAAAGTCTGGACATTTTAGTCCCTTTGAATAATCTCAGTTTGCTTTCAAGAATGGTTAGACTGCTTCACAGCTTCATTAATGGTACATTAGTGTGCTCAGCTTTTCACCAACCTAACAATACCAATTATTTCCATCTTTTGCCAACTTTGCCAATTTGCTGGATTTGAGGTAAAGACTCATGGTTGTTTTTATGGCTGCTAATAGTTTGCAGTTCTTTTGATAACTATTTATATGCTTATATCATTTCATAGTATCATGTTTTGAGAAATGGAGGGAATTTCATTGGTCACCTAGTGCAGCCTATGCCTGAATGGAATCCCCATTGTACTATGCTGGACAACTATTCTACATCTACTTTCCTCAAGGAACCTCTATTTGAAGATCCCCAAGGAGGGGGAACCCCCTGCCTCTCTAGACATCCCATTTCCCTTTTTAGCATCCTTCATTGTTATGAAGTTTTTGTTTTTTTCTTCCTGGCATGGAGCCTGAATGTGCCTCTTTGCATCTCCCCTCCCCCGTCTTTCACCCCCACAACACACACGTTGCTTCTAGTTTTGCTTCTCAGAATCAAATGGAATAAGGCTAATCACTCCTCCACATGATAGACCTTCCAATACTTGAAGGAGGTAGCCATGTATTCCTTGAACCTTCTCTTTTATAGATTAAACAACCCCAGTTTTTATCTTCCTACGACATAGACTTAAGGTCTGCCATCAGACTGGTCATATATTTTTGTTAATTTTCCATATATCTTGGATATCAAACAAATCTTAACCAGGGAAATCTTTGTGCCTCTCTCATTGCAGCCCAAGATGACATTATTTTTTTGATTACCATATCACACTGTTGCTTCCTTTTGACCTCAAGGTCCATTAAAAGTCACAGAATCTCAGAATGTGAATTTAATAGGACCTCAGTGCCCATCTGGTCCAACCTTTGTACAACAGGAATCCTGCTAGAACATAACTCTAACATCTTCATTACAGGACTGCTGTCTAAACTTGTTCCCCCACATCCCAAATGGCCAGTTTTTATTTTATATCTATGTGGAGGGCTTTATAGTTTTCCCTATTTAACTAAGTCCCTTCCTTCCTTCCTTCCTTCTTTCCTTCCTTCCTTCCTTCCTTCCTTCCTTCCCTCCGTCCCGCCCTCCTTCTTTCCTTCCTTCCTTCCTTCCCTCCGTCCCGCCCTCCTTCTTTCCTTCCTTCCTTCCTTCCTTCCTTCCTTCCTTCCTTCCTTCCTTCCTTCCTTCCTTCCTTCCTTCCTTC
>NW_020954615.1:12042057-12098321 GCF_900497805.2 Vombatus ursinus | reverse complement strand
TTCCTTCCTTCCTTCCTTCCTTCCTTCCTTCCTTCCTTCCTTCCTTCTTTCCTTCCTTCATTTTCTTCCTTGCTTCCTTTCTTCTCCATGCCTGAAGCCCTTTCAGCTTGGTCAAAACTAGTGCTAGTCAGAGTTGGTGCTTACTGGGCATGATGCATGAATTGTATTTAAAGGCAGACAGTCAACAAACATTTATTAATTACTCACCTGGTGCCGAGTGCCATGCTAAACACTGGAGATATAAAGAAAGACAAATACACAGTCCCTACTTTCAGGGAGCTTACATTCTAAAGGAGGAAAAAGCATGCAAATAATCAATCTACTAATCAATAAACATTTATTAAGTGCCTACTATGTGCCAGGCACTGTGCTAAGTGCTGGGGATACAAAAAGAAGCAAAAGACAGTCCCTGTTCTCAAGGAACTTACAATCTAATGGGAAAGACGACTTACAAACAAATATATACAAAACAAGCTAGATGCAGGACAAATAGGAAGTCGTTAACAGAGGGAAAGTAGTAGAATTAAGAAGTGTTAGGAAAGGCTTTATGTAACACACGGGGTTTTAGTTGGGACTTAAAGGAAACCAGGGAAGTTAGGAGGCAGAGTTGAGGGAGGAGAACATTTCAGGCATGGCAGCCAGCCAGAGAAAATGCCTGGAGGTGAGAGATGGAGTGTCTTATTTGTAGAACAGTAGGGAGACTGTCACTAGGTCAAAATGACTATGTACTTACAAGATACATACTGCAGAATGGAAGGTAACTACAGAGGGAAGGCATTAGCAATGCTGAAGGGAAAAGATTGTAAGGGCCCCTACCAAAGGGAGGATTTTGTGATGTCTTCAAGAAAGCTAGGAAATAGAGGAGGTAAAGAGGGAGAGTTTCCCAGGCAGAAGGGACAGTGAGTGTAAACACCCAGGATTTGGAGGTGGAGTGCTGTGTGAGGAGCAGTGAACAGGCCAGAGTAGTTGGATCATGCACTGTTTGCAGGAGAAGGGGAAATGACCCAAAAGATGGGAAGGGTTCAGATTGTGAAAGGCTTTAAAAGCCCCAAAGAGCAATTTCTATTTTTTATTGAGGCAATAGGGAACTACTGGTCCTTACTGAGCATGGTAGTGATGAGATCAGAACAGGACTTCAGGAAATTCTCTTTGGCAGTTGAGTGGAGGATGGTTTGGAGTGGGGAGAATCCCAAGGCAGGAAGATTGATGGACATCAGACTTGGGGTGCTGAGGGTTTGGATCAGGAACACAAGTGACTTGCTCAAGGTCATACAGATAAAAGGTGGTAGAGTTGAGACTGGAGCCCCAGTCTCCTGATTCCAAATCATGGGCTCCCTCTGCTGAACCACACTGCCCTTGATGAATGTTTTCTATGTTATGTGTATTCAAGAACATTCAGGCTTACCTTCCTGTCTCTGTCTCTCTTTGTCTCTCTCTGTGTCTCTGTGTCTTTCTCTATATCTCACAGACACTCTTTCTTTTTTAAGTTAAGTGTTTGCCTTTTCTCCACTGCTTAGGAGAAGGGCCTTCCTTCTGTTATACCTTTAATGACAATGACACTTTGGACAAATGCAGACAGTTCCCAAATTGCCTCTTAGCAAGTTCCTCCTTGTCAGCTCACTCCTGGGCCTTGGTGGCCCTTGAGAAGATTGATCACTCATCTTCTTAATTCCAGCCTTAATGCCTCTGCACATGATAAATAGCCTCTTTACTGGCCACTTTTGCCACTTCCATGGCCAAGGTCCACTTAGCCGATGAAATACTCTCTTCTGCCAGAACACTTAAAGGGATATCAGATTCTGTGGCAAGGAAATGTGAGAAGACAGATTGGAGTGTGTGTTAGAAGCAAGGGTCTAATGGAATCTTGGCATAGTGGGTGAGGAGACTGGAGGCCTGGGTTCAAACACTGACCTGTTGTTAGTCAATTGTACAACTTTGGGAAAGTTATCTTTTATTGTATCTGTAAAGCCTTAGTATGTTGCCTGACACATAATATGCACTTAATAAATGTTTGTTCCCTTTCCTCGTCATTAAATCTCTTAGCCTTGTCACCTATTAGATGTGGATTAGATAGGATTTAGAGGTCCAGTGAATCATGGTGCCTAGATATCTGGCCTTGAAGTCAGCAAGGCATGGATTCAAGTCTCATCTTTGGCACTTACTGGCTATGTGACCTGTGTCAAACCACTAAGCCCATCATTGATCTAGGCATCTTTCTGAGATTATTAAGTTGTAGAGAAGTTACCAATGTGCATTGATAGACAGATCATCCTCTCCTAGAAGTTCCCTATACCAACAACATTATAGGTTCAGTCCATATCTAGGCAGGATTTAGACCTTAGAGATAATCTAGGTCATTCCTTTTGTTTTTCAGAGGAGGAAACTGAGGTCTAAGGAGGTAAAGTACCTGGCTCAAGGCCAGGCAATTAGTAAGGTATCAGGGACAAGATTTCAACCCAGGACATTTGATCCACATTTAGTTCTTTTCCTACTAGATGATAATACCCTTTCAGGAGAAGTCTAAAATCTTTTTTTAAAGCTCTACTATTTTATTTGAAAATAGTACCCAGGGTACAGAGGGGTCAATCTAGAAGTGCAGGGCCTTAACAGAAAGAGGGGGTCTTTAACACAAAAGTGTTATGAGGGCAATCCATCCTGAAGGTAAGGTGACTCAAAAGGTAGTAGGAGAGAACAGGGGAACTTTTCAGCAGAGTTCATAAATGATTTGATGCAATTCAACAAACATTTATTAAGTACTTATTGTATGTAATACCCTGGGTTAGATGCTGGAGATGGTTAGGGGAATGGGTTAGAGGAAATTAAAGGAACTGAATGGTCCTTGCCTTTAGGGAGCTCCCATTTTCCTGAGAGGTATACCATATAGACACTGAGAAGGAAGACCAAGGTCATTTAATGGGGAAGAGAACACGTTGCCTGACACATAGGAAATTCTATTAAATGCTTTATTTCTTTACCATTAACAACTAGATGGGGCATACAGCAAAGGGGTCAATTAAGTAACCCATACCCTTAAAAGAAACTCTTATGCCTGAAGTTCTCTTTCCTCCCATTCCTATCATGTTAAATCCACAGCTTCCTTTAAAACTTAGCCCAATTGTCATCTTTTGTTGGAAACCCTTTTCTGCCCTGCCCCAGTCCCTCAGCAGTTAGCTGCCTTTCCACCAAGATTATATTGTTTCTATTTTATATATGTCATTTTTATACTTATATCTGCAGATGTTGTCTCCTTAAGTAGAATACAAAGGTTGGGGGCTATTTCATTTTATTCTTTGTAGCCCCAACATAATACAGTGACCAGCACACAGTAGGTGCTTGACCAGAGCTTGTTGGTTGATAGATCAATTTCTCCCCTGTGATGAAACAGAGTAAGTCTATTCCTCATTCCATGTAGTAACCCTCAAATATTTGAAGGCAGTTTTCCACCTCCAACCCTCATGACTCCTCTTCTCTCCTATTCTCTCCTCTCCTCTCCTCTCCTCTCCTCTCCTCTCCTCTCCTCTCCTTTCCTCTTCTCTTCTCTTCTCCCTCCTAGCTTCTTTAAATACTGACTTTCTCCTGGTTACTTTCCACTAACTGCTCTCCAGTTTATCCATGTCTTTCCTAAATTACAGTTTTCAGAAGTATACTCAATGCTCCATATATGGTCTTATCAGAGCAGAGGACTAAGTCACTGTTACTTCCTTTTTCTTTGAAGCTTTTCTTCTCTTAATGCAACCCAGGATCATATTAAGTTTTTTGACTGTCACATAGCGCTATGAACTCATATTGAGTTTTCAGACTCCTAAAATCATCAGATCATTTTTTTTGAGAAACTGCTTCCTTCTTAGCCTTATTTCCCTTATTATGTATTTATAATATTTATTTCTTGACCTCAAATACAATGCTTTACATTTATTCTTATTAAATTTCCTCAACTCAGAATAATATTCTTGAATGAAAGTAGAGGCTAGCTACAGATATAATATGAGGGTTACTGGACAGAGTCTTTTCCCAGAAATTGCTAAGTGATAGAAAATAGATTGAATTTATTTTCTCCCCAGTCAACCACACAAGGTGTAGAAAAATCAGGTAGTATTCTATAC
The DNA here is from genome assembly GCF_900497805.2 of Vombatus ursinus. Lineage (NCBI taxonomy): Eukaryota > Metazoa > Chordata > Mammalia > Diprotodontia > Vombatidae > Vombatus > Vombatus ursinus. The sequence continues at coordinate 12,094,218 of NW_020954615.1, read as the reverse complement.
AATATTCTTTGCCTGAGCTAGGTTTGACAAGTCAAACTCTAGTGATCACCAACATCAGGACCAGGACTCTGGAACCTAATTACCCGGTCATAATGAACTGGAGCCTTGAATGATGGTTAAAATCTAAATGGAACTTTATTTATCTATTCTTTTGTAAAAATAAGGAATTTTGAAGCTATTCACTAACGTTTTTTTCCTGTTTACAATTAGGAAAGATGATTTCTTTGAAACACACAAATAAGGGAGATTTAACCTGATTGAATTGGGGAGGAAAAGACTTTTCCGCCATCTTCATCCATAATGTCTCAGTAGTTTTATGAAACTTGATATGAGGAGTGGATTCTATTCAATTTAGAAGGAAAACCCTTTTAATCTCTTTGATTATCTGGTGTCAGATATGAGAATGCAAATTAGTTAATACCTTCTAAGTGCTACTTCCTACATGAAAACTCCTAGGCAAATCACATCTTCTCTCTGGGGATCCTCCTCATAGATCCATATAGCTAGCATTCAAAGTGACCTCAGATGTCATGCACTCCAAACCCTTCATTTGGCAGATGAAGAAAATGAGACCCAAAGAGATCAAGGGTGGTCACAAGATAACAAAGGCAATAGTAAACATCAGAGATAGGATGTCAATTTAGGTCTGCTAACTACAAGGCCATGTATTTTCTTGCAAAATGTGAGGGTTAGATGGCTCAGTTGTTCCAGTCATATATGACTCTTCGTGACTCCATTTGGGCTTTTCTTGACAAAGACACTGGAGTGGTTTGCCATTTCCTTCTCCAGCTCATTTTACAGATGAGAAAACTAAGCAAACAGGGCTCAGTGACTTGCCTAGTGTGATCCAGAGTAGCATTTGTTTTTCTGATTAAATCCTCTTTATGTTATTATTCATTAGGTTGCCCAATCCAGTGTAACATAATAAGCATTTATTAAGTATATTACAATGGTGAAGTGGATAGAGCATGGGATCAGGAGTCAGGAAGACATCTTTCTGAGTTCAAATCTGGCCTAAGACACTTATTAGCTATGTGACATGGGAAAGTCATTTCACACTCTTTGTCTTAGTTTATTCAACTGGAAAATGAGCTAGAGAAGGAAATGACAAACCATTCTAGTATCTCTGCCAAGAAAATCCCAAATGGGGTTGCAGAAAGTCAGACATGATTGCAAAACAACTGAACAACAAAAAAAGTTTGAAATACTGTGCTGGGTTGGTAATACTAGGGGCAACTAGGTGGTACAGTGGATAGAGTGCTGGACCTGGAATGAGGAAGGTCTGAGGTCAAATCTAGCCTCAGATATATACCAGCTGTGTGAGCCTGGGTTAGTCACTTAAACTCTGCCTCAGTTTCCTCATATGTAAAATGGAATAATAATAGCATTTGCCTTCCACAGTTGTTATGAAGTAATGTTTATAAAGTCAGATAATATTTGCAAAGCACTTTGAAGAGTTCCTAGTATACAGTAAGTGGTATATAAATGTTATTACTATTGTTTAAAGACAAAGTCTGAATCCATTTCCTTCAAGGGACTTGAGTTCTATTGGGTGAGGGGAGAGGGGACGATAGGGTTGGAGATATAATCCAGATTTTTGTTTCATCGACATTATCATCTAGACAAACTTCCCTCATCAAATACCAATGAGGCTAATTTTTGAAAGCAATTGTCAATATTTCAATATAAATGTTTGTGGAATTATTTGAAGATAATGGTGGATCAATGATCTCATCTTACTGATGGTAAATCAAGACAACCAGTACAAAAAAGTGGAGATGATTATATAGGAGTATTGTTGCATATACATACATGCATGCATGAATACATATATACATGCATACATATATACATGCATACATATACACATGCATGTTGTACATCTATACAGGCCTCATTGAGAGAGTAAGAAACACACAAACCATTACAAATATGAAGTCATGTAAAATAAATTGCCTCATGGGTCAAGTTCTTTTAAAAAAAGAAAAAGTTTACTTTATTCTCTATCTGGATATAGATAGCATTTTTCATACATAGCTCAAAAATAGGTATATTCTTTTTCATTTCCATTCCATATTCTCCAGATGTCTATCATATGCAATTATTCTAAAATTCTATCCATCATCTCAACTCCTATTAATTCCATCTCAGTAGACTGGTGATGGTAACATTCTTAGGGGTTACATCTATGATCTTCCCATATAAGAATATTAACTGTTTATCCTTCTTTGGTCCTTTATGATTTCTCATTCATGTTTACTTTTTGTGCTTCTTGTATTTGAATGTTAGATTTTCTCTTCAGTTCTGTTCTTTCCATCATGAATGCATGAAAGTCCTCTCTTTCATTAAGCGTCAGTTTTGCTGAGTAGCTTATTCTTGGTTGTCATCATAACTCCTTTGTCTTCTGGAATATCATTCCACACTCTGCATTTCTTTAAAATTGTAGCTTTTAGATCTTGTGTGATCTTGCCTTTGGTTCTATGGAATTTGGATTTTTCTTTCTGCTTGCCTGAAGCAGTTTTTTCTTGACCTGGGAGTTCTAGATTTTGACTATAATATTTCTGGGAGTTTTCATTTGTGAATTTCTTTCAGAAGGCTACCAGTGGATTGATTTGATTTATATTTATTCTTTTGCTTCTTAGATATCTGGGCAGTTTTCCTGTGTATTTTATTGAAACATTATATTTGAGCTTTTTTATCATGGTTTTCAGGTAGTCCATTCTTAAATTATCTATTCTTGATCTATTTTCTAGGTTAGCTGTTTTTTTTCCTGACCTAGAAAAAAGAAATATTTCACATTTTCCCCTATTTTTTTCAGTTTTTAACCCTTTTATTTGTTTTTTGATGTCTCTTGGAGTTAGCTTCTACTTGGCCAATTTTAAATTTTTTTAAGGAATTATTTTCTTCAATATTTTTGTACCTCTTTTCAGCAAGCTGTTAGTTTTTTTTTATCATTTTCTTGTATGACTTAAATTTCTTTTCCAAATTTTCTTCTACCAGTCCGATTTTTAAAAATAACTTTTTGTCACTTTATCTCATTCTTTAACTCTCCTAGGACTTCTTGTTGGGCTTGTGTCCAGTTCGCATTCTTTCTTTGTGGTTTTTCTTGTAGATGTTTTCAAGTCAATGTCTTCTTCTTTGTTTGTGTCTTGAGCTTTCTTGTCACCATAGTAGCTTTTATGCTGTTTCTTTTTTGTTTCCTTCTTTTTCTAGCCTATTTCTTGACTTCAGATTCTATGTTAGTGTTGGGCGTTGGGCTCTGCTCACTTCTAGAGGAGTAGTGATTGTGATGTCTGGCCTGAACTCCTGTCTTTTTTATGTCCTGCTGTTTCTATAGCTCAGTCTGGGGGCCTATAAGTTTTCAGTGCTTCCAAAGTGATATGATCCAGAGGAAGTCTGTCACTGCCTTCTTGGTCTTTGCTCAGCAAATTGTGAACCTGGTTCTGGTCTCTTGGCTTGTATGTGGTTAAATTTCCTCAGACTGCTTCTGGATTCAGTCACAGGCTGCTGGGAAATTCTGCAGGTTCAGGGCATTTGAACTGCTGACTTGCCCTTGGTTTTAGTCTACTATCTTGGTTTATTCTTCTGAAGGCTTATAGGTAGGACTATGTAGGATTGGAACTGAGTCTCCACTCTGTTTTTAGTTTCAGAGCTACAAATCTAAGTTTTTGGAACTTGTTCTTTGCTCCTTAAGTGGCAAGGCCCCTGATTACACTGCTCTACCTTGGAATTGTGACCCAGAATTGAAAAAAGGTGACGGAACTTCCAGATGACACCTGTTCTTGCACCCACTGCTAGGACAAGGTCTGATGGGATTCTTTATATTCAGGTGTTCAGTCTCCTTGCCAACCCTGGATCCTGGACTATTCCCTGCCACTGCTGCCGTCACTTGATGATACAGTCCTGGACAGTTACTGCTTCAGTGCCTACGTAGACTTTTCTGTTTATATTGCTAAGTTACCTTCCACTGGAAAATGACTCACTGTAGCTTTTTTTGGGGGCTTTACTGAGCAGAATTTGGTTTAGCACACTTTCCAGGTTTTTATGGAGGAGGTTGTAAGGCAGCCAACGGAAAAATTTCTATCTCTTACTCTGTCATCTTGATCTGCCCATTGTCTACTCTTTGGATCCTGAATCCATTCCTGAATCCAACTAATTGCATTATCCTCTCTCCCACACTTCCTCCTCTTCTTCACAGTATAACATGTAAAGCTTTTCTAATACCTTTAGAATGTATAGCCTTAAAGATATCTTGCCTTACCTCTACTGAAAGTCATTTCTCCAGCTTTGTAACTCAGCCATTGAGTCCTTATTCTGGGATTTTTTAAAAAATCAATCAACTTCATAGCTACCTTTAATTCACAGATCTAGATTAGGCCAGATTCATTGAGATGTGGATGCCCTATTTTTACAGAAGACAAAATTTGGGTCATAGGAAAGTGACTATCCTAAGGTCACACAGCTAGTCAGTGTCAGAGCTGTGGCCTGAAGCCACATGCTCTGGTTTTAAATCCTTGAAGATAACCTCATTTAGTAGTGGAATCCAAAAAGACATGAAGTGGATCATTTCATGGTTGCACTATGAGCCAAGCAAGCCGGCTGCCAACAAGTTTTTTTTTCCTTTTTAAAAAATTCCAACTTTAACAAGTGTGAACCTGAGGGCCAATGTAGGGTTATGACTTAACAAGTCACCAGACATGATGGATGTCTCTGTGGTCTTGAGAATCCATCACTTTAATATTTATCACCACATTAAAGTCATTCTACAACATTTAAATTCTTATTAATTCTAGAAAGGTTTTACATCTTTTAAAAGACACCTCACCAATGTTCCTTTGATGGTTTTAAAGATTTGAACAGATCTATGTGCTCTGTGAACAGATGGAAGGCATGATATTCATTCTTACTAGACTTGTTCCTTGGGTGTCAACCAGAAAGAAGCAAGTTGAAGTAAGAAAGGTTGAGGACCTGGATTGGGGGTGTGGTCTTGTGAGCAGAGAAAAGGGGGACATATGCTAGAGATGTGAAGGTAGAATCAACCTGACTTGCAACTAATTAGATTTGATGGGTGATGGAAAAGGAGAAGTTGAGGTTGGTCTTAGGTTGGGAGCCTAGATGATTAGAAAAATGTATCTAATTAAAGAAATAGAGATGTTAGAAAGAAGGGTGTTTTGTGTGAGGAGAGATGAAAAATTGAGAATAGGAGAAATTCAATTTGACATGCCTTTGGGGCATTAAGGTAGAGATATCTATTAGGAAGATGGAGATTTAGGAGAAGAGCTCCAAAGACACATAAGAGCTGACTATGTAGAGCTGGGAATCATTTGTATAGCAATAACAACTGAATGAATATAAATTAGACCTCTGAAAGGATGTTGAGATGAAAGAGAAAAAAGTCCAGCATAGAGAATGGCAGAACACCCATTCAAAGAGAATGAGGCACGTTTATGAGCAGCAAAGCAGAGGGAGAAGAAATGATCACAAAGGTAGGAGGAAAATGAGGAGAGAACAATGTCCAGAAAAGTCTAGGAAAGGGGTGACTAGGTGGCAAAGTGGATAGAGCACTGGCCCTGAAGTCAGGAGGACCTGAGTTCAAATCTGGCCTCAGATCAAACACTTGACATTTACTAGCTGTGTGACCCTGGGCAAGTCACTTAACTCCAACTGCCTAAAAAAAGTCCAGGAAAGAGAGATTATCTAGGTCAAAGGGGGTGGTCAATAGTGCCAAATAATTTAGAGAGGTCCTGAAGGTTGGTGACTAATACAAAAGACCATTGAATTTAGCCATTAGTTGAGACCATTAGTAGTCTGCTTATGAAAGAGCACATGAGTGGCAATGTTGGATGTCAGATTTTAAGAAACCGAGAAGGGAATGAAAGTAGCAATAGCTTTTCCTATGAGTTTTGCAGTTGAAATAAGAAGAGATGCAGTAAAATAATTTGATTGACTGGTAGGGACATGTGAAGGATTTTGAATGATTGGAGAGAGTAAATCACATATGCTGACAGCAAGGGAAGAGATTAGAGAGATTAAATATTGGGGGGAAGAGAAATATCAAAGGGGCAAGCTCCTCAAAGAACCTGAGGGGGTGGTATAAGGCTTGGCCCGGGAAAGAAGGGCCACCTCTTTATCAGAGCAAAAGTAGAGAGAATGGGAGATGGATGATGCTGAAAGGTTTTGAGATGGAGATTTGGAAAGAAACTAGTGATTACTGCATTTACTTCAATTTTCTCCTTAGAGAATGAAGTGAGGGCCTCTGCTGAATAGGTGCAGGAAGAGGATGATTGAGGAGACTGGTGAAAGAAGAGAAGATTTAGAACAGCTTCCATAGGGAGTGACATAGGAAGCCAACCAGAGAGGAATGAAAGGACTACTGTTCTTCAGGGGTGACTCACTTGGGGTAACATCATTTATATTTGCAGTGGACCCAGTCATCAAGGTTGTGAGACTTCTTTCAGCAACATGCCAGAAAGATTTGAAAAGGTGGACTAACTGATGATAGAAGTAACGAGTGCCTGAGGTATAGAAAGGCATGAAAAGTGATAGAACACAGGAGACTGAGGAATTGGAAGGTAGAAAGCATTGTTGTGATGAACTAGATAACTATCCAGTCAAGATTTTGATGAGAGGAAGTTGAGGTCAGAATATCAATGATGGACTGAGAATGGATGAGAAATGTGGAAGGGGTGGAGTGATAGTGACTAATGATAGGTTTAGGAGGAGGGAAACTCAAGTGAAGATTGAAATGGCAGGAGGATGTGATCAGAAAGAAGACTTCCATGACCCTTGACTTACAGTCAGCAAGATGGCATATTAGAGTGCTAGACTTGGAGTCAAGGAAGACCTGAGTTCAAATTCTCCCTCAGTTATGTAACTGTAGGTAAGTGGCTTAATCACTCAACCTTGGTTTCCTCATCTGTAAGTGACAACGATGACCCATAAATATGAAGTGGATTATGTTTGTAAAGTCCTTTGTAAAACTTTGCACTACATAAAAGTGGCTGGACAAGCTGTGGTATATGCTTGTGATGGAATACTATTGTGCTATAACAAATGATGAGTTCCATGATCTTAGAAAAACATGGAATGACTTGCACAAAATAATGAAGAGTGAAATGAGCAGAACCAAGAGAACATTGTATACAGTAACAGCAATATTGTTTTAAGAATGACTTTGAGCAAATAAGTCATTTTGACTATTATAAATACCCCAATTAACTATAAAGAACATATGAAGACACTATATACATCCAGAGAAAGAACTGTTAAATAAAAATGTATAGAATAATTTTCCATATATATACCTATTTGTGTCTAATGGTAGCCATCTCTAGGACATTGGGAGGGAAGAAAAAAAGACATTTCACATGATAATTATATTATATATTTAAAAGGAATAGCAAGTTGTACATAATAGATTTGTAGCCTCATGTGTAATCACCTTTTTATTATACTATGTTGTAGACATGTTTGTTTTATTCCACACATTAAAAATAAAATAGTGGCAGCTAGGTGGTGACACGTAACACTCACTAGCTGTGTGACTCTGGGCATCTTTTAACCTCAATTGCCTCACCAAAATAAAATAAAATAAAATAAAAAAGTTATTATTATTATTATTGTTGTGGTTGTTGTTAATAAACATGGAGCAGTTGGTGGTGATGATGATTTCAATAATATGGCCATTCCTGGCTTTAACTGAAGTGAAATAAAGGTACAGATCATGTCAGCGAAGGAGGCTGATGAACTGGAAAGCCATGATGTTGAGGTGATATCAACATGTCTATTGAAGCATCTAAGTACAAGGTATGGTGTTCTGGTGGAGAGGAACACTATGAGCTCGATAAAGACAGAATGATTTCAGGTTCCATAAAGAGCAGACAACAAGGTTGGGGTGGGGAAATATATCTGAATGGGGCAAACTTCAAGTGAGAAGAGGTTGCTGAGTGATAGCAGAAGGAAAGAGAAGGAAGAAGGAGAAGAGAACATGCACTTGTTAAGCACCTACTATGTGCCAGATGCTGTGATGATTGCTTTATAAATATATCATTTGATCTTTACAATAACCCTGCAAGGTAGATGACCATTCTCCCTGTTTTAAAGTTGAATAAACTGAGTCATACATTGGTTAAGCGACTTGCCCAGGTAACACAGCCATTAAATAATTGAGAATGGATTGGAACTCAGGTCTTCCTGACTCCAGACCCAGCAATTTATTCACTGTGTCACCTAATTGCTTATAAATATTTCATGGTATTTTTTGTGGGGGGAAAATGGAGAGATGTTGACTAGAAGATAGTGGAATTAAATTGATTGGGGACTGATCAAAAGAATATCTGAAATGGGAAATGATAAAGAATGGGTCTGGTCTTGCTACCATTCCCAGTGGATCACCAGGTATGGGAAGAGGTACCTCCAAATCAGGAAATAAGGGGCAGAGATGGAATGTTTTGTGGTGGTGATCTAGGTTTCCATTATTGCAAGATGTGAGGAATGTGAGAAGAGATTTAATAGGAAGGAAAGGGAAAAGGGAATAAGCATTTCTTAAGGGCCTACTATGTACCAGGTACGGTGCTAAGCACTTTACAAATATCTCATTTCAGCTTCACATCACCCTGTGAGATAGATGTTATCACTATCTTCATTTTAAAGTTGAAGAAACTGAGGTTAAGAGCCTTGTCCGGGTGACACAGCTAGTAAATGTCTGAGGCCAGATTTGAACCCAGATCTTCCTGACTCCAGGGCCAATGCTGTATCTACTATACCACCTACCTGCTTAGGAAGGACATTTTAAAATCGTAGAATCATTACTGCAGAGGGCATAATGGAAGGGCAGACCTGTACGCATATTGTATTCTTCCAGTAGAATTTCTTCCTTTTGTCTTTGTTTTCCCTGTGCCTGGCACACCACCACAGTCACTTGAACGTGTTTAATTTATAATGATTATTTATTAGAAATTAAATACAAAGCCCCAGGAATGGGAATGCTTTCTATCACCCCTTAAACCACTTTTCTTTCTTGATCTGGAAGATTTTTTTTTAAAAAAGGGAAAAGACAAGACCCAGAATTACATATGTTTTTAGTTTTAAATTATTCTTTTCATTGTCTTTCATACGACAAACCAACCTGCGGGACATGACAAATCAAAGATAACATCGTTTAAAATAAAGAAATCATCTTTCTGTCCACAATGCTGGAAATAAACATATGTTATTGAAAATAAAAGAACAGACATGGCATTTGTTATTAACCTCAGTTGCTTGTTCTAAGTTCAGCATCTGAAGTTATCCTTAATTATTTCCTATAAAACTCAGAAAAAAATAGCCTCATTGCAAATACGACAGCTCACTCTAGACTGTATGTGTTTCTAAGCCACTGGGCACTGGCCTGGGAGATTGCTATGGTGGAAATAATGACTTGGGTGTAGTTAAGGTGGCTGGAGTAAGAACTGCAGTGTATTTTGGGTGGAGATGCATCTCAATAGGGTCATCCCAGGTGCAGACAGTATTCCTCCAGCTTGTAAGTTCAGAAACTCAATTCTGTCTCTCCACTCTGGGAGATTAGGCTCTAGGGGAACAATTTATGGGAAACAAACTCACAAGAGACAGATTCATAAGCCAGAAGGCACTTTTTACTTCCCCTAACTCACATGGTTGTTATGAGGAAAGGACTTTGCAACCTTTAAATGTCTATAGAAATGTTTGCAAGTCTGCCTTTTCTCTGTCATCAGTGACAGTGATCACTGACAAGAGAGAGCAGGTTTAGTATCTCACCCCCTTTTTTTTTTGCTTTTATTTTCTCTGGCAAGCAGGATGACCTCTGGACTGGAAAGGACAGAACAAATATGGCTAATAGGAAGTGTGAGTTGATTCCCAAAATAAGTAAGAAGACAGCAGCCCTAGACGAACTCAAAATACCTGGCCCAAATGAAAAACCTTCTCAAAAATTGAAAGAATTGGCAGAAGTGAATTGCTAAGGTCATGGTAAAAGGGAGAGGTTGACTGGAGAAGGGCCAAAGTCATCACAGTTGTCAAAAAAAGGGAAAGTGAATAGATTCTCCAAACTCTGCCTGTGACCTTGACTTCAATTCTTGGCAATATGTGAGTCTGTATAAATAAAGATACAGTTAGTGAAAAAGTCGAAAGAGGGAGTGTGACCAAAGAAGCCTAGTATGACATTAACGAGATTCAATCACTCCATTCTAACTATATTTCTCCTTTGAACTGGGCTGTTAACTGGTAACTCAGGGGAATGGGGCAGGTATAGTTTGAGTTTTTAGTGTTTAGTTGTATTGCAGTATTTGATAAATGATTTCATGCTATTCCTATGGATAAAATGGAGGGATTTGGGCCAGAAGAGTATAATTAAATGTATTAAGGATTGACCAAATGCCTGGATTGTCAGTCAGTCAATAAGCATTTATTAAGTGCTATCTATGTACCAGGCACTGTACTAGGTGCTGAGGATACAGGGAAAAACATGGTGTCTGCTCGCAAAGAGTCCAATTTTGTGGATGATATTGTGCCAACTGCATTGAGCCTTGGACACCTGCCAGCCTGCCAGAAAGATATCTTGTAATAATGCCAAAGAGTTGGCTTGACCATTCACAGAGGAAAGCTCAAGTGGATCAAGAATACCTTTTGCTGAGTTTAGATCGGTATTTCATCTGATCTTCACAACACCCCTGAGAGGTAAGGATTATTATTATGCCCATTTTATAATCAGATAGTCAACTGGCATTTATTAAGTTCTTGCTGTATGCCAGGCATTGTGCTAAGTGCTGGGGCTATTAAAACACATAAAAGGCAGGCCTTACCCTCAAGGAACTTGCTATCTAAAGGGGAGATACCAGGCACACAAATATATAGAAAGCAAACCATATGCAAGATTAATAGGAAATAGTTAACAGAAGGAAGAACTAAAATTAAGAGGGGTTAGGGAAGGGCTCCTGTGAAAGATGGATAGAACTTTATTTGGGACTTAGGAGCAGTGAGGTGGTGTATTGGATAGAGTTCAGATTCATCGTCAGGGGTTCAAGTTCAGCCTCAGGCACTTATTAGCTGTGTGATTCTGGGCAATTCACTTAACCCTGTTTCCCTCAGTTTCTCATTTGTAAAATAAGCTGGAGAAGGAAACAGCAAACCACTCTAGTTTCTTTGCCAGCAAACCTCAAATAGGTCACAGAGAGTTGAACATGATTGAAAAGCAACTGTGTAACAAAAGGAAGCCAGAGACATCAGTAGGTGGAATTGAGGAGGGAGAGCACTCCAGGCATAGGTGACAGCCAAGAGATGGACAAAACATAGCCTTCCCCCAAAACAAAAAAAACAGCTCTGCACTCAAGGAGTTCACAGTCTAATGAGGGAGACAACATTTAGATAGACATGTAGAAATATGGTATATACAGGAAAAATGAAGATAATTAACAGAAGGAAGGCACTACTCAATCACTGAACATTTATTAAGCACCTACTAAATGCCAGGCGCTGTGCTAAGCACTGGGGTTACAAATATGAAGAGGAAGACAGTTCTTGACTTCAAGGTCCTTACAATCTAATGGGGGAAGAAAACACCCAAATGGGAGCAGAAAATAAGAGAGGTTGTTTGGAGAAGGGAGGAAGAAGGTGCCCAGCCCAGGAATGTGAGTGGAATTTAACCCAAAGGGAGGCAGCTTTTAAGAAACTCACATCAAGGCAGATCAGGAAAGGATTCCTGTACAAGGCAGGATTTTAATTGGTACTTAAAGGAAGTCAGGAAAGGCAGGAGACAGTGATGAGGAGGGAGAACTTTCCAGACATGGGGGATAGCCAGGGAAAATGCTTGGATTTAGGAGATGGAGTATTTTGTGTGATAAAGCCAGGATCACTGGATCTCAGAGTACAAAGAGAGGTTGTGGGGTAAGGTGTAAGAAGACTGTAAAGGTAAGAAGGTACCAGGTAATGGTGGGCTCAAAAGTGAAACAGGATTTTATATTTGGTCCAAGAGGAAATAGGGAACCACTGGAGGCTGAGAGTTAAAAGACATTCTTGCTATTCACTCGTTCAGCCATGTCCAACTCTTCATGATTGCATGGACCATGCTGTCCGTGGGGTTTTCTTGGCAAAGATTCTGGAGTGGTTTTCCATTTCCTTCTCCAGTGGATTAAGGCAAACAGAGGTTAAGTGACTCACCCAGGGTCAAGCATTAGTAAATAGAGGAGGTGGAATTAGAATTCAGGTTTTCCTCATTATGAGTCCAGCAGTTCTATTCTTTATAATGAGCTTCCTCTCTCAGTGTAAATGGAAGCATTTCCCATAGATGTATGCAAATAAACCATAGTTTAGCTGTGCTACCATCTTCAGAGGCTCTAACTGACTCCTATTTTCCAATGCCCTCTCTGAGGTCCTTAGTCATTTTAAACCATGCAGGATTGGCTTCTATTCTCTATGTAGAAACAGGGGCTTCTTGTGTGACACTCACATGCTTATTCCCTGGCAGCTTCTGTGTCTTTTTGAGTCTCAACCTAAATTTTGCTAGCACATGGTTTTTGCATCAGTGGTCTGTCACTGATACCTGGCACAAGACCTTTCTGGAAGTGAATGAACTCAATCAACCATGGGCTGTAAAATCCCACTGCCCAGGAGAACTTTGGATCAGAGGATATTTGATTTGGAAGACCCATTACCTGAATCCCTACACCAATATTCCCACTAAGTATCACCCATGTCTTCTTCTAACACTCCTAGAAAATCATTGCCTCATGAAGCAGTTCATTATTCTCTAATCCATGTTTATTTCCTTCCTAGAAGAGGCTGAATTTATAATGAAACTAAGTGGTTCTCATGCTTACAGGCAATGTATGACAGTGGATAGATTCAAAATGGACCAAGAGAAATATGGTTTTGAATCAAATCTTTGAAGCTGACCAGCTATGTGGGCTTGGGTAAGCCCATTCACTTTCCTGATCTGTAAAGTGAAGAGGTTTGGAGTAGACGGCCTCTAAGGGCCTTTCCATTTCTAAATCTACAATACTCAATACTCTTAGAGCAGAAATGGGAAACCTAAGGGTATATAACTCCTGATCGCTACAGGAACCAGAATAAAATATATTTGGGAAATATTTTAAAAATAAATAAAATACAATTAAACATAGATAATGTTAACTTGTGGTTTTCTAAGTCAATATGTGGTGACGGGATCTGTTTCTATTTGAGTTTAATGCCATTTTTAAAACCTCAATTTCTGCATTAGTAAGTGGGGATAATAATTACAAAGCATGGTTGGTTGGTTGGTTGTTGTTCTTTACTCTCAGAGAGGATCAAAATGGCATCACTATGTTGGAGTCAAGGTGTAGTTTGTCCTACTATGGATGATCAGACCAATATGAGCTTGGAAAGCTCTACCACAGGTACATACATAATACATTCCATCATTACTATCAAATGGAGGCAATGTAGTGTAATTTTGTAGTAGATAGCCTTATATCTGCATTCAAAGAAGATCTGAATTCAAATCCTTCCTCTGATACTTAGCTATATAACACTGGGTAAGTCACAACTGTCTGAGCGTCATTTTGCATATCTATAAAATGAAGAGATTGGCCTAATGTCCTCTGAGATTCTTTCCAATTATAGAACTCTGCATCATTATCATAGATAATAATTGCTAGCATTGACATGGCCCTATAAGCTTTGCAAAGCACTTTACAAATCCTTCTTATCAATTGATCTTCACAACAACATTGAGAGATAGGTGCTAGTATTTATTATTCCTATTTTATAGATGATGAAACTGATGTAGACAGAGGTTAAGTGACTTGCCCAGGATTACACAGCTAGTCAGTCTCTGAATCCAGATTTGAACTCAGGTCTTCCTGACTCCAGACCCAAAATTCTATTTGCTGTTCTACTTGACTGTCTCCCTTCCAGCTTTAAATCTGTGATACTGTAATTAGGATGTAGCTTTAATCTGACAATGAAAATTAATTGAAAAATCACTGAAACCGGAAAAGTTTCTTGTTGGTTTGGAGTGCATATGGACAGACAATTCCTTACTTTATTACAGTCTGGCTAAAGGAAACCCTCACTATGGACTTCAATGAGCAGATAGAGCCTTCCCTTTTCAATGGTCACTATTGCCCAGCACTGAATACCTGTAGTCTAAAGATCCCCACTCCATTTGTCAACAGGAATCAGGAGAATAGCAGGTAACTTTTTTATTCACAGCTTTTCCAGTTGTAGATGGAGTTTATTTCATCTAAAAAGGTTCTTCTTTCTTGATATGAGCCAAAATATACTTGTCAACAGAATGGATTGATCACTCGATAAATATATTTTATCAGCAGAATAGATTAAGCTGTTTGCATTTGTGCTTGCCTGTCCCAATTCATTCCACCAATAAAATATTCTTCATCACCACTCAGTCAGGAATGCTAGCAAAATGTGGTTTATCAACAGCCTTAATCTATCCAGGAAACCGAATCCATTCTGTCCACAATAACTCAATCTCTTCTGTCAACAATGGGATAAAAGTTCACTGTTATTATATTAAAAACTACCAGAGTAACCCCTTAGTATTTCCACTTCGTATATGGAAAGAAGAAGGAAAAGGGCTGCACAGCGCATACAATATAGCAGATGATAACAAGATCTATCATGGAAAAACTGATAATTGAAATGAGAGTGAGTGAGGCCCACTTTAGTTGCATAGGTAGAAAAAATGATTTCAGGATCTTGCCATTTGGTTGGATAAGTATTAATAAGGCATTCATTATGTGCGAAGTCATATGCTTGGACTTGAATATGCAGACAAAAGAAAAACCCAACTCTTCCCCATTTTTCTGTCTAGAAGGGAATGAGATGGGCAGCTAGGTGGCTCAGTGGATAGAGTGCAGGACCTGGAGTTAGAAAGATTTGAGTTCAAATCCAGCCTGAAACATTTACTAGCTGTGTGACCTTGGGCAAGTCACTTAACCCTATTTGCCTCAGTTTCCTCATCTGTAAAATGAGCTGAAGAAGAAAATGGCAAACCACTTCAGTAACTTTGCCAAGAAAACTCCAAATGGAGTCGCAAAGAGTAGACATGACCGAAATAACTGAACAACAAAAACAACAACAAGGGGAAGGAGATAAAATAAGCATCTCATGGTCAGAAAGAATATCAGAGACAATCTATATTTTCTCAATCCACCCTACTCCCATAATGGAATTAAAATTCTTTCTGATCCATTTGAAAGAAATACTATTCAGGCTTAGCTTGAAGAGCATCCCAGTGAAATGGAAACCATGGACCCAGTACTGGATTTGGAGTAAGAGGTGCGAGGTTCTAATCTGATCTCCTCTTTACTACTCATGTGCCTGAGTATGTTGACTTAATTTGTCAGTGACTCAGTTTTTTCATTTGTAGAAGGAGAGTCTGGACTAATGACCTCTGAGGTCCCTTCTAGTTCTGACTCTAGCTCTCCAGGCAGCCTAGTCAGCTTCTGGGCAGATCTAATCGTGGCAAAGCTTTTTTTCCCCCTAGAATCAGACCTAAGTTTGTGTCTTTACAACTCTGACTCATGAGTCCTTGTTTTCTGCCCTATGGCACCAAATGGAATAAGTAGATCCTTCCCCCATTACAGCCCTTTGAATACTTGAAGACTTCAACCAATCAATAATCATTTATCAACTGCTTGCCGTATGCTGGACACTAAGCTAAGAGCTGGGGGTACAACAACAAAAATGTTACAATCCCCTCTCCTTCTAATAGGTGATGCAACAAGTCCACATATAAGCAAATATAGAATATGTATCTGATGAATTAAAGGCAATTTGGGGAAGAGGCACAGTGGAAGATCAGGGCTCAGTTGTTGTATCTTTCCTGAAATCTTGCAGGATGTTACCTTATTCAAGGGAAGCAGCTTGTTTGAGAGGAATGTTTAGGGCTGCATTTACCTCTACCAAATCAATTTTTTTTTTAAATGGAGAAGATGTGCAGGGTATCCTTAAAGTCTTAGTACTGTTTAAAACTTTAATGGCTTAAAACTATTCCAAGACTTTGGGCCACCCTGCATATCATGTCCTCTCTAATGTCCCCATTACACCTTTTTTTTTAAATGAGAAAATGCACTTCATTGGAGAGATTTGGGGAGGTGAGGTATTATGGATATGGAATGCTGCATATGCTTTCAAAAACAGTTAATGTCTATTGGTTCTGCTAAAATAGTATTTTTAAAAAAACTTTGTTAAAAAGAAAGGCTAGTTGGGTAGAACAGGAGGAGAAGGTATTCATTTGGAAATGAATGGAATACAAAAACAAAAAGTGTCATTAAAATAATTCAATTCTTCCCACTTCTTTCAATGTATTCTGTGAAAAAGAACAATAAAAGAAGTTAGAATGTGACAAATATGTGTGAAGTGTCAAGAGAAATCAAGGGAGGAAAAAAATCAGTGATAACAGTGTGTATATGTGTTGTATGTGGTGTGTGTGTGTGTGTGTGTGTGTGTGTGTGCGCGCCTGAGGTGGAGGAAAGAATGTGCAGGCAGCAGATGGCATCTGGCTGGGACTTGAAAAAAAGATGAGCATTTCTAAGGGCAGAAATGTGGGTTGGGTGGGGTCCAGGCACAGGAGCATGAGAGAGTTGATTGAGAATGGAGCTTGGGGAGTAGAGACAGAGCCTCTAATGAGAGGGAAAGACCTGATAGCTAGGTGAAGGAGCAGATATTATTTCTGAGATGATTTCTGATTTGAATTCTGCATAGTAGATTCTATATAATTTGTCTCAAAAATAAATTTCTCCTTTTTGCCTTCTCCCTAAAGGCTTTGACCGCCTCCCACTATTTTAGTGAATTTTTCTCATAGCAAACCTTTCAAAGCAGGTTCCCTGTTTTTGCTCTTGATTGCATTCACCTCCCAGAAACCTCAGCTTTCAACCTCAGACATGGGATCAGAAATCACAGGATCATAGCCTTAAAACTGGAAAGGACTTCAGAAGTCACAGAATCACAGATTTGGAGATCTAAAGGACCTTGAAAGTCACTGAGTCCAATCCCACTTTTTACAACTGAGGAATATGAGACATGCTTGGTTAATTGACTGCTTAAGGCTACACAGCTAGGAATTGTCTGAGGCAGTGTTTGAACTCAGATCCTCTTGACTCCAAGCTCAATACCTTATGCATTGCATCAGCCACCTCATTTTGTAAACGATGAACCTGAAACCCAGAGGTTAAATGATTTGCCTGGGATCACACACCTAGCAAGGGTCTGGGGTAGGGTTTGGACCCAGTTCATCCTGATCTTAGGTCCAGCACTGCACTCCCTAAATGACCTGCCTCTCCTTGTTCCCTTTCTTTCATCCTCTATATAGGCATCATGGGAAATAGTAGAAAGAGGGCTGAATTTGGAGGTAGGGGACCTGGGTTCAAATCTCGACTCCAGGAAAGCCACCTGACCTCTATATGCCTCAGTGTCCTCACCTGCAAAATAAGGGGGTTAGATTGGATGATGTCCAATTCAGCTATCAGTCCAGAAACTTAGTAAGTTAATAAATAAAATTTATTAAGTACTTAACTACCATTGAAAGGAAAATTTTTCATTTGAGCTTTCGCCCTGATTAATGAAGCAAAACTCAGGACAAAGAGAATTAAAAAGGATTTTTATTATAAATATATCAACATAGCCACACATTGATGGGCTGACCACTACAGATCAGCAATGGCTTCAAGGTGGGGCCAGCTTTTATAGGTAACTTTAATACAATCCAGATAGGTCCACTTCAGCAAAAGAGGTTGGGCCTTTGCATCTGAGTTCCACCCCTACGGTAGCTAGAATAATTTGCAGGTAGGGGTATGTGACAAAGAGCAGGTGATCCAGAAAGTTTTAGATTTAGTGTCTACTTCCCCACTGACTGATAAGCAGGGCTGGAGACTACGGAATATTGTTTTTAGTGTTAGTGATTAAAAAAGGCAAAAACTATTCCCGCCCTCAAGGGGTTTGTATTCTAATGATGGAGATAAAATCTGCATAAAAAGGTAATATCAGCTAGCATTTAGTGGAGAACAAACAGGCTTTATGAGACAGTATTCAGCAAAAGACCTCATCTTTACCCTTTCATAATTAACTGAAAGATTTGGAGACAATACTATCTCATTTTTGTTATTGTTTGTTGATTATGAAAAAGCTTGCTGTTGTGAAGGCATCACAAACATAGAGGTATTCTTACAGTACAATGTATAGAGACCTGGATGTGGAGTCAGGAAGAGTTCAAATCCAGCCTCAAACACTGAGCTGTTGTGACCCTGGGAAGGTCATTTGACCTGTCTGCCTCAATTTCCTCATCTGTAAGATAGAGATAATAATAGCACCTCCTTTCCAGAGTTGCTGAGAAGATCATATGTGTAAAGTGCTTTGGAAACCTTAAAACCCTATATAAATGCTGTAGTTATTGTTGTTGTTGTTATTTCATGCTGTTTAGAAAAGGGGAAGGGATACTATAGCTCACTGTTCTCTAACCAGAATCCAATTAGAACAACAACGTGGCTTAACAAGTCACGTTGCTTGCATTCTGTTTTTCACAAGGCCAAGTACCTTGGTTTGAAATTGACTTCTCCCTTGGAAAGGGGGAGATGCCATTTCCATTGACTTTTATAACTGATCCATTGGGCTTGGCAGGAAGAAGGTACAAAGTTGTCAGTCTTCAAGAGAGCAGACAAAGGGGCACAGATTACATGTCAAGGGAGGACGTTAGCCTTTCTCTTTTTCTCTTCTTGGGGATCAGAGAAACTCTCCTGACCCTTCCATCTTCTCTGATGGGCTTGATGCAGTCAGCATCATGTCATTAGAAATAGGAACAAGAGGAGCACCTCACTTTTCTCAGTAAATTTCCCCTTCCTTTGCACTCTGCCTAGCACATCCATTGTAAGCAGTGCAAATATCTCTGATGCCGTAACTCTCTTTGCTTAGTGCCTCTCTCAGTATTAAAAAAAAAAACTGGAGGATTCTTCAGCAAAAATATTTCAGTTGTATCTTTCCTGAAATCTTGCAGGATGTTACCTAATTCAAGCGAAGCAGTTTGTTTGAGGGGAGTGTTTAAGGCTACATTTTCCTCTACCAAATCAATTTTCTTTTAAATAAACAATAAGCGGAATGGGATTTTGTATTTTCTGAATCTTTCTGTCATTTGTGAGACTGATAATTTCACCTTCTAGGAAAGCTAGGTGGTTCACTGGATAGAGCATTATGCCTGCAGTCAGGAAGGACAGAGCTCAAATCTGACCTTAGACACTTATTAGCTATGTGACCCTGGGCAAGTTATTTAACTTTTGCTTACCTTAGTTTCCTTACCTGTAAAATGGGGATAACAGCATCTATCCCCACCACTGTTGTAAGGATCAAAGGAGATAATATTTGTAAAGTGCTTAGCATAGTACCTGGCATATAGTTAAGCGCCATGTAAATGTTAGCTATTATTATTATTATTATTACTATTATTACCTGTTGGAGGTTATTATTTGTGAAAGTCTGCCAGTTCCTTTCTCAAATTTCATTAATATATTTCATTATATTTAATTCATAATATATTTTATTAATTGATATGTGGGTGGTTTATTCTCACAAATATTTTGTAGAGATGGGTCAGTGAATTTTGATGTCCTCTTGAACTTCATTTTTTGTATAAAAACATCTGTGATTTTTAAAATTATCTGTGTTTGATAGATTGTATTAAATCTCCATATTTCTTTCTCTTTTTCCATCTGTTTTTCTGACTTTCACTTTCTCCTCTCTCTCTCTCTTTCTCTCTCTCTCTCATTTATTTATCAGGATTCATCCTGAAAATCCTTTGTCCATTTTTTGTTAAAATTTGTTACCATTTTTGTTAAAATTATCTTTGGTTCGGGCTTTCAGAGAAAAGTAGATGGTTTCATTAATGATGCTGATTTTCATCTCTGAGCCTTTGCTTATGATTCATGAAGGCAATGTCCTTTCACCTTCTCTATGTCCAACCAAAAATTCCCATTTTTCTTGGGCTTTGATCAAACTCTCTCTCCGTCGGAGTTCTGCCCAGCCTCCTCCAGCCACTCGTGATCTTGCACGTGAATTCCTACATCTCACCACTAGGACATTCCATTCTCTTTGTCATGTAACCATACATTGTCCTGAAGTCTTTCATAGCTGTTTCATGCATGTAGGTTTGACGGTCATCTCCTTGAGAGCAGGACCTGTGTTCTTTGTTTCTCCTGTCTCACTCTCAGAGCCTGTTAGCTGTTAATGCTCTAGATTCAGAAGATATAAATTAAATATATAGACTACAGAATGTCAGATTTGGGCAGGATCTTAGAGATCATCATGTATAACCCCCTCATCCAACAAAGGTAGAAACTGAGGACCAGACAAGTGAAATTAAGAGGTTTACTAAGAATCTCATAGTTCATGGCTAAACCAGGGCTCCACATTACCTGCCTTCTCAGCAGTGTCACATAGTGGATCAAACCCTGAGGTGAAAATCAGAAACACCTGAGTTAGAATTCTCTCTCTCAAATATTTAATAGTGGTATAACTCTAAGATGAGTCTCTCATCCTGTTTTCCCATGCCTATATGCTGGATCTTGAGCTGTATCCAAAGAAATGTATTGTGAAATGAGAGTAGTCTGGGCAGCATGCCCGGCCCCTTTCAGTCAGAATGTCTAGGACTGAAACCTATTCATATGATTTCAGAGAAGTGACCCTTTAGTTGAGAAGGACAACCCAGGAGCAACTAGTCTCGTGGTCTTCTTTAATCTGTAGGGTACCACAGAACTTAACAGGTTTTTATACATCTAAACCTAGGATCTCCTAGTAAGAGAGGATATCTCAGTCGCTCTTGAGCCTTGGGACTTTATGCTTGGGGGATCTCAGTGATTGATTTCAATAAACTGTACTTAATCCTCTTTTGGGAGGTCCATGTGTGTTTGGGACTCATCAGAGATTATTTCCTTTCTTTTTTGTATCAGAGAGTTTCAACCTTTATTTGTAATGTCTTATAGGTCTTCAGGGATCCATTGGAGAAAAATGGTGGTGGTAGTGGGGTATCTGTCATAAGGATCCCTAGAGGGATTTTGTCTGATCCTCTATTTGGATTGCTTTATAAATTGGCAGGGGATTCACTGGAAAGTTACCCTATATGCTCAGTGAAGCCATAGGAGGAATTTCACCCTATGAAAGTTTGGTTTCCCTCCTGAAGATGTGGCAGTTGTCCCTGGTTCTCAATTACTGTTGGGAGAACCCCGTGTTCTGGAAGCATCTTTTTTTTTGTTTGGATGTTTGCTCTGTGAGGGAAAATTCCTTTTCTCCTTTCTTTTCCTTTATATTTTTTCATTTGTTAAATTTTATATTATTTATTTCTTCTTTCCTAGCTGTTTTGGGTTGGGACAGGTCCCTGAAAGTATTAGGTATGTTGCAATTTGAGAATAGGGCAGTTAGGTGGCACAGTGGATAGAGTGGTGGGCCTAGAGTCAGCAAGACTCATCTTTATGAGTTCAAATCTGGCCTCAGACACTTACTAGGCAAGTCACTTAACCCTGTTTGCCTTAATTTCCTAATCTGTAAAATGAGCTGGAGCAGGAAATGATGAAATCACTCCAGTATCTTTGCCAAGAAAACCCTAAATGGGGTTATGAAGAATCAGATGTGACTGATTATCAACATGAGAGTATTCTGTAAACTGTTGTTTGCTTGTTGAATTTATACAACTTTGCATTTGGTGGTGAAAATCATCTCTAGGCCCACTAACCTATGGAAAGTCTGGGCTTCCACAAAGGATTGTTGATTGGATTGACTAAATGGATTCTTGGGAATCTACATGCTCTCCAGGAGGCTGTGCATGACTGTTACATGTGTTGTTTGTTGAAATTCATTAGTGCAAGGCGCCAGAGAAAAGTGCTTGGAGGGATAATTTTAGAACTTTACCAGCAACCTTGAGAACTTTTCAGAAATGGGAATATTGAGGTTGCACAAAATATAACAATTTATTTGAAAGGAATTAAGATAGTGGAGATGATGGGTTCTAGGCACTTGATACACAGACAAAAAAGAAAAACACATCTCTCTGCATCTCAGTTTCCCTACCTGAAAAAAATGAGAAGTTTTGACAGGCTGGTCTCGGAAATCTTCTCCAATTCTAAATCCTTGGATCTTGGTTATTTTTTTTTAAAGTTCCACGTCATTACTACATAACCAATCACACCCTGGCGTGTGTGATCTCCCCAATGTGGGTCCTTGATAATGTCATTTTAGCAATCCTTGTGGTCTGGCTAGAAACATATGGAATTATACTTGACACAATACCCTCTAAAATAAGAAAATCTGAGCTGGAGAGGTATTTTTGCTCCCTGTTCTTTCTTTTAGGGAGAGAAAGAGACAATGGAAACTGTTTACACAGAGGAAAAGACTGAATGTTCTGAAAAAAAATGTTTAGAATCTTTGGCTTCCAGTCTCTCTCTGTCTTTCAGTAAAAGAATGGAAATAATATTTCTCCATGCCTTCTAAGAGAACACAACAGCCAAGTGATCGCAGGATACGTTGTAAAAAAATATCATTTATCATGATCGAGTCTACAAATGGAGAAACAAACAGCAAGGTATAGTAGCTGATGGGCTTCCATGGAGCATGGATACAGGGACCAAATGAAAATGAAATCTCCAAAAACTTAGTATAAACCTCTGAATTGTTTCTTTTTTATTATCATTTATAATTTTATCACACCTAATTATGTTTATAGAGTAAAAGCCATTATGCTAATATCTAATTTTGCAACCTTGGCGCCGTATTTGATTCCTTGTTCCCACTCACCACATATGTCCAATGGAAAGGGCATTAGACACAGAGTTGGAGGGCCTGGATTCAAATCTTGGTTCTGCTGTTACTGCCTATGTGGCCTTGTGCAACCTACTTGCTCGTTCTCAGCAATAAGAGAAAGGAATTAGGCTTCTAAAATAACAGATAAAGGGAATGAGTTTACCTAGATGCTGTAGCAAAGCATTTGATAAAGTATCTCATATTATTCTTATAGAAGAGATAGAGAGATATGGGCTAGGATAGTGAAGTTAGATCAGTTCAGAAATAGGTGAATGGCCAGACTCAAAGAAAGCTCTTTAATGGTTCAAAGTCAAATCAGTAAAAGGTCTCTTTCCTGTAGGGTGCCTCCTGGGATCTGTCCTTGGCCTTGTGCTAGTTAACACTTTTGCCAATAACTGAGATAATGGCATAGATGGCATGATTATCATATTTGCAGATGGCACACAGCTGGGAGAGAGAACTAACATTGAATAACTGAGCCAAATTTCACAAAGGAACTTATAGGCTAGAGTAAAGGGCTAAATTTTATAGGATAAATTTTAATAGGGATACGTATAAAGTCTTACGCTGAGAGTTCCAATAATCAACCTCACATTTATTAGGTGGGGAAATACGTGGTTGGTCAGCAGATTGCCTGAAAAAGTTCTCAGGGATTTAGCTTGGTATGAATTAATAGTATGATACAACCTCCAAGCAATCTTGGGCTACATTACGAAAGGTATAGATTCCAGAAATAAGGAAACAATTGCTTTCTTGTTCTCTATCCTGCCCAAACTGCATCTAGACCACATTACATTCTGGGTACCATGTTTTCAAAAGGAGATTTATGAGTTGGAGAATGTCTGTAGAAGGACAATCAGAATGGTAAAGATCCTTGAGTCTATGTCATACGAGGAAAGGGTGAAGGAAGTGGATTTGTTTAGACCACAGAACAGAAGATGAGGAGGGAGAGTCTAGAATCAAGCAGCCAATGACCATTTTAATGTACCTACTATGTGACAGACATCATGCTGTATTCAAATGTCTTATAGAATCACAGACTGAGAGAGTTGAACCCAAAGATGAAAGGAAGGCCATCATGTGGAGGGGGGATAACACTTGCTTGGTTTGATCCCAGGGGCCACAAATAAGAGCAAATGAGGTCAGGATTAACTTCCTGAACATGAAAACTGGCCAAACATAAAAAGGCCTACCTGGAGATTTTGGTTATTTACTTCTCAATAGAGATCATTTTGCAAAGACTAGATGACTTGCCAGGTCATCTTACAATGGGATTCCTTTTGGGAATGTGTTGGACAACATGGCCACTGAGGTCCCTTCCAAGTCTAAAATTCCCTGGTACTGTTATCCAGTGGCTAGATAATCCCTGAGGTCCCTATTAGCTCAGGGTTGTCAGAGCATTGTACTTGGAGTCAGGAAAACCTGAGTTCCAATTATAGCTCAAATATTCATTAGCTGTTCAAACCTGGCCAGATCTTTAATCTCCCTGAGCCTCTATCTCCTCATTTGTAAAATGAAAAAGGGAGGAAATAAACATTTATTAAGCAACTACTATGTGCCAGGCACTGTGCCAAGTGCTTTACAAATATTATATCATTTGATCTTCATGACAACCCTGCCAAATAGGTGCTGTTTATTATTCTCATTTTACAGGTGAGGAAACTAAGAATGCTTATTCTTTCCATCTTACAGGGTTATTGTGAGGGTCAAATGGAATTAGAAATCTGAAATTAAGCCTCTGGAATGCTTCACAAATATTAAAGTACCATCTCAATGCTAGATAGGAGGATAATTCTTCTTGTGTGATTCGTCATTTGTTGGCTAGATTGTGATGGAGGATTTTTTAAAAATTTAATTTGCCACAGTACCTGTTGATTTCATTGATGTCAGAAATTCCTGGTGAGGAAAATCCTTCTGCAAGGACAGATTGGCAACTGATTTGCCATCTGTGTTCCTAGGTTGAGGTTCTCAAGGGCTCCTCAGGATCCTGAGAGACTAGATGTTTTACCTAGGGTCACATAGCCAGTACATGGAAGAGGCAGACTTGGACTCAGGTGTTCCTGATTTCAAGTTTAGCTCTCCATGTACTTTATGATGCCACCTTTCCAAAGGGTTTTATTTAATATGAGTTGAACTGGGGCTGATGTTGATCCGTTCTACCTGTGGGATTCTGTGAGATTCTCTGATTGGATTTCCAGTGGTTATCAATTCAGCGTACATTCTCTATTCCCAGTGGGAGAGGAGGGGCTGCTTCTTGTGTGATTTACTGTGTTGTTCCATGGGCAATTTCCCTCTTTGACCTGAGCTATATACCCATCAGGCCACAGTCATCCAGGCTGCCACAAGTCCCTGGAAAAAGTGCTTCAGGAAGAATGGCAAGGGAGATTATCACATTCACAGACCACAAAGCCGTCAGCCCTATAGCAGGCATGAAGTAGGGAATTTAAGCTACAAGACTCATGTTTGGAGCTAAACCTAGCAACAACTCTTCTGTCCCAAATGAGACAAGAGGACACCTTTTGGCTATTTCTGTAAAATATTTCAGGCTCTCCTTCCTGTGGTACAACACAATTTCCAAGGAGCAGTGTTATCAGTGCTCAATTTCAAACTAAGCTAATTAGCACTAGTTTTTTGTTTTTCTTCCAAAGAAGGAAACTCATTAGTATTTTCTGGGTCACCTTGGTTGCTATTTTCAGTACTTTCAAAGGTCAAAACCAGACTGTATGCTGATAATCCAGGATACTTTTTTAAAGAGATTAATAAGTCCTCCCATATGAATGAGTGAATGAATGAATGAATAAATGAATGGGTATTGAGCATTTAGCATGTGCTAGGTACTTTGATGAATGCCTACAATATATATGTATATATACACATGGGTGTATATATACATATGCATATACATATATGTATATATGCTTATACATATAAACATATGCATACATATACATGTATGTATGCATGTGTGACCATGTGTGTATATGTGTGTGTATATATATATATACACACACACACATATATATTTACATAGTCACAGCATTTGCACTAGATAACCTTGGTGTTTTGTTGGGGGACACAAGCTACAAATGTGACTCAGTTGACTTATTGACCAAATGGGGCTAATGCCATCTTTATGATAACAGAATCTGAGAACCTCAAAATTGGAAGGGTTCTCCGAGGCCATTTAGTTGAATTTATAACTGAATAAGAATCTTTCTATAACAAAAATGACAGAGAGATAGATGGATGGAAAGAAGGGTAGATGGATATATAGATTGGTAGATGGATGGATGGATGGATGGATGGATGAATAGATGGATACATGGATATATGTGTGTGTATACACATGTAGATAGATAGACAGACAGACAGATTAGATAGATAGTCAATTTACTAAGTACTCACTATGCTCCTGGCACTTTTTTAAGCACTGGGGATACAAACACAAACAAACAAGATAGTTTCTGCCCTCCCAAAGCTTTCATTCTAATGGGGGGAAGATAATAAATAAAGCAGAGTTAGAAAGAGGGCATACATGAGTAGTGATATGGTGCGGGGATGTCTGAGAAGTGGAATATTGCCAACAAGTGATCATCTAGCCTTTGCCTGAAAATTTCCAGGGAGCAGTAACTCATTAACTTCAGGGGCAGCCCAATCCACTTAGAGGTAGCTCTTGTTATTGGGAAGGTGTTTTTTTCTGCCAAAAGCCTAATTTGTCTTCTAGGTGGGCAGAGCTCCAAATACTTGAAGAATAGATGATGTGTACATAGACCATTGGTAAAAACCCATTACATATGTTATATAATTTGCTTGTCCCAATTGAGTGGGTCTGAGAAATGTTGAGATTGTGACTATATCCAGGTGGAGATTCTAGCAAGCACTCAGAGATGTGGATCTGAAGTTCAGGGCAGGAATCAAAAATCTCGCTAAAGATTTTGTGAGTCTTCTGTGTGGAGGTGAACAGGGCAGCCATGGGAACAGAATGGATGGAATTGCCCAGGGCAAAGGCACAACTGAAGTCCTCCAAAGAAGGGTCTTTCTTACGGTTCAGTTTGAGATTATTTGTAGGCCTGACATCTGTGGAAAGGCAGGTAGCACTTCTCTTCTGCAATTGTATAAAGCTCTAATTCTTATGAACCTTCCATTGACATCATCCAAATCTGCCACCAATTGTTCTTCATTCCTCCCTGTGGGGCCAAACAAAAGCTTAGTGTCTTTTCAGAGGACAACTGTCCCCTGATGTGTTAAATGAGAACAATCATTCTTGCATTGCCTACAGGACAGGGTGGTTGTGAGAAAGCAGCTTTGCACATTGTAAAGTGCTGCTGGAATGTGACATTACCATTTAGGGTAGACGTGGAGACCCCAGGGATCTGTACCATGCCCTTCTACAGGCCAGCAAAAATTCTTACCATAATGATCCCAAATACTTTCTGGGAAGACAATCTTCAGCATGGGATATAAAAGAATAGTAATTAATTAATCTTAGGGATATTACACTCTTCATTTGAAAATATATATATGTATATATATACATATATGTATATATGTTTATATACATATACATATATATATGTGTGTATATATATATACACACACACACACACACACACATATATATATATATATATATATATATTAAGAAGTAGCTGCATTTACCCCCTTCTCCTCTAGGGAAGGAATTATATGTGCTTACATTCCCAAATTAAGTCCTGGTGGAAACCTGTGGAATGGTGGGAAGGGGGAGAATAGAGTCTGAAAGCAGCAAATGGGAGGCCCTACTTTCATTCAAACTAGTTTTTTAAATCCAGTCTCTCAAGTATGCAAGTTCAATATACATGGTTCATTGTTATGCTGCTTTCACATTAAATATAAAGTTAGGATATAATTACAATAGCCCAGAACCCCCAGTTAGCAAAATGCTTAATATTTTGGTGGATATTCATTTCTCTGCCCTCATTTGAATTTATGTTTATCTCTACCTAATGCCTGGCCTCTTTAGGATTGAGGCAAAAATTCAGATTACTGGAAACATTGGAGTAATGAAATGAGTAGGATCATTCAGTAAGGCAATAAACATTCATTAAGCACTGACTATGTGTCAGGCACAGTACTAAGTGCTGGGGATAGAAATACAAGTAAACAAAGACAGTCCCTGCTCTCAAGGAGTATTCAGTTTCATTGGGGAAGGCAAAACACCAAATAAATCTGAAAAGCTGGGGCAGGGGGAGGAGAGGGAGGAAGAGAATGTACCCAGCATGGAGGCATGATGGAGAAGTTACAAAGCAGTGTAGCTGGTTGTCAATGGGAGGAAGACTATGCTGAGCCCATGGCCCTGCCCTCTAGTCAGAAGGTCCAATGAGAGGGATACAAGATACTGATGAGATCTGAGAACTAGGCAGCTTCAATCTTGCAGGACCATGAGATTTCCCAATGATGAGTTTCCTGGGGAAGTAAGGAATGATGGAGAGATCCAAAGAAGCTCAAAAGGAATGTAACTGGTTGGAAGTTGAGTAAAGAGTGTATTAAAGGGCTGTTGATGGACAGATCTTGGGAGGAGATGTTGGTAGGAAAGCATACCTTTTCCTAGAACTTCCCTCAGTCCTTAAAGAAGTGGGTACAATCAGTAGCTCCATCCAGAGTCTTCTCCTCTGAGATGCCCATTGGAGCCAATTACTCTCTGTCTCTCCTAGAGATCGTGTGTGTCTCTAAGAATGCTGGGGCATGACTCAATTTTGACTTCTGGTTCAAAGATTGAGATCATCACAAAGATCTCTCAGGGCTGATCAGAGAATATTGATGCCTTTCAACTACAAATCCAGGATGATAGTCAGTTCTTAAGCCCTTTTTATGCACAAATAAATCTCTATAAGGTACATAGTAGATGAAAAGTAGCTGCAGAGAAAAAAGGGGCTAACAAATGAGGAGATGAGAAAAGGGTTCCTACGGGAGGTAGAAGTGGCAATAAATCTTGAGGGAATCTGTGGATTTGAAGGAGAAAGCAAGAGTGTTGTAGGCACAATGAACCACCGTACAAGGCAGAGCCATGCTGGTAAATGTTTAAAAACTGCCTTTCCCCCAAAAAAGTATACATGCAACACATTTTAAAGTTTAATATGTACCATTGACCTTTTCTCCATCACTTTCTTAAGTCTAGACAGTAAACAAAATAATACATGCTGCCCTCATTGGTAGCATTTGCTGATTTCTGAGGTGTAAGTGCTCACACTGAACACTGAACCATGGTTCTCAGAAACCAGTTTAAGCTGACTCCAGCACAGCTATGGTTCAAGAGCAGAGAGATGGAGATGGTACATCATGACGAACAAGGCCATTATATCTGGACCAGACAATGTAGGGATGGGAGTAATGGGTTAAAAGATTGGACATAGACAGGAAGGGGCCAGGTTGTGAAGAAACGAGTTTATATTTAATCTTAGAGGTAATAGGAAGTCATTGGAGTTTACTGAATTGAGGGTGACATAGTCAGAATTACACTTGAGGAATATCACTTTGGTAGTTGAGTGGAGGGCAGATTGCAGTGGGGAGAGACCTCAGAGTTCTCTAATTAGCTAGCTATTGTTAATAATATAGGTGAGGGGTGATGAGGCTCTGAACTCAGATGATGGTTATGTCAGTAGCAAGAAAGGTACACATACAAGAGATGTAGAGAAAGAAATGATGAGTTTTATCAACTGAGCAGGTCTATGGGGGTAAATAAGAGAGGAATCAAGGGTAACAATGATAATAAATGGTGATAATGACTAACATTTACATAATCCTTGAAAAGTGCTTTACCTGTGTTATCTTGTTAGATCTTCAGAACAACCTGTGAGGGAGGGACCATTACAAACCCCTATTTTATAGATGCAGGAACTAAGAGGTTAAGTGATCTGTCTAGGGCCATACATGTACCAAGTGTCTAGGGCCAGATTTCAACTTAGATCTTCTTGACTCCAGGCCCTGTGCTCTATCCACTATGCCATCTAGCTGCTTCTGACACTGAGGTTGTGAACTTGCATAACGATCTATGGTGATCTACACAGTAGTAGGAAAGGTTGAAAGAGGAAAAAGAATCCAGGAGGAGAAGGTGGTCAGCAGTGCTGCAGAGAAGTGAAGAAGGGTGACTAAGAAAATATGATTACAGTTGAGAGCATTGGTAACATTGGAAGGAGTAGCTTCAGGTCAATAAAGCAAGCCTGAGTGCAGAGGATTCAGAAGACAGAGAGAGGACATAAAGTAGGGGCATTGAATATAGATGACTTTTTTCAAGGGTTTTAGGTGAGAAAGTAAAGTGAGAAAATGACAACAACTGGCAAGCATGGTATGACAGATTTTTTTAAATGTTCTTTTCTTTCTCTTCTTTCTCTTCTTTCCTTCCTTCCTTCCTTTCTTCCTTTCTTTCCTTCTTTCATTCTTTCTTTCTTTCTTCCTTCCTTCCTTCCTTCCTTCCTTCCTTCCTTCCTTCCTTCCTTCCTTCCTTCCTTCCTTTCTTCCTTCCTTCCTTCCTTCCTTTCTTCCTTCCTTCCTTTCTTTCTTTCTCTTTCTTTCTTTCTTTCTTTCTTTCTTTCTTTCTTTCTTTCTTTCTTTCTTTCTTTCTTTCTTTCTTTCTTTCTTTCTTTCTCTCTTTTTCTTTCTTTCTTGTTTAAAATATCAAGAAACCTGCCTGAAATGTCACCAGTCTTAATGGACCAGGCATGTGTTTCATTCATTCATTCATTCATTCATTCAGTTAGTCAATAAATATTTATTACATACTTAGCACTGCGTTAAGCCCTAGGAATATAAAGAAAGCTAAACAGCAGTCCCTGCTCTCAAGGAATTTACGGTCTAACACAGGAGATGACATGCAAACAACTATGTGTAAACAAGCTCTATGCAGGATAAATTGGAAATCATAAAAAGAGGGAAGTCCCTAGAATTAAGGAGAATTGGGAAAGGTTTGCTGAAGGTAGGATTTTATTTTATTTTATTTTATTTTATACTTTAGGCAATTTAGTTAAGTGACTTGCCCAGGGTCACACAGCTATTAAGTGTCAAGTGTTTGGTCTGAGGCTAGATTTGGACTCATGTCCTCCTGACTTCAGGGCCAGTGCTCTATACATTACACCACCTAGCTGCCCCTGAAGGTGGGATTTTAGATGGGATTTGAAGGAAACCAGGGAAGCCAAGAAGCAGAGTTGAAGAGGCATAATATTCCAGGCATGGGGGACAGTGAGTGAAAATGTCCAGAGATGAAAGATGGAGAGTCTTATTTGAGGGACCGGAATAAGGCCAGTGCTTCTGGATTACAGAATATTGGAAGGGATATGAGGTATAAGAAGGCTGGAAAGGGGGTATGGAGGGGCAAGTTATGAAAGACTTTGATTACCAGACAGAGAATTTTGTGTTTAATTCTAGAAGTGATGGGAGCCACAATGACTTAGTGTGTGTGTGTGTGTGTGTGTGTGTGTGTGAAAAACTAAAAGATAGTTGGAATAACTGGCAAGCTTGGCTTAGAGTACAAAATGAAGGATGGCAAAGACTAATAAAGTTTTGTCAAAATCACTCAATGGTCATAGCAAATGCTGTTTTTCAGCAACCCAAAAGGTGACTCTACATATGGACTTCATCAGATGGTCAATATCAAAATCAGATTGATCATATACTTTGCAGTCAAAGGTGGAGAAGCTCTATACAGTTAGTTAAACCAAGACCTGGAGCTGACTGTGGCTCAGATCATGAGCTTCTTATTGCAAAATTCAGGCTTAAATAGAAGAAAGTAGGGAAAACCATAAGACCATACAGGTATGACCTAAATAACATCCCTTATGAATATGAAGTGGAAATGAAGAATAAAGTTAAGCAATTAGATCTGGTAGGTAGAGTGCCTGAAGAACTATAGACAGAGGTTCACCATATTGTACAGAAGGCAGCAACAAAAAAAATCCAAAAGAAAAAGATCAAGAAATCAAATTGGCTGCCTGATGAGGCTTTACAAATAGCTGAGGAAAAAAGGAATGCAAAAGGTAAAGGAGAAGGGGAAAGATATGCCCAACTGAATGCAGAATTCCAGAGAATTGCAAGGAGAGACAAGGTTTTTTGAATGAACAATGCAAAGAAATAAAAGAAAACAACAGAATGAGAAAGACAAGAGACTTCTTCAAGAAAATTAAAGATATGAAGGGAAAAGTTTCATGCAAAAAAAAAAGACAAAAATTTTAAGGACTTAGAAATAAAAGAGATAAGAAGAGGTGGCAGAAATATATAAAATACATACATAAAATGTGTGTGCATGTGTGTACACAAACATACACATACATAGGAATACATAAAAAAGATATTAACATCACCAATAACCACCACGGTGTGTTACTGATCTAGAACTAGACATCCTGGAGAATGAAGTCAAGTGGGCCTTAGGAAGCATTGAAAACAATGAGGTTGGTAGAAGTAATATAATTCTAGCTGAGCTATTTCAACACTGTTAAATCATTGCTCTCAATGTGCTAGCATATTTGGAAAATGAAACAGCGGTCACTGGATCACAAAAGATTGCTTTACATCCCAGTCTTAAAGAAGAACAATGCCAAGGAATGTCCAAATTACCAAATAATTTTACTCATTTCACACGCTAGCAGATTAAGACTCTACAACCTAGACTTCAGTAATATGTGAACCGAGCATTACTAGAAGAGCAGGCTGCTTTTTGAGAAGGCAAAGAAACTAAAGACAAAATTACCAACATTCACTGGATTATGGAGAAAGCATGGCAGTTCCAGAAAACAAAAACAAAAACATCTGCTTCATTGACTACACTAAAGCTTTTGACTGTGTGGATCACAACAAAATGTGGCAAGTCCTCAAAGTATGGCAACATCAGATCATCTTATCTGTGTCCTGAGGAACCTGTATGAGGGTCAAGAAGCAATAATTAGAACTGAACATGGAACAACTGATTGGTTTCAGATTGGAAAAGGAGTATGGCAAGGCTGTATATTGTCACCTTATTTATTTAACTTATATGCAGACTACATCACATGAAATGACAGGCTGGATGAATAAAAAGTTGGAATTAAGGTTGCCAGGAGAAATATTAATTTCAGCTATGCAGATGATACCACTCTGATGGCAGAAAGTGAAGAAGAATTAAGAAGCCTCTTGAGGAGGATAAAAGAAGAGAATAAAAAGTTGTCTTGAAGCTAAGCATAAAAAAGCAAACATCATAGAAACTCATCCCATCACTTCCTGGCAAATAGAAGGAGAAGAAATGGAAGTGGTATCAGATTTTACATTCTTGGGCTCAAAAATCACTGCAGATGCCAACTGCAGCCATGGAATTAAAAGACACTTGCTCCTTGCAAGGAAAGCTATGGCAAATTTGGATAGCATATTAAAGAGCATACATGTTACCTTGGTGACAAAGGTCCATGTAGCCAAATTTATGGTTTTTCCAGTAGCAATACATGAATATGAGAGTTGGAATATAACGAAAACTGAGTGCCACAGAATCAACACTTTCCAACTGTAGTGCTGAAAAAGACTTTTTTTGTGAAGCAATCAGGATTAAGTGACTTGCCCAGGGTCACACAGCTAGGAAGTGTGAAATGTCAAGTGTCTGAGTCTGGATTTGAACTCAGGTCCTCCCGACTCTAAGGCCAGAGCTCTATCCTTTGCTCCACCTATGAAAAAGACTTTTGAGAATCCCTTGGACAGCAAGAAGATCAAATCAATGAATACTTAAAGAAATCAATTCAGACTATTCACTGGAAGAGCAAACTTAAATACTTTGGCCACATAACAAGAAGATAGGACCTATTGTAAAAGACCCTGATGTTGGGAAAGATTGAAGACAACAAAAAAAGGGTACATCAGAGGATGAGATAGATGGTCTCATGGAAACAACAAACATGAACTTGGAGAGACTTTGAGAGATAGTGGAAGATAGCAAGGCCTGGTATGCTATAGTCCATGGCATCACAAAGAGTCATATACAACTGAACAACAAAAACAACACCTTTGTGAGAGAGAGATACGAGACCTGTGCTGAAGAAAGATTACTTTGACAGCTGAGTAGGGAATGGATTGGAGTGAGGAGAAATTTGTGGCAGGGAAACCAGCCACCAGACTATTGAAATAGTCCAGGCATGAGGTGATAAGGGTCTGCACCAGAGTGTGGCAGTGCCAGAGGACAGAAGGGGACATATTCAAGAGGTGTTACAAAGGTAAAATCATGAGAGGGTGAGAGAGAAAGTGAAGAGTCAGGATGACACCTAGCTTGTGAGCCTCGGTGACTGGAAAAATTCCTTGATAGTAAGAGGGAAGTTTGAAAGTGGAAGATTTTGAGAGGAAATAAAGAGTTTAGTTTCTGATATGTTGAATTTAAGATGTTTCAGGCCTGTGTAGTTTGAATTATACATTAGGTAGTTGGAGATGTGGGATTATAGTCAGCAGAGAGGTTAGGGTTGGGTAAGAAGATTTGAGAATCATTAGCATAGAGATGACAATTAAATCCAAGTTGCTGCTGCAATCACCAAGTAAAATAATATAGATGGAGAAGATAATATGGCTCAGGACAAAATACTGTGGGACACCTATGGTTAGTGGACATAAGATGGATGGATCCAACAAAAGAAATTGAGAAGCAGTGGTCTGATTGGAAGGAGGAGAATCTAAAACCTAAACGGTGCCCCAAAAAACCTAAAGGGAAGAGAGAATCAAGAAGAGGATGACTCAGAGTTGAAAACTGCATAGAGGTCAAGAAGGATGAGGGGTGAGAAAAGGTCATTAGATTTGGCAATCAAGAAATTGTTAGTCACTTGGAAAAGAGAAGTAGATCAGTGATACCAAGGAGGTAAATGGGGAATGTAATTTCTTTTCTTTCTTTTTGGCAAGGCAATTGGGGTTAAGTGACTTGCTTGAGTGCACACAGCTAGTAAGTGTCAAGTGTCTGGCCTGAGACCAGGTATTAGCTCAGGTCCTCCTGACTCCAGGGCTGATGCTCTATCCACTGCACCACCTAGCTGACCCTGGAATGTAATTTCTGTACGATACGAAGGGACAAATAGTTCTCAGCCTGACTCAGTCTGTTTCCCTATCTGTAGACATAATAATAGAACTGACCTCCCATGATTGTTTTGAGGATCGCATGAGACGGGCGTGTACAATACTCTTCATAAACTTTTAAAAGCTCTATAATTGTTGACGCTGTTATGACCAAGTAATCATATTTCTTTGATTCTCTTCATGTCCCTTTCCCCTCATTTTCCTGAAAGTAAAAGGCTGTCACTTCACTGGAAATATGCTCTGTCATCACTAGGTGAATAGGACTTTTAATATATTAATTAATCTCAAATGTTCATTATTTAATGTCTCCATAATATATAGACTCCTGCTAATAATAATAAAAGAAAAGGATTGAGTATCACTTGATAAGCTTAAAGGTTCTTGGCTTTGAAAGCCATGTAATTTTTCTTGTCTTAAACTTGCATCTTCTTGACATTTCCAAATGCCTTTCTGA
The DNA here is from genome assembly GCF_900497805.2 of Vombatus ursinus. Lineage (NCBI taxonomy): Eukaryota > Metazoa > Chordata > Mammalia > Diprotodontia > Vombatidae > Vombatus > Vombatus ursinus. The sequence goes on along the minus strand of NW_020954615.1, from coordinate 12,058,925 downwards.
AATATTCATTGTAATTATGCAATTATAAAAATAATTCATTTTTCTAGACCTGTTCTCAAGGATATCAGAATAGGACTTGGAGCTAATAAAACTTTATCCTTATAGTTGGAAAGGATCCAAAGAAGCCTGTAATAATTAAGGAACTGGCTATTGTCATGGGAGGGAGGGGACTATAGCGGAGCATTGCTCATGCAGGCTTCTGTTGGCCTTTCCCCCCATGAGAATTCTTATCTTTTTGTCACTGAAAGACGGTTCAGAAAAAGGTAGTGTGATCATACCACCCAGGAAATAGCACTTGGGAGAAAACTAAAAATGTGCTAGAGTCAATTTGTTCCATTACCTTTGGAGGTTGGTATGGTCTAATCCCCAGCAACTGAAGGAAAGCAAATGGGTACTAAAATTAATCAAAATGCTCACCAAACTTGGGTGTTTGGTTAAAATCCCCTTACATATGACTTGATTAAGATCCACTTTAGCTGCTTCTTAGACACATCCTTAGTTTTAATCCCAAATTAAGTAATTGAGGTCTTTGGGGACCCTTATTCCCTTACTCATAAACCAGGACAAGGGGATTTATCTTTTTCCCAAAATTTCAATCAAGCTTACTGACCCACAAAATTAACCAATCCCTGGCCAAATTTGGGGTTTGTTCATTTATAGTATGGAGAAGAGGACAGAAGAATGGAGGGGAGAGAGGAGAAGGAGAGGAAAGAGGGAAAGAGGAGAGAGAAATTCACTGATTTTTGAAAATTTTACAATGTCAGGGCTAGAATACACCTTTGAGAACATCAGCTATTAGTCCCATCATTTTATATACAAGGAATATGAGTACCAGGGAGAAGTGACTTGGCCAAGATCATATGGATAATCAGTTATGGAAACAAGACTATAATCTAGGTGCTCTGCATCTTTTCCTAGGGCTCTTTTGATGACTTTCGCTCCTAAGTCATGCATTTTACATTTTTTTTTAACTTGGGCTTTTCTCTTCTGTGTCCGGTGAAAAATCCTCACTTTGCCAATATCTGAGGAAGAACATTTTTGCCTGATGATATATGCTTCAAAATATCAGAGTCAAACCTTATTTTAGATATCACTAAATTTAATGGTAATTTTGTATTCTATGTACATGTGTACTTGTCATAGCTCTTCTACTAGATTCCAAATGTTCATGAAGATTGGTACTATGTCTTATGTATCTTTGAGCCTTTTACAGCATCCGGCATAGTGTTCTGCATATACTAAGGGAACAAGTCAACAAGCATTTACTAAGTGCCTACTATATGCCAGGCACTGTGCTAAATGCCACAGATACAAAGAAAGGCAAAAAGACAACCCCTGCTCTCAAGCAGCTCACCGTCTATTGAGGAAGAAAAATACAAAGAGCTATGCACAACCAAGATGTACACACATGTGTATGTGCATATGTAAAAACATATTACAGAAACATATTATCCATTTAAGATAATCAACAGAGGGAAGACATTGACATTGAGGTGGATCAGGAAAAGCTTCTTATAGAAGGTGGGATTTTAGCTGGGACTTAAAGGAAATCTGGAAAGCTGAGAGACGGTGCTAAGCAAGAAAATTATAGGTGTGGGAGACAGCCAGAGAAAGAGGCCTGGGGTTGGATATAGAATGGCATGTGTGAGGAAGAGAAGGAGCCCAATGTCATTGGATTGTATAGTATGTGAAAGGAAATAAGACGTAAGAAGAAGGGAAAGGAAGGAACTGGGTTTTGAAGGACATTGAAAGTCAAGTGGAGAATTTTTGCTCAGGGATGTTCAGGATATTCAGGGATAGAAGAATAAGGTTGATTGTTCCAAGAAACCAAAAGTTGATAGTGGGGAGAAAATTGGCCAGATTATGCTGTTACATCAGACAATAGAGAGCAAGAAAAAAAAAAAGCAAGGGACATACTCAGTACTGCATAAGAGACAATGATAAAAATCAAGTTAGATATCCATACACCAAGGCCAGGTATATAGGGAATAAAGCAAGTGAGGTAGAGATCTTAACATAAATAGGTCTGAGGAATCTGACCTATAGGTGATGGAATGTTGCTACTGGCTGCTTAAGACACAGTGACTTGGGTAAGAATTTCAGGTTATTGTTTTGTCAGTGATTGGCTCCAGGAAAAAGAGATATGTTGAGAAGGGAGTAAGTTTCCAGCTGAGAGGTGTGGAGGCAGGCATACATCAACCTGACATGAATCATCAGGAAATTGTGGTCCTCCCAGTGTTTGAGTTCAGTATATGACTGAGAGCTTTTCAAAACTTGTCTAATGGAAACTGTTACTCACTACTGGGAAACGTTATTGTCGGTTGTTTTCAGTTGTTTGTGACTCTTTGTGAAGCCATTTGGAGTTTTCTTGGCAATGATTCAAAGAGCCATTTCCTTCTCCAGCTCCTTTTACAGATGAGGAAACTTAAGCAAACAGGGTTAGGTGACTTGCCCAGGGTCACACAGTTAATGAGTGTCTGAGGTCAGATTTGAACTCAAGCTGAGCCTTCCAGACTCCAGCCTTGGCACTGGATCCACTGGCCCATTGCTGCCTTTGCTGGTAAACTGCCTTGGAGTAAATGGTGCTGCTAAGAGGAAGGGTGGGATAAGGTTCCAGAGATTATGAGGATATGGTCAGGAACCTGGAAGATTCGTGAATATAAGGACATGGCTTCATAATTTTGCTTAATGAAGGGAGAGATTTCAGAAGCAGAGCTAACCTGAGAAGTAAACAACTATTTAATATATGATTTCAGAGAACAGGCTTGCTTTTTTCATTGCATTTTAAGTTATGGAAATGATTACCTCCCAGATCCTCAGTCTTTCTTCAAATTCAACCCTTACAACTATCATCTAGGGAAGAAACTCTTTTGGAGAAGAGGTCAGCCATCCTAATTATCAATTAACTGCTACATACAGGGCAGGTGAGCCAGTGTAGCCATGAATTGAGTGTATTTGTGGATGTTATGCCTTTGTGGTATCTCAAAACTGTAGAATTTGTTTTAGGAGAAGAGATCACATACAGACTGCTTTTATTGTTTTAGGGAGGGAGATTTTTTTTCTCTAGTTTTAAAAGTGTCAGACTACTGGAAGTCAGCTTCAGTAAGATTTCAAAGACAGTTTGCAATTTGAACTTTTTTCTTGACCTGGAAAGGATAGATAGAAGTTTGTTTAAATCAAGGAGTGACTTGAGGGTGAGTGAAACTTAATCCTTACTTTTTAAGGAGCTTAAGTAAAACTGATTTTAAATATTAGAAATAATGAATCCATATTTAATTGGGCTCTGAAGCTATTTTTTCTTAAGAATTGCCCAGGGTGGCATGAGAAAGCAATTGATGAGTTAAAAAATACAGCCCACTTTGTCTACGAGGGAAAAGATAAGGAAAAAGAAAAATCTAAGCCTAGAGCCCAGGCTAGATGTTTCCGCTGTTTGAAAGAAGGTCATTGTATAAAAAAAATTATAAAAAAAAATTGGCATATTTGTGGAATAGGTATTGCATAAAGAAGGATTTGAGGCATAAATATATTCCTTAGGATAAAAATAACCCTGGGGAGTATTATATATATAGATTATTGTGGTTGATCTTAATTTTCATATTGCCACCCAATATTTGATATCAGGGCAATGCAAAGATAAATTTTTGTTCTTAAAGTATACTTTGATCAAGATTTCTCTATATTGGCCTTGAATGCAATCAATTTAGAATGTCAACAATTAATATTTAAAATGCATGATGCTCTTGTAAAACAATTACATAAAAAGTGTTATTAAGAATTAAAAAGTACAACTCTTCTGATTTGACAATTATAGAATATTATCTGGGTATTGTTGAAAATTATGTTGACTCAATTCCCCATTGTTCTCAGTTCTGCTTATCAAATAGTGTTGGGAGAAGCTCTGGTAGGGAAGGAGATACCAAGTTGACAGCTTTCTGTATCCCCTGCTTTTTTGTCAGATACTCCTACCTGCAAATTGTCATGTTCTTGCTATCTTGAGGAGGAACAGAAATGCAACAGCCCCACCTTCTTTGCTGAGGTGCACCTGTCTGCATTATTTTAAAGTTACCTATGAAAGCTGTCCCCCTTGAAGCCATTGCTGATCTCCATTGATCAGCCCATCAGTGTGTTGCTACCTTGACGATCTTATGATAAAATATTTTTTAATTCTTTCTGTCCTGGGTTTTGCTTCATTAGTAATGGTGAAAGATCAAATGAAGAATTTTTCTTTCAACAGTATTTTAAAGGAGGGGAATAGTGAATGTTCAGAGAAAACTACCGAGATTCTGAAAATTGAGAAGTAGTATCAGTGAGATTCCAATGTGAAGAGAAAGTAAAAAAAAAAGTAATATTTAACTTGGGAAAATGCTTTCTATTACTTCTGTGAATGATAACAGAACTTAATTGTTATTTGAATAGACCAGGCATTTGTAAACTTTAACTAGGGCTAGGAGAATTTAGACCCCTCCCCTTCCCATGCCTCAACAGAAGAGATAAACCACTGCAGGCTTGCTGCCTTGTGTTCTATGTTACAGACCTGTTAGATCTCTGTGTGCCACCACCTCTGTCACCCCTTCTGATTGCACCCAACTTAAAAAAAATCAAGGAAGTGGCATTATACATGTATTTGAAATCAGGATATGTAACTGAAATGTAATGTTTTTTGTGGTAAATTTCATGTTATAGTTTAAAGGTTTTTATAGCTGCTAAAAGCATCTCTATGGATTCTTGGAGTTTGAAGCTGATAAAGATTAAGAAATATTAATGACATGATTGACTGATGGATATGACTCCCACCTAGACTCTGACCAAGCCAAGAGAGTATACTCCCCCTGCTATAACTTTATCCCTCCTTCTCCATTTCATGGCAAATATCTACAATCAACATGTTACCTATTTGTTGTTAAAATTAACATTTAAATATTTGAGTTAAGATACTGAGATGCAGGTTTTAAAGTTGCCACCCACTTACTAGTAAATATATTCATGTATATTACCATAAGGTATGCTTCAAATACCACAGAATAATATGGAAATAAACATCATGATGAAAAAGGGCTTGTAGGACATATAGCTACTAATTAATGAAGGGAAAAGTAAGAAACATTTTTCTGTTTTGTTTTAAAGAAAAAGAATTTCTGAGCAAACGGTTATCTTAGAGGAGAATAACTTCTGAACTATTTTGTGTTACCTCAAAGGGAAATCCAATTCTACTTTCTTGTTGTTCAGTCATTTCATTTGTGTCCAACTCTTTGTGACCCCATTTTTTTGCAAAGATACTAGAGTGATTTTGCCATTTTCTTCTCCAGCTCATTTTACAAATGAGGAAAATGAGACAAACAGGATTAAGTGACTTGCCAAGGATCACACAGCTAGTAGGTGTTTGAACTCAAGTCTTCCTGACTCCAGACCTAGCACTCTAACCACTGCACCACTTAGCTGTCCCAGTTTTACTTAGGCTTATTATTTAATTTGGGGTTAATACTTGTGTGTTGAAGGTGTCCTGAAGTGTAAGACATTTACATGTAGTCTGTTCTTCTGAGATATACACTGCTTTCCATATACAATCTTAGATTAAGTACTTAGTATCTTTACATATCCCATCCCAAGTGTTTTGTTGTCTCTTACAATTGAAGCTAAATAAACATCTTTTACTTGTATAGTCACTGAACCTAAGGGATAAAAGTCATCTTACAAATAGTGCTGACAGTTATGTATTCATGTTTAGGATTAGAGGTTGAAAGTATCTCATCCTCCTAAGGGGTGAATTAGCTGGAGTGGAAAATTTTGAGAAAGCAACAAGATCAAATGATTGTATATGTCAAATGTAAATGATTCTAATGAGATATACAGACCTTGAGCATGTTCTAATAGTAAGTTCTAAAAATTGGGTTTAAGACTTTATAAATTGTATTGTTCACCCTCTGCACAAATTAGGTATTTTCTGCCTTTTTTAATGCTTAATTAACAAACACACACACAACTTTTCAAAGTTCTGCCTCCTGTAGTACTTTAAAATTTTTAATTTTTGATTTCTTAGTTATTTGAATTTCTTGAATTTATCAAAACAGCAATCTGGTAACTTACATCACAGGATATTTATAAGTAAAACTGAAGCTTTTCTATTTATGAGGCTTAAATCTGAAATAAAGTATGAAATAATGGAAACAATGCCAGTTTAGAAAAGAACTCTTATTCTTTTTTTTAAGCAATTGGGGTTAAGTGACTTGCCCAGGGTCACACAGCTAGTAAGTGTCAAGTGTTTGGTCTGAGACCAGGTGTGAACTCAGGTCCTCCTGACTTCAGGGCCAGTGCTCTATCCACTGCACCACCTAGCTGCCCCTAGAAAAAAAAGCACTCTTAACCTTACCTTGCATGTCTACTTAAATCTTTAACCATAAGGGCTCATTTTACAAGTCTGATCCTCATTTTTTTTAAAGATTCTTCCTTTAGCCTGTTGTTAGCAGTGTCTATAACAGGTATAGGTTTTAGGTAAAGATAGAAACAGCAAGGGATATGTAACAGCTTACATTCTCTCAAGTTTTAGGTGAATTATGGGTTCCTGATGTCCTCAACTCTTTTTTTCCCCTCCATGTTCACTCCCTTGGGGATTTAATCCATCCACTTCCATGGACACAATCTTTGCCTCTATGAAGATGAATCTCAAATCATTGCCCCTCCCCCACCTCTCTACCGAGGGTCTCAGTTCCCTATTTTTAACTGTCTACTGGACAGCTCCACTAACACAACTTGTTCAGAGCTGAGCTCATAAACTCCGCTTCCCTATGTTGTTCTCTCCAGTTTCTTTTTTTTTTTTCTTCTGATGGTGCCATTATCTTCTCAGGTTGGTAAGCTTGGAGTCATTGCTGACTCTTCCTTCCTCTTATCCCTACCCTTATTTTCCAAGTCTTTGACTTTCCACTTTCACTTTCTCCTAAGTTTCCCTGGAAGAAAGACTCCCCTGCCTCAAATTCCTCATTATATTTAGGCTGAATGTCTCTTTTGCATTTATCTCACATGCTTTTGGAAAAGGACTGTCTGTACGCTTGTCTTTCATTCCTATAAGCAGTTGGCTTCTTAACAGTTGGTCTTTGTTGTAGGTGTTTTTGTATCCTTGGCACTGAGTTCAGTGTTTGGTGCTAAACCAGAGCTTATTGAATTTTTCCTGAATTGAGTTGAAAGGTGTATTTGTCTGCAGACTGTTTGAACAGATTAAGAAGACTTTTAAAGTGAAAATGGAGGGTGGGGAGAAAATTGCTCAAATAAAGCTGCTATATCAGCCACTGTAGAAAGCAGCAAAAACAAAATAAAAACCAGGCAAGATAAGGCAAGGCAAGACAAGAGGAGACAAAATAAAACAAAACACTTCTATTAGATTTGTGGGATCCTAGAAATCAGGGAAAACTTTACATCTTTCTTTGTATCTCCAGTGTTTAGCATGGTGTTGGGCACTTAACAGATGTTTTGGATTGATTGTTGTCTGACTCATCAACATTGATGCACAGGAGATGATCGTAGCTAATAATAGCCAGCATTGATATGATGCTTTAAGATTTACAAAGCACTTTACATTTTTTATCCCATCTGATCTTCACAACAACTCTTTGAGGAATATGCCATTATTATCTGGATTTTACAGATGACTAAACTAAGGGTGAGAGAGGCTAAAAGAGATGAAATGACTTGCACAGGGTCACATAGCCAGTCAGTATCTGAGGTAATATTGGAACTCAGGTCTTCCTGACTCCAAGTTCAATATTCTATCCATTCTGATACCTACCTGTCTGTAGCTAGATAATGGGAAAATTTACATATTAATATATTATATTAATACATAATGTTAATATTAATTAATATATAAAAGACCAGATCATGGGTAATATAGAAAGACAGAAGTCTTAACATAATCTATTAAATCATGATAGTATATACTAATTTCAGATATTGAACTCAGTGAATCAGTCTAAGTAATCAGAGTATTAAAAGAAGAAGAAAAAAGTGTGAGACATGGGTAAAACATGGTTAGGAACTTCAGTACATTCAAAAGAACCCTGATTTTCCACTCAGAGGAAAAGGGTTTGAATTTCACTTTCTAACTCTATAACCTTGACAATCCATCTCTCCAGGCCTCAATTTCCTCATATACCATGTGAGAAAATTGGAAAGAGATGATCTCTAAGATCCCTTCTACCCCTCCTAGATTCTCCTTACTTTTATCACAGAAATTCATGTCCTCATTATAAATATATATATTTTCATTTAAAAAATTGAATTCTTGATGACAAAAATACAACCCAGTTGGTAGACTTGGAGATGTTTAATGGAGTACCTGGCACACTATATTTCTCTCTGGACACCTTCATTCTGGTAGGCCATGCCTTAGTGCTATATCACACATGCGTCATTGTTCTGAAGATCTATTAAATAAAGGATTCATAACTGTATATCTCCCAGTGTTTTTGACATGCTTTGTACCTTTTGATGAAAAAAAAAAAGATGTTATTTATAGTACTTGAAAGGGAGAGAAAGTGTGAAAGAGGGTAAAGATTTGAAGGGAATAGTGAGTGCTGGAAGTTTGAGGTTCACCCATTTACTTTTCAATCCAAATGCATGTGATTGGTCTAGGGTGCCATAAAGCAAGTGAGAAATGATGGCTGTAGTAATCTGTGTAAATTACTTTTATGGGCTTTATATCATAGTCAGTCAATTACAACATGTTAATTCCAGATTAGATAATTCCCCAGGTCCTAGGAGCTGGGCATATTATTGAGCGGAAGTAAATATGGCTTAATCATTACTGTTAGACAGCAGAACTAAGGCAAAGTTTTTGCCTACAACTCTGTGATTTCAGGGGGACCAGGAAAAGGGCCTTTCCTCATAGTAGACTTTAATAGGGTACCAGGTAATGAATGAGAGGGAACTAGGGTTCTTTAGTTTCAGTTTCCTGATCTAAAACATGAGGATGCAGACCAAGAGATCTTTAAGGCCTTTTCCATTCCTGATATTATTTGTTCTAAGATTACTTCTAATACTAACACCAAATTTCTCTGTCCAAAATCCCCTTCTACTTCTTCCATCATTTGTTCTATATTCTTAGGCCTTTTGCTCTGACATTTTATATTCTATATTCCAAGGTTCTATCTATGTCAATTCTAAGGTCCCTTCTAGCTCTGACATTCTGTTCTATGTTCTAAGGTCAATCTCAACTCTGATATTTTCTGTTTTAAGGCCCCTATCAACTCTAACCTTTTATGTGCTATGTTCTAAGATCTCTCCTAACTCCGACATTCTACATTCTATATTTTATGGTCTCATCCAACTCTATGTTCTAAAGCCCCTTTCAACTCAGCAATTCTGCACGTTATATACTAAAGCTCTGTGGTTGCTTCCAGATGCACCCTTCTATGTGAAAGCAGTGGGGGTGGCACAAATGATAAACAATGCCTACATCTTTGTTTTGCCTCAGGCTGACTCTGTTACTAGTGGAAACAGAGGACTGTCATCATATAGTGAAGGAAAGCCTAGATTTGCTGTCTGCAGACTGAGCCATGGTACCAAAATCAGTAACCCTAGAGTTTATTCACCTCTATGGTTTGATGTATCTTCAAAAATTCTCCCTCTGCTGGTGAAATACTTACCCATCATTCATTACCACTTGTTTGATTCCTGCCTTTGTCCTTGGTAAGTTGCCACACAGAGGATAAACCAAATGTGACTGAGGTATTCCAATGGTTATTCAGTTAAATAAACATATATTAAAGCTATACTACTAAGTGCAAGGCATGAGAGATAAGATGGCATGGTGGATGGAGGTTCAGCTTTGGAGTCAGGACCAACCAGCTTCAAGAACTGCCCCTGATATGTAATAGCTATGTGACTTTGGGAAAATCACTTAATCTTTCAGTTCTCCCAGGGACATTATCCAAATCTATCAATTATGAGTGAATTTACACTTTGCAATGGTGGAAAGGGTTTCCATGACAGAAGTTCCCCCACGCCAATAAAATGACAGGTCTAGACCAAAAAACACAGCAAAACAGAACAAAACAACCACAACTGCGCTAGGTTTTGTAGGTAACAAAGAAGCAAAGAGGCATGATGGTGTGGAGTGATTGCTGAGTTTGAATCAGGGGATCATGAGATCATATGTTTAGATCTGGATGGGAACTTAGAAGCTATCTAGTTCAATGCTTTCATTTTACAGACAAGGTAACTGAAGCCCAGAGAAAACAAATGGCTTGTCCAAGGTTATACAGATCATAAGAAGTGTTCTAAGTGTTCCTGATTATAGTCAGTCAGTAAGTAAGGATTGACTATAGACTGAATGACTATGATCAATGTTTAATACACCTACTATGTGCCAGGCTCTGTGCTAAGTGCTAGGGATGCAAAAAGAGGCAAAAGATAGCACCTGCCTTCATGGAGCCCATAATCTAATGGGAGTGACAACAACCAAAAAAATGTACAAACAACTATATACAGGAAAAATGGGAAATAAAAGAGGGAAACATTGTCATTTAAAGGAGTCAGAAAAAGTCTTCCCAAAGAAGATGGGATTTTAGTTTAGACTTGAAGTCTAGGGAAATCAGGAGGCAGTTGTGAGGAAGTATTCCAGGCATGAGTGACAGAGAAAATGCCAAGAGCTGAGAGATGGAGTGTCTTATTTGTGGAATGGCAAGGAGGCTGGTAGTACTGAATGATATTGGATTGAAGAGTATGTGGCAAGGAATAAGGTAAGAAGACCAGAAAGGTAGAAGGGAGTGGGTTATAAAGGACTTTGAATGCTAAACAGAGAATTTTATATTTGATCCTGTGACAAGTAGTCACTGGAGTTTATTGAGAAAAGGGGTGACATTGTCAGACATGTGCTTTAGGAAAATCACTTTAGTGGTGGAAAGGAGGATAAATTGAAGCTGGGAGAGACTCAGGCCAGCAGACCCCCTCTAGCCACTATTGCAACAGTCCAGGTGTGAGGTGATGAGGGCCTGCACCAGTTTAGGAACAATGTCAGAGGAGAAAGGAGGGCATATTCAAAAAATGTTGTAGAGGTGAAATCAACAGGCCTGGCAACAGATTGGATATGAGGGGTGAGAAATAGTGAAGAGTTGAGAATGACTCCTAGGTGGTGAGCCTGAGAGATTGGGAAGATGGTGGCGCCCGCAACAGTAATAGGAATGTTAAGAGGGAAGGTTTAGGAGAAAGATAATGGACATGTTGAATTGAAGGTGCTTACTAGACATTCAGTTTGTGATGTCAGCAGAGAAGTTAGGTGAAAGATAACTAGCTCTGAGAATCATCTCTTAGATAATGGGTAATAGATATGGTAATCGAATCCATAAGAGCTGATGGGATCACCAAGTGAAGTAGTATAGAAGGAGAAAATAAGAGGGCCCAGGACAGAATCCTGTGGGATTACCCAGCAAAAAGACTGAGAAGGAGCAGTCAAATAGGTAGGAAGAGAACCAAAGGACAGTGGGGTCCAAAAAACCTAGAAAGAAAAGAGTATCAAGGAGAAGAAGGGGATCATGGTCAAAGGCTGAGAGAGGTCAAGAAGAATGAGGATTGAGAAAAAGCCTTTGGGTTTGGTAGTTAGAGATCACTAGTGACTTTGGAGAGAACAGCTTTGGTGCAATGATGAGGTTGGGAGCTGCCTATTTTTGTACTTCAGTGCTTGGCACAGTGCCTGATACAGAGTAGGCATATAACAAATGTTTATTGATGGATTGTAAGGGGTTAAGAAGATAGTAAGAGGAGAAAAAGTGGAGGCATCTATCATGGATGGCTTTTTCAAGGAGTTTAGCCACAAAGGGAAGAAGATATAAGATGCTAATTAGGGGGGATGGAAGGGTCAAGTCAAAGATCTTTTTAACAATGAGAGAGACTTGAGCAGGTTTGTGCCAATAGGTATTTTCCAAGTATGGTTCACCTTGGACAATTCTTTATGAGTACCCTCCACCATCTGTCCTTTTTCCTCATCTCCGTCTCTCTTCCTGTGTTTCCCTTTAACCTCCTTTAAGGCCACAGTCCTCATTTGAAGAGATAATGCATCAAGGAAGCCCAAGTCTGTTGCTACATAAAGGTCACCAATGGCTTTGGTGAGAACATTGTGCTGCTAATAAGACCTTATATCAGCTCCTCTCACAAAAGAACTATTATGCAAACAAAGGCTTTGTAAAGATTACCCTGGTCATTGGCCCACATTTGATATTTCCAGCAAGAACAGGGATGGCTCAGCACATCCTATTACCACTCTTGTCAAAACTGAAAGTATGCATTCTACTAATAAAAGGGCAAGTTCAGAGCATCACAGTTATACAGGCAATATGTGGGGAGAGACTTGAGGCAGGCAGACCCACCAGCAGGCTATGAATAATCCTGGAATGAGGTAATGAGGGCTGGCACTAGAGTGGTGGTGGTATCAGAGGAGAGAAAGGGGCATAATTGAGAGATGTTTCAAAGGTGAAATGACAGGCCTTGGTAAAAGATTAGATGGAGGGGGGAAGAGATAATGAGGAATTCAAGATGCCCTTCTACATTGTGAGCTTGAGGGACTGTGAGGATGGTGCTGGCTTCTACAGTAATAGGGAAGGTAGGAGAGCAGGAAGGTTTGGGGAAAAGTTAAAGAGTTCAGGGACATCTAGGTGGTGCAGAGGATAGAGCAATGGTCCTGGAGTCAGGAGGACCTGAGTTCAAATCCAGCCTCAGACATATAATACTCACTAGCTGTGTGACTCTGGGTAAGTCACTTAACCCCAATTGCCTCACCAAAAAAAAAAAGATAATGAGTTCAATTTTGGGCACGTTGAGTTTAAGATATCTACTGGACATTCAGTTTGACATGTCTCTTATGTTTTGACCCTCCCCTTATGGTTCTTTGGCACCCTGAAGGGTTTGGAAATTTTCTCTTTTCTGTCACTGGTTTAGACCTCAGTGACTGTGTTTCCCCTAGTTGAAGAGCCCAGAGGATAGCACCACAGTTCCATTTAATCATTTAACTTTGAAATAGCCTTCACAGAGATATTTACTTCCAAGTTATAGCAAGGACAAAAATTCAAACCTTTTCCTCAACAGCTTTGGGGCACAAACCTCCTTATACCATCTGAGATTCTAGGGAGATGAAGAGGATTGAGCTCACAGTCAAGTTCAAATCTAAAACTCTACAGGGGTAGGATGCTGGACCTTGCTCCTTATGGCTTCACTTTGGGCTGGCTGCACACCCAGCCTGGATTCCTGAACTCCTGGATTTTTATGGGTTAAGCTCCCAAATGCAAGACTCCATTTCGTACACCAAGGACTAAAAAGGGCAAAGGAAAAACAAACTTCAAGTCCAATACTTAAGGCAATGTCAGGTTGAGAACCTAGAGCCGGCATAAGAGGGAGGCTTCAACAAGAGCGGACTGCTTATTCCAAGACGTTTCATAGCAGTACTATCTCTAATGGCAAACAATAACAATAACAACCACAAACCCAAACAACAAACAAAAATATTCAGGAAATAACCTAAATGCTCAATGATAGGCAAATGGTTAAATAAATCATGGGTATATGAATGCAATGAAATATCATAATGCAATGAATGCCTAGAACTATGTGGAATATAAAGAAATCAAAGGGCTTTTATAAAACAATGTAAAGCGAATCAAGTAGACTGAGAAGAGAGTGCACATGATCTATAATTGCATGAAGAGAAATCAATGTATGAAAGGACAAAAAAATCCTAGTGGGGCTTCCCCTATTTTAGTGGGGCCTTTGAGGGAGGGACTAAAATGGGTTAGGATTATATGTTGTTATTAATTGGCTCAAAGATACTAAGCAAGTTAGGCTCTCTGTTTGGATGTTCGATGTTAAGTTTCTAACACAATATTTAATCATAATTTTAAAAGAACAGGTCATATTACACTAATCTGTTTTTATTTTTTGGACATAGTTTCTAAATGGGTAGGTCAAAATACCTTTGGTGTGCTGCTAAATGTTTAACAATGGACTCGATGGAAAAAAATTTTGTATGCATGATGTACTTTTAAGCTGAATCTGCATTATTAACAGTTTTCTCCATCACTTTCTTAATTCCAGACAATCAACAAAACAATCAGTCAAGCCCAGATTCAGAGTGTTTGTTGATTTCTAAGGGCTAAAGGCTCACACTCAGTATTTACCAATTAACTCTAGTGAGTGGTATGCTCTGGCTCCAGCACAACCCTGTCTTTATACTTATTTTTACCTCGGTTTCACCAAAGTATTTGGTATAGTCTCCCACACTTTTTTTTCAAATAAAAGCTACAGTATATTTATTTGGTTTCAAAGCAGTTGAACTTCTGGGCCCAGAGAATAATTATTACTGGTTTAATGACAACTTGGAAGGCACTTTCCACTGAAGGGACCAAGGGACCTGGGCTTGTCCCTATGCTAGTTAGTATTTTTATTAATGACTTGGATAAATCCATGGATGTCCTGCTTATCAAGTTGACAGATAGAAAGAAGAGAGGGATAACTAATATGTTATATAATGGAGTCCAAATCCAAAACAGTCTTGAGAGGCTAAAACATCAGGTAGAATCTAAGTAACGTGAAATTTAATGGAGGTAAAAGTAAAGAAGTAGAATGGGTTATTGGGGAGAGAGGGTTGACCAAAGAGTCAAGGTGCCCTAGGTTCAAGTCTTACTTCTGACATCTCCTGGCTGTGTGACCCTGGGTAAGTTTCTTAAACTCTTAACGCTCTAGGTCAGTCTCTAAATTGCAGAGAAGGTCCTGTCTTGAATTGGTAGAGGTAACTTCCTCACCCAGGAGTTCTCCATACTAATGAAATCACAAGTACAGTTCCCAAATTCCTAAATAATATAGTGTATTGCTTTTTGCTTAAAAATCAAGTTTACAAGTATAGGATTAACTGCTATTTATCTGTAAACAAATCTTAGATTTTTACTGGACCTCAAGTCTCTCTCTCTGTCTCTGTCTCTCTTTCTCTCTGTCTCTTTGTCTCTCTGTTTGTCTGTCTCTTTTCTGCCTCTGTTTCTGTCTCTCTGCCTCTTTATCTGTCTCTCTCTGTCTCTGTCTCTTTCTGTGTGGCTCTCTGTGTATATGATATGTAACACACACATATACTACATATATGTATATATTATATATATGTATACATATGTACACATACATATATGTACATATATGTATATGTATATGTATATGTAGTGTGTTATGGCAGCAAAAACCCAAATGCATTATTCTCAAATTATATTAAGGTATTAAGGGAGGCATAGTCTCAAGGAATAGACTGGGGCTAGTCCCATGGTGTTCTTCCCTGGTCACACCACTTGGGTAACTATTGTAATATAATCAGTCCTGAGTAAAGTAATTTTTGGAAGGAGATAAAAAACTGGAAAGCATCTAGAAGAATGACCAGAATGACCTTGGGTTCATGTTCATGTCATATGATAAACAGTGGAAAGGGCTGTGGTATTTAAACTGGACAAAACTTAGGAGAACACTACTGTTTCCAATCCTTTCCTCAATTGTCACCTGGCTGCATCACTCTGGGAAATCTCTGACATTACCATCTCCCAGGAAACTCATTATTGGGACAACTTTATCATTGTGCAAGATTCTATCAGCTTTAGTCCTCCACCTCATCACTACTGTTGCCCCTCTGATTGGAGGGTGGAGTCATGAACTCCAAATCTCCATTTAAGGAGATCAGCTCAAACATCTCATTTTTCACCTGGCTGTACTACTTTGTGACTTGTCTGCTGGATTCCTCCATGATGTTCTTGGGTTGGGTACCTTCTTTCTCTCTCCCCGTTCTACTTTTCATCTTCCTTTTGTGTGTAGTTTTCCTTCAATAGATTTTTAAGCCTTTTGCTGGAAGGAATTGTTTTTCTTTTTCCATATTTGTATCTCTATTGTTTAGTACAGTGCCTGGCACATAGTAGGTATTTAATAAATGTTATTGACAATTGACTACTAACTTTGAAGCTCTATCATATGAAAGAGAGATTGGCCTTATCATAGGATCATATAATCATAGATGTAGTGGTAGAATGGACTTCAGAGGCTAAGTCCATCTCTCCTCAATCTTTAAATAAAAAACAAACAAACAAACTGAGGCCCAGGGAGTTTATATGATTTGCCCATAGTCACATAGCTAGGAAGAATCAGATGTAGGATTAGAACTCAGTTCTTCTGATTGCATATCCAGAGCTTTTTTCTAGATTTGTCCTACTTTATCCCAAGATGTGGAGCTAGGAACAACAATAGATAGATAGATAGATAGATAGATAGATAGATAGATAGATAGATAGATGAGACACAGATAAAGCACTTATTAAGTACTAACTATGTGCCAGGCATTATGCTAAACTCTGGAGGTACAAATAGAAGAAAAGAAAATTATCACACTCTCAAGCAGCTCACATTCTAATAGAAGAAGACAAAATATAATGGGAGAACTATAAAGACGTGAGAGTAGGAGGGAATTGGACAATATTCTGGTGGGAGAAGAATGGAATGTTACAGTGAATTGAATGGGACTGAAGTAAAGAGGGTGGAAGTTGCAAAAATAAATAATTTTAGCCTTGATGAAAGGACAGATTTTGTTGCAATTAATGAATTAAAGTGGAATAAGTTGCTTCAGAAGATAGTATATTCTCCTTCACTTGTGGTCTCCAAGAAAAGTACTTGGATGACCTGTTTTGCAAGTACCTCATGAAGGCATGAATTAGACAAAGATTGCTTCTTCATTTCCTTCCAATTCTGAAGGTTTGTTGTGTGATTTAAAAGCAGGCAAGTTACTGTTATTGTAGGAGAGAGTGAGAACAAGAATGAGAGAGAGACAGAGAGAGACAGAGAGAGAGAGAGAGAGAGAGAGAGAGAGAGAGAGA
>NW_020954615.1:12002621-12041957 GCF_900497805.2 Vombatus ursinus | reverse complement strand
AAAAAGAGTCACTCAGAATGAGAAGGCACTGATGGATTATAATATGAACTAGACTGAGAGAGCACACACTGATGGGATCACAGCCTCAGTGGAGTACTGAACAAAGCATAGTAAGGCCTTGCTTTGCTTACAACAACCCAACCTTAGTATCTGCCCTCAAACAGAGATGCACCTTCTTCTACAGAACATATCAGTTATCAATCACTGGATTCTGATTTCATTGATATAATCTTTTTTCACTTCCCTAACTAGACCATACATGAGGTTATTTTCCTCCCAGAATTACCCTTTTCCTGAACTTATTATCTTTTTTTTTTAACTTGACTCCTGGTGCCTGAGTTCAAGAAATAATAATTAATTCCTTTCCTCCCTCATCTTTCCTTCCTCTAGGCCTATTCCTTGTGTTCTGTGTCCTCCTATTAGAATCAACCCTCATTTCCTAGCCCATGGCATTTTTATGACCCACAAACAAGAAGAAAACTCAAAGAAATAATGGCCCTTTTTACAGAATATAAGCCCTGAGTTGTTACTTTCCCAGCTTTTGGGAGAAAGGTATTTATCTCTTAACGTTTATGCTTTGAGATGGATTTAAAGTCAAAAGTCTTGCCCAATTCATTTATTTTTTCTGAAGGAAAGCAAGTAAGATTCTCATAATATTGCCAAGAACATTTTTTATTTTTATGAAAGTGCATTCCCAAATTTGTAGGATAGACAATATTAATGTAAAGTCAATTTCCCTTGCCTTTTGGTATAATGCATTCCAAATTTTTCTTTCCTTCAAAATTCTCATCAAATAAAACTGTGCATACCACTTCTAGGTCTGTATCCTAAAGAGATCATAAAAATGGGAAAAGGACCCACATGTACAAAAATATTTATAGCAGCTCTTCTTTGTGGTGACCAAGAATTAGAAATTGAGAGGATGCCATCAATTGGGGAATGGCTGAATAAGTTGTGGTATATGATTGTAATGGAATACTATTGAGCTATAAGAAATAATGAGCAGGTAGAATTCAGAAAAATTTGGAAAGACTCATATGATCTGATGCTAAGTGAAGTGAGCAGAACCAGGAGAACATTGTACACAGTAGCAGCAACATTGTGCAATGACTAACTTTGATAGACTTACTTAGCAATGCAAAGATCTAATACACCTCCAAAAGACTCATGATAGAAAATGCTATCCACATCCAGAAAAAGAACTTTGGAGTCTGAATGAAGATCGAAGCATACTATTTGCTCTTTTGTTTTTGTTGTTGTTTCTTCTTTCTTGTGGTTCCTCCCATTGGTTCTAATTCTTCTTTACAACATGACTGATGTGAAAATATATTTAATATGAATGTATATGTATAGCCTATGTCAGACTGCATACTATCTTGGGGTAGGTGGAGGGGAGAAAGGGAAAGAAACTTTGGAACTCAAAATCTTATGGAAGTGAATATTGAAGACTAAAAATAAATACATACATTTTAAAATGGAGCTAATACATCTATAAAAAAATTCTCCTTGAGCAATCCTATATGATTCACATATGTGCTTTCTGCTATGCGAATTGATTTGGCCTATATTATGGGAAAATTCTTTATCTGAAACTGAAAATTTGGTGTTGTGTAACTATTTCTGGTTGAATAAAACTTGGAGTTTCTCTTGGGGTCCTGAATTCTGTCAATTTACACTTTGTACTCTTCCCCCACCCCCCACTATGTCTGGCAGATTTTATTCTATTATTTACTTGAATGTATTTTAGATGCTTCCTTTTTTTTCCTTGGGAAACAAATTATTTTCAGATTAATCTCTCAAATTCCATTTATCTCTGTAAACTCTTTCAGCACTCATTCATTTTTATACATGCCACATCTTTTCTTATATTTCTTATGTAGTTCTTTATCCACTCAAAATGTTCTTGCGGTAGATCAACTCTCTTTTCTGTGCGTCTAATTTTTTTGGTTGAATTGATCCTTTCTTAAAAATATAATTTTAATTTTATAATTTATAATTTTAATTGATAACATTTACTTAATTGATAGTATTTATTCATGATATTAAGAACATTTTTTTATGTTCTTTTTTTCAGTCTTTCTTATTTTTTTCCTCAGAAGTATCCTATAAGACAAATTCTCCCTGCCATTTCCATGCCTTTGCCTCAGTTCCTCCTTGTGCCCAGAATGCTCTTCTTCACATCACTTCTTGCACTTCTTGGTTTCTCTTTAAGGCTCAACTCAAGCATCACATCCTGGAACAGGAGATTCCTCATTCCTTCCAGCTGCTCGTCCCTTATCCTCTGAAAGTACCTTCCATCTACTCTGTATATTTCTTTTATAAAGCTAGTTATGACTATTTACATACAATCTATTCCAATTAGAATGTGTGGTCCTTGAAAGAAGGGATTGTTTGTTACCTTTCTTTGTACCTTCAAGCACAGTGCCTCCCACATAATAAGTGCTTATTAAATGTTTGTCGACTAATTGACTGACAATGTTTTTTCCACTTTTCTGCTTGTTATGGTTGTTTTTCTTTTACTGTGCTTGGCATGCTTATTGCTGTTCTGAGGTGATGAAAAGAAGTGAAATTTCTTCATAACCACTCATTCAGTCATTTTGTCACAATTTCCCCTTAAGAACTCCCATACATTAGCCTACTGAAGGGTTGTGATCTAGGTGAGTCAAGAGAGCATATTTTATAGATCCCTTGAATGTGGAAGAAGTATTATTATTCCTATGTGTAAGACAGAAAATTGAACTAAACAACCTCCAAGGTCCTGTCTAACTGTAGGATTTTATTATTCTTGGGGCTTTAAATTAATGTGAGTCATAAAGAGGGGTGAAACTTGTGCTTGGTCTCATTGGGAAGGCCTAGGAGCAATGCAGGGGGCTTACAGAGTCAGATTTCAACATAAAGAAATCATCAACAATAACTTTCTACTTAGTATGCATGCCCAAATTGGTGCCCAATTGCCTTGTAAGGTAATGACTCACTGGTGACTTACAGCCATGGTTGGTTGACCATATTACAGAGTGGATTACTGGTCAAGGATTATTTGGACTAGGAGATAGACCCCTAAGTTCCCTTCCAACTCTTAGATTATCCTCAAGTCATCAGAGGGAAAGATGAAATATGAATAAATAGTGGATAAGAAAATTCATTGGAAAGCCCTGGAAATTCATCTTTATTCAGAACTGCACCTTTCTTCTGAACCATCCCTTATCTCTTGCTTTCATTACCAGACTTCTTTTAGACAATTAAGATGCTGAATGCCCTATATGTGCATTTCAATTAACAATGCATCAGGTCTAGTAAATTAAATCAAGGGAGAAACAGATGTTTAAAACACTAATAAATTTAGCACTGGGGATCAGACTTTGATCCTGGGAGGGAGATTGTGAATGATAAAGCACTAAATATCTCCTGGTTGATAGCATCTGCTGAATAGATTTAGGTTTTCTAAGTCTGAATTCATTTGCATTTTGAGCTCCTAATGATCTAGTTCTTCCACTAGAGAGGATTCTCATGTGCATTTTCCTCTTGTATCATTTTTTCCCCTGCTATAATGAATGTACCTTGGTAACACCAAAACTATAGAAGAACTGTTTTATCGAATTCAGTTTCTATTTATCTTGAAGTGTTGGGGGGGAATTTAATCCACTGCAGACATATAAACTGTCAGAGGGAAGCAAAAATAATTTCCAAATCACTCCTCTGTTCCAGGATAATGATGCTATGCTCCCATTTATCAACTATAATTATTAGTGTACAGAATCTATTTAAGGGCCTTTGGATGTGCAGAGTTTAAATGCAATGCAAATATATACCAACCACTTTTAATCATGTCTCCCAGCTTTTATTAAGAAATCTATTTCTTGCCCAAATGGTGGAGATGAAGTACCATGATCACAATTAATGGCTTCTGGGGACTTCAGCCTTTGATGGCACATCTAAAGAGATAGTCCATTTTTTAAAAAAGAGAACCATAACATTGAAGTAGATAGTGATCTTTTAAAAAAAATCCACTTACTTCCATCCCAATTAGACTGGCAGGGAAAGGTAAAGCAGCTTCAATGCTAAATCCAGTTCATCTTACAGTAAGACCTCATTCATTTGGGCTCAACAAATTGGGAAATTTTTAACAATTTATATTTGTGATGCCCACCTTCTTGCTAGTTTAGATAATAGCAAATCATGGAACTTAGGACATCAGAGCTGAAGGAGAATTCCCTCTATACCATATTAGACAAATGGTTATTTAGTCTTTGTTGGTAGACCCTCTCCTGAGGAAGCTGATTCCACTTTTAGAGAACACCAATTCTTAGGGCAGCTAGATGGCACAGTGGCTAGAGTGCTGGATCAGGGATGAGGAATACTTATCTTCCTGAGCTTAAATCTAACCCCAGGCACTTACTAGCTGTGTGATCCTGGGCAAATCATTTAGCCCTGTTTGCCTCAGTTTCCTCATATATAAAATGAGCTGGAGAAGGAAATGGCAAAGCATTTCAGTATCTTCCAAAAAGAATCAGAAAAACTCAACACAACAATTCTTAGGAATATGTTCCTGATATCCCACCTACAGTTTCTTTTCTTTTTGCCATTTTGCTTCCTTTGTTTCTTTGTTCTGCCCTTTGGGGCCAAGTAGAACCAGTCGAGAGCCCTTGAGAGAGTAGAGGATGGCAGTATTTGTTGATCATATCATTTTTTTTCCTCCAAAGTAAACATCCTCAACTACTTTAAACAATTCTCATATGGTATGAACTTGGATCCCCTCATCATCTTGGTTTCCCTTCTTTAGAAGCTCTCCAACTTGCACAGTCTTTTATCAAGTATGATGCTCCAAAATGAACATAATACTGGAGATATGGGCTGAGCTGAACAGAGTATGGGTGTGTGTGTCAAGAGAAGAGGGAGGAACCACGCCCATAGTTACTTCTTCAAGTTATGCTGTATAAGACTTCATTTACTTTCCTGACTGCAAAATTAAACTATTGACTCATATTGGGCTTGTAGTCCACTAATATCCATAGTTCTTTTTCAGATATACTTACAAAGTTGATTTTTTTGAATCCAGATATGACTTTACATTTACTACTATTCAATTTCATTGTATTTAGTGAGGAAACTAAGTCTCAGAGAATTTAAGATAATTGCCCAGGGTCACATAGCTATTAACTATCTAAGGCTAGGTTTTGTTTTGTTCAGCAAGTTAATTGTCTAAAGTTAGATTCATATCTAGATCTTCCTGAATCCAAATACAGCACTCTATCCACAATACCAAGCCAAATCTTTTATAGTTCCTTGGAAAAACATAGGCATTAGACTATAAGCTCCCAATGGGCAGATTTCATCTCTGTCTTTGTATTCCTAGCACCTCACAGGCTACCTCATATAGAGAAGATATTTGATAAATGTTTGCTAAGTTGAGTCAGGTTGGATGGAATTGAAATAGTCATCCTGGACCTCTGTAATACCAGTTCTGAGGAAAACAGCAGGCTTATCCAACCAGGAAGTCTCATAAATAACTAGGACCTGCAGTGAGAGTTGAGTAACCTAATATGCTTCAGTTTTTTATCTCTATGATATTCTCATCAGAGAATGGTAATATGGGACCAGCATTAACTAGGTCAGATCACCTATCTCATGGTGATAAGTGAGTTTATAAGATGCCCTGTTCTCAGACTGAGGCCAGTTGGTTTTCTTCCCCTCTGTTTGAGGCAGTTGAATGAATATATGCATGAATCATTAAGTTTGACTATTTCTGAGTAGTAGGATACATTAGCTCCATAACAGGATACAGGTGCTGTGATGCAGGCACCAGCTGTTAGACAGTAGAATGTAGGGGCAGAAATATGCTATCCACAATTCCAAACAGAATTTCACTTACCACATCTTGATGAGGCATGGGTGCCAATAGTTCTTTTCCTAGCTTAAATCCTTGATAACTATCCTGAGATAAGCTCTGAGCTTTAAGTCACGGAACTGACAATTTTCTGAAATCCTACAGCACTCAAACATATAGCAACTCATTCTTGGTGATATAATTGTCTCATCAAGAAGAAACCCTAAAAGTATATTTTTCAACGCAGACATTTTATAGACGAGCAAACTGAGTGAACGAGAAGGGAAGAGACTTAACCAAGGTCATAGAGCTAGTTCTTGGTACAGTCAGGAGCAGTGCCTCAATATGCTGACCCTCATGCAGAACACCATTCTCCAAGGCTCCTATTTTAGACCTGCCCTCTCATTAAGATCTGAATTCCTCCCTTCCATGCTTGGAGTCTTAGTATAGGTGGGATAGGCAGCATTTCTCAGGTATGATTTCAGAGGCTCCCAGAAGAACCCTCCCCAATCTGCTTGTTAATCCCGGAAATTCTTTTATAGGAGAAAGAAATCCCCTGTGTTCCTTTCCTTGTTGATTTCTGGTGGATGAGGAGTGCCACCTGCTAGCCCTCTGGATTAACACATTTTACAGCTAGGCTGCTGCCAGCAGGGGAAGATGCCTTTCTCTAGATAGTCTTGCAAATTAATTTGTCATCAACAGTAGGATGGAAACAGAGAAGCGATACATTTTGGCTCCAGTCCCATCAGAAGAAGGGAGATGGATCTGAGGGACAGCTGGTCTTGCCCCAATTATCTATTTCCTTGCCTTGCCCTCACTGTATTAGAGATAGGACATTTATTAAATGCTTACTATGTGCCAGGAACTATGCAAAATTCTGGAGATACATATTAAAGCAAGACAGAACCTACCCACAAAGAGCTTACTTTCTAGTGGGGAAACAGCATAAAATGAAGTTCTAGAAAGCAGATAGGAAGGAAAGGTACTTTTGAGGGAGGGGCAAGGTAAAGAGACTGCAGGAAATGTCAGATAGATAAGACAAGAAACTCACCCATCAGAGTTGAGGGGATCCAGAAGGTGAGTCCTAGTTTCTAGTGATGTGGAGGTGGTCAGAGAGTGAGTAATTATAGTTTCCTTCCTATGACTGTTGAAAGCTTTTCTGTGTTCAAGAAGCGCCTAACAAAATGCCAATATCCATTAGAAGGGCTGGCATTTTCACAAGATGTGAATTGGGAGACCATACTAAATCCAGGATTCACAGCCTTACCATACCACCAACTGGATGTTGCTTTTCCAAAGGTTGGCCTTTATTTCTAGAAGTTTGAGGTCAAGAAAGAAGCTTTACAATTTTCCTGAGTCAATTCAGCACACTCTCCATTTCTTGTTTAATTCTATTGTGTCCTGGATAAAGAACTGACTTTGAAGGCAGGAAGACCTGGGTTTAAATCTCACTTCATAAACTGATTGTGTGACCAGAGGAAGTAACTTACACTCTCAGTGCCCTAGGCCAGGGGTTCCCAACTCAAATAGAAAGTGGGGAGGGGGCAAAATCCCATACATAAGGATCCCTGTGAGCTGCATATTAACTTACTTATCAAAAGTAAAGTTATCTAGGTTTTATTACATTTTTATTTAGTTTATTCAATATTTTCCAATTATATTTTAATCTGATTTGGTCAACACTGCTGTAGTCCCCATGTGTCCCTGACACTTCCGTTCTAGGTAATTCCCTAAAACTACAAGTTGTAGAGAATGTGCCAACCTGCATTGGTAGAGGATGTTTTCTTATCTGAGAATCCTATGCTAATGAGATCTGGATTCCTCCTGATGACACTGGATCCCTGCTTACCCTTTCCATAACTAGCTGGACTTTAACTTGGACCTCTTCCCTCCTTACTAGCACTGGCAGAGGATTCCAAATATTCCTTGCTGTCCATTGCTATTTCCATGTTCTCCCTCCTTCATACCACCACTGCTCAATAACCTCTTTCATTCTTTGAGGTTCATTTAATCCCATATTTATCCCCCAATCAAGGTCCTAGTATCTGTAATCTATCCAGCTACAGGACAATCTTATTTTTTCCTCAATGAAATGAGTTCAATGCCTGGCTCAGTCTTTCCCTTCTCCACAACTTCTACCCTCATACTAAGAGATTTCAATATACATATTGATACTTTCTCAAATACTTTAACTTCTCAGTTCCTCAACTTATTCACCTTCCATCTGATGACTTCAAGTGATAGGAGGGGAAGATGAGGCCTCCTCTCCCAAGGCAGTTCATTCTACTTTTACTTAGCACATTGTTGACAGTTTTCAATACATCAAGCCCAATCAATTTTTTTATAACTTTGACCCCATGATCTGACTTTTGCTCTCTGGGGCCAAACAGAACAAATCTCATTCATCTTCTAACTGTAAAGCCTTCAGAGACTTGGAATCACATCTATACATCTATTCTCCCTTAATTTTTTTCTTCTCTAGATTTAACATCCCCACTTCCTTTAACTGATTATTATCACAGGGCCATAAGCCAAGATAGACGAGTAATAAGAGAGTACTTAGCAGCTGTAGGTGAGTTTAAGTCCTTTGGCCCAAGCAAACAACATCCTTCTGTATTGAAAAAAAAAACAACTTAAATATTTGACTGCTGAGCCATTGTGAGTTATATTTGAAAGCACATGGATAATAGAAGTGCCACAGGGCTGCAACATGTCAAATGTCCTCATTTCCAGAAAAAAAATTAAGAAAGCAACTTGCAAATTGCAGTGTGCCTTTAACTCCCAGCAAAATCCTAGAATATATGGATAGTTAATGAACATCTAGAGAGGAAGTGGTGAGCACTGGAATTTTTCTCAAGAACAAGCCACTCCATGTTAGACTTACTAATCATTAACAGAATTCCTGAACAGGTGGATTAATTGAATGCTGTAGTTTTGGACTGCTTTAATAAAAGTATTTTATGATAGTATTATTTATATAAAAGATGGAAAGATGTAGTCTAGATTACAGTATATTAGATGGAATTCACAGGACCTTAGTATCACAGATTTTAAACTAGAAGGGGAATTCAGAGGTCATCAAATTCCTTTCAACTACCTGACTCTCCTCTCCTCTATTCTGTCCTCTCCATATACTCTCTCTTGGTGAATTCATCAACTCTAATGGGTTTAAGTACCATTTCTAAATGGATTACTTTCAGATCTACCTACCTATCTATCTATCTATCTATCTATCTATCTATCTATCTACCTATCTATCTATCTCTATCTGGCCATAATCCTGTTCTTGATCTCTAAGCCCACTTCTCCAAATAACTAGTGGACATTTCAAAATAGATATCCCCTAGGCATCTCAAACTCAACATCCCCAAAATTGAATTTATGATTTCTCCCCCCAAACACATCTCTTTTCTAAACATCTCTATTTCTGTCATTGGTAACACCATCCTTCCAATCACTCAGACCTGCAACTTGGGTTTCATTCTTGACTCATACTACATATAAAATCTGTTGACACATCTTGTCATTTCTTTTTCAACATCTATCCCGTGTTCTCTTCTTACAACTTACATAACCATAATATTAATTCAAATGCCTATAACCTCTCTCTTGGCTTTTCCAATAGCATTTCAATTGGTCACCGAATCTCAAGCCTCTCCTTATTCTAAGCAATACTCCATAGAGCTGCTAAAGTGATTTCCCTAAAGTGCAAGGATGACCATATCACTTCATAACTCAAAAACTCAACTGAGTTCATATTATCTTTTGAACAAAACATAAAACTTCTGCTGGATATTTAAAATCCATTACATTTAAAATTTGGAGACTATTTAAAACCCAGAGGCAGCTAGCTACAATAGTGGTTAGAACTCTGGGAGTGGAGTCAGGAAGAGCTAAGTTCAAATTTGGCTTTAGACAGTTATTAGTTGTGTGACTGTGGACAAGTCATGACCTCTGTTTATCTCAGTTTTCTCAACTACAAAATGAGGACAATAATAGCACCTACCTTGCAGGTTTGTTGTGAGGATCAAAGGAAGTAATATTTGTAAAGCACCTGCCTGGGACACAGTAGGTGTTTAATAAATTCTTATTCCCTTCCCTCCCCCCCTCATTTCAACCTGACCCTCACCTGCCCCTTCAGTTTTATTGTACCTTCCCTCTCTCCTATTGCATGTTTTTTCACATATTTTATGATTCAGCTATATGGTCTGATTAGCATTCCTATTACATGACACATCATCTACCACTTCTGTGCCTTTACAGTGGCTGCCAGGGTCTAGAATGCCCTCCTTTCTTACTTCTGTCTTTTAGGCTCCCTACTGGCCTTAAAGGCTCAGCTTAAATGCCACTTTCTACCTGAAACCATTTCAGATCCTCCAGATGCTAATGCTTTCCTTCCCAAAGTGAGCTTGTAACTTGTAATGATATTGTACAGACAGCTAGGTAGTTTAATGGATGAAGTGTTGGATTTGGATTCAAGAAGGCCTGGGTTTGAATTGTGCTGCATATACTTAGTAGATGAGTGATCTTCCTTGAGCCTCAGTTTCCTCAATGGTAAAGTAGAAATAATAATATGATTTACCTAATAGTTCCATTGTCAGGCTCAAATAAGATAACACACGTGAAATGCTTTGCCAAACTTAGAGATATAAATTCTAGATACCATTCTTTATTTTGCATAGACCTATATTTATGTGTTATGTCTACCAACTAGACCATAAATTTCTCAACGTTAAGGACTATTTTCACTTTTGTCTCCATACCCCCTCATCTAGCATGGTACTGAATACATAGTAGGTTTTTCATAAATGCTTGCTGGTGTGTGACTTCAAAGATTATTGTGAAATATTTGATTTTCATGATGTGTTCCATTTTCACACATCTACATGTTGCACATTGGCCAGGACTCTCTCCTGCTAGGCCAAGTTCTTTGCATCTGTTTGTATTTACTTCTCCTCTGGTCACATATTGTCTACTCATCTCCCAATAGAATATTGGGTCTTTGAAGGCAGAGATGATGACATTGTTATCTCTGTGAAGTACCTAGACATCCCATGCTTGGTGAACTGAATTAAGTTGAATTTGTGGGTCTCAATTTATATTGGGTTTATTTGGTTGTTATTTAGCTAATGCTTTTTTTTGTCTCTGTCTTTCATGGCCCATATTTATCTCTCCCTCTCTCTCTCTCTCATCTCTCCCCTCTAATCTTTCTCTCTTCCCTCTTTCCTTTCTTTCTAATCTCTCTCATCTTTTACTCTAATTTTTCTTCCCTCTGCCTTCTCTCCTCTCTGTCTCTTCATGTTTTCCTCCCCATCTCTATTCTTTCTGTTTCTCTCTTCTCTCCTCTAATCTCTTTATTTCTTTGTCTCTCCCTCCTCTCTCTCCACTTTGTCTCTGTTTGTTTCTCTCTCTGTCTCTCTTTCTCTTCATATCTTTCTCTCTCTATCTCTGTCTCTATCTCTTTTCTGAAAAATTGTGATTTTATTTCATGGGGTTAAACTTGCAAGCACCATCATCCATGCCCAATGCCCTGAAGATACCAAGGCCCCCAAGAGATATACAGTGCAAGTAGCAAAGTTTAGTGGTTGAGAAGATGATGATTGCCTCTCCCAAATCTCCTCCTCTCCTCCTAGTCATGGCAATACTTTGCAGGGATGAGCAGAGTCTCTATCCAAGGCAATCAATCCAATAAGCTCTGTATCTGATTTGATTAGATTGGACCAGATTGGATTATAAGTGTCCAAAAAGATAAACAGAGTTTGGGTTGGGTAGTAATTTCAGACTGACTTCCTCTCTCAGTAGGATGTACCCTAAGATGTGAATAATACTATACCAGACACACATAACACCAGGGGTTTGAGTCCTTGTGTACTTCTGAAAGCCTTGAATGTAGGATTGAGTGGTGGCCAAATCTAGCAGAGACTGTGAAATCTGACCCTATGATGAGTGGGCATCCATGTGTTACTCTTTATAGAAGGCTTCTAGAACTTTTCATAGGTGCTCTCAAAAAGTTGGGCTCCTTTTTTAGTCTTTACTATCACATTGCTTCTTTTCAAAAATCCTCTCAAAAAGGCATTTCCAAGTGGACTTTGCCAAGGCAGTTCTGAAGCCCACATCACCCTTGGTAGGAAGTGAACAGCCCCTTATCAAATAACACAGCAGGAAATTTGCCTGGAGATGCATCATAGGGCATGTTTGACACTGTTATATGAATGAAGCTCCTGTAATGTGCTTCATTACCAAACTTAGCAACAGACACCTTCATTCTTCTGCAAAATAAGAGTCAGATAGGAATACAAGCCCTGATCATCTATTCATATTGTCTGCTTTGGTTAGCCTGTCACTGATTTTCTCTGTGACCATGAACAAGTTACTCACTTCTCTGGGCTTCAGTTTCCTCATCTATTATTTATTGTTTTGACTAAAATATCTGTCTTTTATAAGCCAAATTGAAACTGAAGATTTATATTTTGATGTGGAAGGAAATTTATAGGTCATGGAGTCTAGCCTCAGTTTACAGTTGAGAAAATTGAGTAATGCAATGGCTAAATGACTTGCACAGGATCAAGCAGGTAGGATTGGGCCCCTAGGTCTTCCCGAGGCCAAGTCCAGTGCTCTATCTACTACCACACAGTCCTACTTCTTTCCCCTATGCTATGCTGCAGATTCTTATCCTTTGGAGGAATGGTGATCATAGGTTGAGATCTGGAAGGTACCTTAGAGGCCATTTAGTCCACCCCTCCTCCAATATCCAGATAAGGAAACTGAGGGAATTGAGAAGAGGAGTCCACCAAGTAGTTAATTGTGGGGCTTGAGTGAACCACATTAACTCCATTTTGTGACTCAATTGTGGAGCTAGCTTAGTTTCTATTCAGTTATGGGTTTAGCCCAAATTCTGTGTTGTGAGAAAAATTTATTCAATTGTGGGAATTGGGAGAAAATCTTATTGTATTATTTGAACATTGCCACACAAAAGTGGGAAACTGAACGACCTCTTCTTGCTGCTTAGGAACCCTTAACCAAAGACCTAGGTGATGCTGACCAGAAACCAGGTCAGATCCAAAGACGGATATAAGGAATTTTCTCACAGTTGGATATCTCAAGCAATCCATATGTCTTATCTGAAAACTGGCCCTGTATTGGTCAATCAGTTGTTGCTTCCATGTTCTCTTGATTGTTTACAGATAGATGGGGAGTAGGACACCTCCTTTTCTGAATTCAGGAAATTGCACCTTTTCACTCTCCCCCTTCTAACTCAGAAAGGACCAATCTTTCATTCAATTAGAAATCAGATAGCCTAATGTTGTATGGTTTCCTTTTAATTAATTGACCTTGTTTAATTAATTATTTTTAATGCATAAAACTCTGTTTCCCCCTGTATTTGGGGTCCAGGCCTAAGCTGAGGAGGTCTGGTCCTGGTTTGGTAGACAACTGACAAGAGTTGCTCAATGAATCAATATGCCCAGGAGATTGAACCTTTGTTTCCTCAGTCATTTCATATTTCAACCACCATAACATAGATTTAAAAAGAATTTAAGGGTCTTATTCAAGTTCACACAGGTAGAAAGCATCCATCAGCATTTGAACCCCAATCCCCCAACCCCAGAACCACTTGTCTTTTCACTGTACTGTACTGTTTCCCCTTGACTCAACCATAGTCAGGAAAGGGTAATCACACTAGTGATTTTGGAAACAAGAAATATGAAGCAGTCATAATAGTACCAACAAGAACAGACATTTACATAAGCTTTAAAGCTGACAAATCACTTTATATATATATATATATATATATATATATATATATATATATATATTCTCTCTTAATCCTCACAACAACCCTGTGAGATAATTGCCAGATACTATTATTACTGTTTTACAAATGTGGAAACTGAGGTTCAGCATAGCTAAGTATCTTGCCCAGGATTATATAACTAGTAAATGTCAGAGGCAACCCAGATTTTCCTGGGTTTCCTTCCTACTACAACATAAAGAGCACTTTGGGTAGTATGGATGGAATCCTCTTCAATAGAGAACTCTATATGAAACTTAATCTTTACACAGTTTGATTTTTTCCCCTTTAAAGGGGAATAGGGCCTTGAATTTAAAGAGCTTTTAAAGAAAGTGTTCAGCATTTCTCCAAGACTTAATCTGTATGACTAAAAGTGCAAAGAGATGTTGGATTTTATATACTCTTTGATTTAACTGAAAATTATGAGGATTTCCAACCTTCATTTCTGGGCTTAGCAGCTCATGAAATAGTTAGCCTTAAAAATCCCATTAATTCCTGGCTTTTTCCTCATTAAAAATCTGACATGATTTTAGCACTTTCATGGTGTTTTTTTAAAAGACTTTATGGTTTCTGAAGCTCTCAGTGGGCAATTGCATTAATCAGAAGCCAGTTTTGGGTGAACCTTGACAACAAACACTCTTAGATCCCAAATAATTTCTGCTGGTTTGATTAACTGAAATTGCTACAGGGATGGAGTAATGAAAGCATTGCCTGTTACATGCTCATTTTTGTTAACCTTGGGTTGGCTTTGCAGACTCTAGCAAAGCTAATGGATTGGTCTGCTTACAGCAGTTGCGGACTTCCCTTCACAGGAAGTCTCTCAACCATGATTGGATGACCAGTTTTCATATGTGACATAGATATCTAAGTTATACTTGGACTCTTTAGGCTCTAACATTTGGTGGTTCTGTTCATTCAGCAATATCAGTTTGGAAGAGTGAGTTTACAGCATTAAACCTATGTGCAGGACACTTTTTGAGGCACTAGAAGAGACATAGAGTTAAGATTATAACATCAGAGCCAACATTAGGGTGGTGCCACTAGAGTTTTGATCTTAGATGTCAAATTTAAAGGGCATCTGATTGTGCTTTAGCACATAGAAACAAATATCTTAGTTCATAATTAGCAAAAATAATTAGCTGAAACAGGAAGGTTTTAGATGGTATATATCTTTGGTCCTTACCGAGATAACTTTGAACTAGGTGCCTTCCTCAGAGAGTCCCACACTCATTTCTTCCTGTGTAATGCCATCCCTGACATCAATTTACCTAGTGTCAGGCTTAAGGTATTGTCCTGGTATCTCTTTTGCCACCAGATTGAGCCTTTTTTCCTTATATCAGAAGTATCCTTCTGAGTGTCTGCTTTCAAGTGGACAATAGAATCTTAGATTTTGAAGGAATTTTGGGCTTCATCTTGTTTAAACTCCCTCCTAACATGTGATTTCCTTCTTCAAAGTCTCCATCCCTGGCAGAAGATTCTAGAATTCTGACTTCATTTTGGTGAAAACATATGCCACATTTTGCTGAGAAATTAATCATGGATTATTGAATTCACTCTTCAAGTTCAAAATGTCTTTAAAATGCCAGTAATGACTGGAGTAACAGAACTTATCTACCTCATCAAATGCTAGTACCCTCTACTTTCCCATTGGAAGCTATCATATGTAGAGGGTGAGACTAAGCACAGGAATATTGAAAGCTACCAAATTGGAATTCACCCAAACTTTATATGGTCTGAGGCCCTCTATTACAACTTAATCCACACACCCCTGTCAATCTTTTGAATGGTGTGACCCACATTTCCTTAAGGGGATTAAAAAATCATGGATGTTATTTTGAAAATTTCAGGAGGAATGTTTCTTAATAAATGAGCAAATGATGAAGCACCATGCTATTTCCTTTTGCCTGGATCACAAATTGTGGCAATAAAGTCCAATGGATAAAGAAGTGACCCTAAAGTCAGACTTGGTTTTGGGTACCACTTCTCAAAATGATGATTACTAGAAAATAGCAAAGGTTCCCCAAAACAAGTCATGTTCAAAACTGTCATTA
Source organism: Vombatus ursinus (assembly GCF_900497805.2). Taxonomy (NCBI): domain Eukaryota; kingdom Metazoa; phylum Chordata; class Mammalia; order Diprotodontia; family Vombatidae; genus Vombatus; species Vombatus ursinus. The sequence goes on along the minus strand of NW_020954615.1, from coordinate 12,026,293 downwards.
GTAGGTGACTTGAGTGATATTTCAATACTTCATTACCTGGAAGAATCTGAGTTCTCATCTATACGGGTATATCCTTCAACAGTCTTTTTTATATCCAATCCATACCTGTCCATCTTGTGCAACACTTGTTCAAATCTTCCTATAAGCCTGCCACAGGGGAATCACTCAATGAGTTGTAGCCTCCTCTCACCTTTGAAACTGTGTAAGTACCAAAGGAATATGGAGACTATGCGTACTTGTCCGCTAATACCCTTGCAAAGTAATGGGTCCACCCTGTGTTGGAAATATATTTCTTTGCTAATATCCTTTATGCGGTTCCTATTGCTCAGTTCCTGGTTGGAAATGTGATGTGGCCTGTCCTCTCCTACCATGTATCACTCGATTTCTCTTTGGATGGAACTCAACTTTCATCCTTCAGATATTGTGTTATTATTCTAGGACTCACAGCCATATGGCATCTCCTGAAGATGGGTTAAAAAGATAAAAAGATATGCTAAAAAAACGGGTTTATGCTTCCAGAGAAGGTTATGGTCATTTAAAGTACTTCCCAATTCTCCAAGGACAATCCAAGCTGTTATTGTCTTCCTATTTAGCACTAGGCTAAGTTCAGTGTCCATTTGTATCATCCAGGATTTATGTACTAATGGACCAGCTTAGGTGTTGGTTGTCTATCCAACTTATCATAGTCTGTACAAAAGGCCTTCATAATTTATCTGCTTTATGCAGTATGGGCAGGTTTGCTGAACTCTTCTGGGAGATAAACTATATCATTTAGGAGGTTCTGCAATATGCTGGGACTTAATGCAACCTTCACAATATTATTCGTGCACATTCAGAGACCACAACATCTATGTAGGGACTGTAGCATCCATTTAGAATATGATCTGGATATTTTCTATGATGATGACAAATACTTCTGGTAAATGAAGAAAAAAAATCATTTGTTAAGTGCTTACTATGTGGTAGGCACTGTGCTAAGTGTAGAGCTACAAAGGTAAAAGTGAGACATCATTTTCCCTCTAGGGGAAGACAAAACACATGAGGCAGCAGTAGGTAGGGAAAGGTGTTTTAGTCTGGGAAGGCACAGGTATGGTGAGTGGAGCCAAAGAGTGGTTGATTGACATGCCCTTTTCAAAAGCAGTGGTATAGGTTTGATTTTATTACTATGTCCAAGACAAGAGATAGTATCATGGAAGGGGATGTGTACTTGCAGAGGCATAGCAGGAAGATTGCTGAGGAGAGGAAAGGACAGTGGTCTGGGGCCATCTATATATAGTATACTATGAAAACAAACATTAATGGAGAGAGCTAGGCCTGAGGGAAGGGGTTGCAAAGCTCAGAATATCCATGGTATGGCTTCTGGAAGGGTGGGGGAAGTCCAGTTCAGAGTGTGCAGCAGCAGCAGTGGTAGAGCAGTATAGCAGGAAGATGGCTGGGGAGAAGCATGGTCAGGATTCCATGGTCTGTTAGATTAAAGGGACTATGGGAACATACAACTCTCTGATGGAGCTGGGAAATGTTTGTAGGATTCATAAGTCTAAATTTCCAGAGGACATTTTTCTTTGGATCTCTGGATATCTTCATGGAAGTTACAAGGGTTTGCACTTATTGTCCACACAGTACAGTTATATTGCTGTTTGAATGATAATCTCCAATGAGTATTGAAAAATGGGCCTACTATGTGGTCTCCAGTGGATTCTCACAGGTTTTTTCTATACTTGGCCCTATACAATTCCATTTTTGAATCAGATATATTGTTCAAATCATAGATGACAAAATTTTGCTACTAATATGAAACTGGGGTAATGTCAAAATTCAGTTAGATGGAATAGTGGATAGAGCACTGAACCTCGAGTCACTCAGACACTAACTGTGTGACCCTGGACAAGTAATCCTGCCATTATTTGTCTCAGTTTTCTCAATTGTAAAGTGGTGATAAAAATAACACCTTACATACTAGGGTTGTTGTGAAAATCAAATAAGATAGCATTTGTAAGGGGCAACTAGGTGGTGCAGTGGATAGAGCTCTGTCCTTGGAGTCAGGAAGGCCTGAGTTCAAATATGATCTCAGACACTTGACACTTACTAGCTTTGTGACCCTAGACAAGTCACTTAACCCTGACTGCCTCACCAAAAAACAAAGATATTTCTAATGTGCTTAGCACAGTGCTTAATACATTGTTGTGTAGTGAATGCTTATTAAATTTTAAAAGAATTAATAATTAAAAGAACATATATCTAATGTGATGAAATTCAAGAGGGATGATTATAAAGCCTTTCACTAGGGATTCAAGTGTAAAGGAGTCATAACTTTATAGCAACTTATGCAAAGAAGTCCAGGGAATTCTAGTACCCTATAGGTTTAGAATGAGTAAACTGGGTGAAGTGGCCAACAGAAGAAGGTAGTGTCTTTTTAGGGCTTTATAACTAGAAACCTAACATCTGGGTATATCCAAAGAAGCCATATTTTCCTACCTCATGGGATATGGAGAGCTTGGATTCCTGAATGAGGTGCCAGTGAAATAGATATTCTAGCAGGTCCTGCCAAGCTGGAAAGGCTTTAAGAAGGAACTTGGCAAGTGATCATGTGAATGCTTTCCAAAAGCCAGCCTAGCTAAGTACAGAGAGGATCATCCACAGAAGGTTGGCCATGACAATGAGTTTATCTTGGCTATGGTCAACATACAAAAAAGACAAAAATATAGTTTGATGTGATCTTTTGATTGCTGCAGTGATGTTGGCAGACGTGTAGAAAAGGGACAGAAGGTTCTGAAAATCTTCTAGTACTTAGATTACCTACCTACGTTAATTTCACCCTTGAAATTCTTTTTGTATGATCTTCATTCATTATTGATGAGATAATATTACGTTGTAGAAATAGATCTACATCTGCCCTGGCATTCTCAACATAGAGAAAAGGAGGGTCCATAAAGAAAGTGCCAGCAAATTTGAGGACAGCTTGTAAGTCTTCTTAGGAGAGATGAATAAAATAGTTGGCCAAGTTGATCTAATCAAAAACCCTAGGACAACAGAGGATTCATGGAATGCTTGGCTATTTTGCCTTGCAATGCTCACAGCATACATAATCATGCAGGCCACTATGGAACTAATTGCAGCTTGCATAGCAACAGGTGCTCCAGAGAATGAACAAGGGGAATCTGTGAAGAACTTGACAAGGTTTTTCAAACTACCCCAACATATATTTTGATACTTAGTCATTTGAAAGCAAAGTGAGAATAGAGGAGGGTGGAGGGGGAATCAATGTTGAGAAATATTGTTGGGGATCAAGACATGAAAAGGACAAACATTCGGAGAGTCCTGTGCATCATGTGTACTTTTTTCAAGAAGAGTATTGGAGAATTATGGATGTGGGTAGGTAACATCAAATAACATAAAAATGAAATGGACATTTATTAATAGACAGGATATGACTGTTCACAAATGTGGGAATGATTTAGGAAATGCTTGCCTCGATGTAGTTGCATCATTAACTGGTTAGAATGAAAAACTAAGAAAGTATCAAATTAGAAGAAACAATACAACTGAAAAATACTGCCTGAAATTCCAGCAACTTCAGCCCAATCTGTTTAAGTAATCCGTTGACTCCAAAAATGGCAAATGGACAAAAGTTCACTCATTGATTTTTATTATTACCGTTTCTTGGAGAAGGTTAACCAATGCAAGATATTCAACATAATGAGGGTGCAGCATAGTGTCAGTAATGACTTGTGAATGGGAAAGAGCACAATAGACACTAATGAGGACTATTGTGGCCAGAGCAGGGGCTGTGAAATAACCATATCTAGCACAAATAACCTTGTCTAGCACAAGTGCCTGATCTTTTCAAGTGAAGAGATATGGAAAACAGAGATCTAGAAAACAAAAATAAAAACAAACAAACAAAAAACTACAGTTCAAACTCATTTGCACAGCACTATAAGAAGAGTCTCCTGCAAATGACTGAAAGTTTGGGAAAGAGAAAAAGCCTGAAGAGAGTCTGACATGAAGCTAAACTAAGTCAGATCATCTTGAGGGCATTTATAGACAAAATCAGAAGGATGGTGATAATAACAACAGTAACAATAACAACAATAATAATGACAGCAAAAATGGAAGATGTTTGCTGGTGATTTTAAAGCAAAATATTATTGTGATGAGCTTATAACCATTACCTTTGGGTTCCACCAATTGATAAGCTGATGTACCACGAAGGAAAATGTATTCATTTGGTATTATGTGTCAAGCATTGTGCTAAATGTTGGAGATACATATACAAAAGCAAATATAGTCCTTGCTCTCAAGGAACTAACATTATAATACAGTGAACACATGTGTGGGAGAGTTGTGGCCAGGGAGACACATTTTGGGGAAAGTAAAAGGGATGACAAGTAGAGCTGAAGAGTATTGGCTGATACATTCTATTCAGGAACTGTGGCAGAATGGATTGATCATGGTTCATGGTTCCAGAAATGGAAGGGGGAGGGAGGAATGAAAGGATCTGAAGACAGTGGCCTAATACTTGTGAAGAAACTGAAGAAATTATTCAGATCTTCATGGTTGAGGCTTACCTGAAATGGTAGTCATTGGGTAGATACCATATTTGTTTTTGTATCTGTGTGCCCAAAATTTAGAAAAGTGCTTGGCACATAGTAAGTGCCTAATAAATGCACTTTTATTCATTCATTGGCACATCAAATCATCAATTGTTGGAACTCAAATATCATGGTTGTTGAATCATCAACAATTTCAGGAAATGGTGTTCTGGGAAAAACCATCACCAATGAGAAGAATGGGATCCTAGGATGCAAATTTCTCTAGGTCACGGTTTATTGTTTCATCATTGAAGATGTTGGTGGGGAAGCTATGGAAGCAGTGGTTAGAGAGAACTATATCAATAGTGCTTAAGAAGATGAAATTGGGAAAACAATTGGAGTTGACCACATAAATACAGAAGAAATACGTGCTAAAAGCAATGCAATTTCAAGATACTTTGTTGTTGTTCATTTGTTTCACTCATGTCCCATTCTTTGTGACCCCATTTGAGGTTTTCTTGGGAAAGATATTTGCTGGTGATTTTAAAGCAAAATATTTTTTTCATTTTGCCATTTCCTTTTCTAGCTCATTTTTATAGATGAAGAGACTGAGGTAAAATGGGTTAAGTAATTTGCCCATAGTCACAAAGCTAATAGTAATCATCTGAGGCCAAATCTGAACTCCCAAAGATGAGTCTTTCTGACTTCAAGTCTGGCACTCTATCCACTGTGCCACCTAGCTGCCCCCCAAATGCTTATAACATGAATTTCAAGGAATCTCAAAGGATAAATGTGCAAACAAATGGGCAAGGTCACAAATGGTACTTTCATGTAGGGAGAAAGATGATCAATTTTGTACTGGACATGTTGAGTTTGGCCATCCAATTCATGATATTCAATAAGCAGTTGGTGATTTAAGACTGGAAGACAGGTGAGATATTAGGGCTGGATAAATTAATCTAAAAACTATTTGCATAGAGCCTCCAGAACCAGGAGAAGGCCCTGGTTCAGCAAGTAGCCAATGGCCAGAGATTCAGTTTTAGGACTGATATAGGACAGATGTGTCAGACTCTTGGATAATGAGGTTCTCAAAACTCTGGAGTGAAGCTGAACCAGATTAAAATGAAATTGGGAAATGTTTAACAAAATAAAAATACATTTGTTGGCGTTGTTCAGTAGTGTCCAACTCTTTGTGACCCCACTTGTGGTTTACTTGACAAAGATGGTGGGATGATTTGCCTTTTCCTCCTCCAATTCATTTTACAGATGAGAAAATGGAGGCAAACAGGGTTAAATGACTTGCACAGGGTCACACAACTAGAAAGTGTCTGAGGTTGGATTTGAATTCATGTTTTCCTGATTACAGGTACCTATCCACTGCATCACCTAACTGCCCTACATAGACTGTGTTAATTTGTGGTTTTCTAAGTTAATATATGTAAGGCAGAGATCTCTTTGTATTTTGTTTTGTACCATTAGTAGGGTACCTGGGAAGTTTCAGGAAGAGGAGGTGAATCAAGAGAACCATTTTATACAAGAATATCAACAATGTCAAAAATAATTATTTAAAAGAATTAAGAATGTTTATCAATTAACCATAGTTAACCATGACTTAAGAGGACTGATGGGCAAAAATAGTGCCCGGAGAGGCAATGAACTGATATGCAGAATGATAAATGAATTTTTGAACATGGATGATAACCACAGTTTATTTTGCTCAAATATGCTCATTTGTTACAAGAGTTTGGTTTTTCTTTTCTTTTTTTCAGTGGGGGTGGGGAGAGAAAAATAAATGCCTGATAATTGAAAGGAAAAAAAAGTAGGACAATGAAGGATGTGGATTGAGTAAAAGCTCTTTGACTTGGCAATTAGGTGATTGTTGATGACATTAGAGAGAACAATTTCAGCTGAGTGATGAAATCAGAAGCCTGATTGCAAAGGGCTGAGAAGAGTCAGAGGAGAGGAAGTGGAAATATTGAGTATAACTAATTGGCTTTCTCAAGGGCCTTGACTGAGCAAAGGAGAGACACAGGATGACACCAAGTGGGGAGGTTAGGATCTACTGAGGGGACTTTAACCACAGAATAGACAAGGGCATGGTTTTGGGTAGCTGGGAAGGGGCCAGTATAGAGGGAGAGGGGAAAGAGAGTGACACAGAGAGAGAGAGAGAGACAGAGACAGACACAGAGACAGACAGAGACACAGAGACAGGGAGACAAAGAGCAAGAATAAGAGAGATGTTTTATATAAATTATCTCATTTGAATCTTACTACACTCCCATAAAGTGACTACTGTGGATACTTTTGTTCCCTTTTTATGGATGAGGAAAAAATCTTGAAGAACTTGAACAATTTGCTCCTGATGACAGTTAGAAATAGCCAGATACAAGTTTTGAAGCTCTGCCTTTCTGATTGGGGGGCTAACACTTTATCCGTTATACCATACCATTGAATATTCATGCAATCAATCAATCACCAAGCAATTATTAGGTTTTTATTATGTGAAATTTACTCTGTGGTCTACTGGTTGTATAAATACAAAAAAATGAAACAATCTCTTCTCCCAAGGAAGGAGCTTAATTCTTTTTTTCTGTAAATACTATCTTATTTTTTCCAATTACATATAAAGATAGTTTTCAATATTCATTTTTATAAGATTTTGAGTTCCAAATTTTTCTCCCTCCCTCCTACCCAAGATATTTAGCAATCTGAGATGGGTTATACATGTGTGATCATGGAAACATATTTCCCCATTTGTCATGTTGTGGAAGAAGAAACAGACCAAAATGGAAGAGCCATAAAAAAACCAACAAAAAAGTGAAAATAACATGCTTTGATTTGCATTCAGACTCTGTAGTTCTTTCTCTGGATGTGGATAGTATTTTCCAACATGAATCTTTTGGAATTGTCTTAGATCATTGTATCGCTGAGAAGAGCTAAGTGAGTCACATGAGCATTGCACAGTGTTGCTGTTCTCCTGGGTCTGCTCACTTCACTCTGCATTGGTTCGTGCAAGTCTTTCCAGTTTTTTTTTTCTGAAATCCACCTGCTCATCATTTCTTATAGATCAATAGTATTCTATTACATTCATTTACCACAACTTATTCCTTGATTGATGGGCATCTTCTCAATTTCTAATTATTTGCCACCACAAAAGAGCTATTATAAATATTTTTGTGCCTGTAGGTCCTTTTCCCTTTTTTAACAATCTCTTTGAGATACAGACCTAGTAGTGGTATTGCTGGGTGAAAGGGTGTGCCCGGTTTTACAGCCATTTGGGCCTAGTTCAAATTGCTCTCAAGAATGGTTGGATCTGTTTAAACTCCATCAGCAATGCATTAGTGGAAGGAGCTTAATTCTAATGGGAAATGTGTTCAGATAAAAATATATATGGTATAAATATAAAGAGATTAAGTACTATACTATGTAGTGGGCATCTTTTGTGCTTTTGGTCAATTACCTTTCCTTTGACTTTTTTTTTCTTATGATAAATCCTATTGAGATGGGAACAGAGACAGAAATAAAGATAGAGATAGAAGCAGGCAGGTAGGTAGGTCAGAAAAGCAGAGAAAAAGAGATGCTTAATGAGAATGAGTAAGCACATAGATTTGGCTGCATATTTCTAGCTCAGTAAAATCATATCAATCTGTCCAAATGACTTCTATAAGTTGAATCTATAATTTACGATGGATAACAATAAAAATGTAGCCCCCACATGTATTCCTCAAAAGAGGATAGGAATAGATTACTAATCAGCATTTTGTCTTGTGGGTGGAGGTGAGCTGGGGAAGGAAGTTGTAGGCCTTTGCTAAAGCCTGGGACTATGCTTGCCTGACTGCACAGGAAAGAGATAAATTTGAAAGCCTGTGCTCTGGCTTCACAAAATGAAGAAGATTAAGAGCCCAGGAGGGGTTCCTCAGAAGCCTGGTGTATGTTTCCTTCCTTCGTCTAGTCCGGTTAGGTCTTTTCTTGTTGGGAACTTGGCATGCTCCTCAGCTTTCTTGGGGGTTCTATAATTATCCCCCATCATTAAGCCTTCTACTTTCTAAGCCCTGAGAAGCAGTGGAAAGCTCTTCCCACATTTCCCAATGGGGTAGTCAGTTTTAAATTAAGGGGGTCCTGCACTATTAATAAAATGTTGCCTCCTCAGTCCAGTTATAAGACTCTGCTGGGGCCTGGAGTATTGCTCTTGTTGGAAAGGGGGAAGAGTGTTCTTGTGAACCTCCCAATCCTTCTCTCCACCCCCTCCCTCTCCAGTTCCATCTCTCTAGTTGCCAGCTGTTGTCATGACATTACCAAGACTGACTAAACTGTACAGCTCCTAACAAGGGAAGCTTAATTGATTTAGTTAGTAAACTTCTTTCATGTGAAACCAGATTACACATTAATTTTGGCTCAGGCTTAGATACTTAGACCACTCCCTCTCAAACACATATCTTTTTTAATTGTCGTATTATTTTGTGCAAGTGTTCCCAAAACTCTCAAAATGTTTACCTGACTAATGAGGTGAACATTGTTTTTCTTCTATGTATTCCAGAGTTATAATTAAGTGGCTTTAATAAAACTAAGAAACAAACAAAGAAAATTGTCTGTGGTGAAAGGTTCAGGGATTTCTGACATCTCTTAACTTCAATGAGTATTGATTCCTTATTCATGAACATTATTTCAGAGGTATTTCATCATCCCTGAAATACATTGGTGACACGAAAGAAACTGGAGGCAGAGGGAAAGTTGGTGTGGAATGTCAGTCAAAGACTAAAGCCATTATGAAGCAAGATTGTCACCTCTCTTACAAAGACTGTAGAAACAAAAGAGTGCATAAGAGTATGACCACAGGTCCCCTAACGGAGACATTGCCATTGTTTTTGGGAAATCTGCATTGTCCATAGGAATTTTAGCAATTGATTCAAACATTAAAGCCAGAGAGGAACTTGGAATTTAATCTATCCAAACCTTATTTTACAGTTAAGGAAACCAAAAACCAGAAAGGTAAACTGAGGCACTTAGTACCACACAAAGTGTTAATATCAGAGTCATGAGCAAAACACAGCTTTTTAATACTATGGTATAGCTATGATATACTTTGCAAAAAAGTCCTGATGTGACTTCTAGGGACTAAGGCCACAAATGCACTATATGGCAAGCATACTATTTCAGTAAGTAAAGTTCTCCTCTCTGTCTCAGACTCAGACATGAATTGTAGGGCTGACGTATAAAGTGTCAGTTAGCAAAATCCCTCCCTTGCCCTACAAAATCTTGCCGATGAGTGTTTTTGACTACACATAGTGTTTCTGCCATGCCCAATGATTTGTCTTTGTGTAGATAAAACAGTTGTCTCTTTTAGGATTTGTAGTGCTATGAGTAACAGCATAAATCACTCAGTGGCAGAGTGTACTGTCATTTACCTACATGAAGAATAAAAGATGGAGTGATGGCAAAATCATTTTGCTTTTGTCTCCCAATCCAGAAGAATGTTGGTCTCAGTGGGAAGGATAGAACAAAAATGGCCAACAGGGAGTAGAGGACCAATTTAAGTGAGTCTATAGCACTAGGCTGCTGCCACTGAGTCCAAATCTTCGAGCCTGAAAATACTATAATCTGGGGTACTCCAAAAGCTAGTGGATGTGATTGTGGAGCTATTATTAGTGATCTCTGCAAAATTGCGGAGAATGAGGGAGGTGCTACAGGACTGGAGAGAGAAAAAACATTATTGTGATTTTTATCAAGATGAAGAAAATGCTTCCTTCAAAATATCGCTCACTGAACTTGAATTTGATCTGTGGGAAAATTCAGGACTACATTATTACAGAGCTGGTTTATGAGCAATTGCAAAAGGAAGTAGTGATCAGTATTAACCAATATGAATTTGCCAAAAATAAGTCATACCAGATCAGTTTCATAAGGTTATTATGTTGTTAGGCCAAGGGAATTTTATATTTCTGGAGAAATGGATAATTGTTGATAGAGCATTTACATAGATTTGGAAGGGGTTGAATGATTGGACCCAATGAGTAATAATTAATAGTTTAATGTCAATGTGGAAGGAAGTCTTTAGTGGAATAGTCCTAGATTTCATTTACGAACCTCTTATAGTCAGTATTTTTTGTCAATGTGTTGGGCTAAACCATGGGAAATATCCCCATCAAATTAACATATAATGTGATACTATGAAGAATAGTGAACAGGTGATATGATGAAGTCAGGATCCAAAAATATCTCCACAGACCAGAACAATGGACTGAATGCAATAAATGAAATTTAATTGGGATACATATATTTAGATTTAAAAATCACCTTCAGGGGCATCTAGGTGGTGCAGTGGATAGAACACCAGCCCTGAAGTCAGGAGGACCTGAGTTCAAATCTGGCCTCAGACCTAACACTTGACACTTACTAGCTGTGTGACCATGAGCAAGTCACTTAACCCCAATTGCCTAAAAAAAAAAGTCACCTTCATAAGTATAGGATGGGAGATGTTGGCTAGAGCAAAGTTTATCTAAAAATACTTGAGGGTGTTATCTGTCATTGAATTGAGTATCAGACAAGAGTATTATGGATTAGCTAAATGAGCTAACGTGCTCTTAGGCAAAATAACAAAATAACACAAAGTTCAGAACACAACAGGTAAAATCCTAGCATCATGATTTAGAGTTAGAAGTGACCTCAGAAATCAATTAATCCAAATCTCCTGTTTTACAAATTAGAAAACTGAGGCTTAGAGAAATGACTTGCCCCATCTGACCCAGACTATAAGAAATAGAGCCACCATTTTACCCACAGTCCCTCTGACTATAAATCTAATGCATTTTCCATTGCAACACATTTACCCTACCCTGGTCAGACCACATCTGTAGTACTGTACACATACTGGGTATCCCATCTTAGAACTGTTAGGCCATAGGCAGAAGAGAACAACCAAAATAGCGAGAGGTTAAAAAAAACATGTCATGGAAGGGATGGGTGAAAAACTTGGGGATATGTAGCAGGGAGGAGAGAAGACGTGGAGAGGGACATGAATGTCATGTTCAAATAATTGAAGGGATGTTATTTGTGCAACACTGTACCCTGTTCAGACTTTAGCAAAGTAGAATTTGGAAGGTGTCAAGGAAGAGACAAGGAAATGTTAGGATAAGTCACTTCAGGTGCAAATCACACACTGTGTGCCTTGGAATAGGTCTGAGCCTTTGGATAGATCAAATGTACATGAAAAGGCCAATGGCAATAATGAACCTGTGCCAGGACACAGATCCCAACTACATTTACCCTCTGTCACTCATGCACAAGACCCAGCAGGAAACTGGGAAATTTAACTCGGAGTCTGCCTCCCCTTCACGGAGGAAACCCAACTCGGAATCCAGAATTGTTGAACAAGATAGGCTATTCTTTTCCCACAGCCTTTCTGTGAGGTTGCAATCCTCAAACAAAGTATCCTAAGGGAAAGGCTTCTGCCTATACCAAAGGCCTTTATCTTTTCTGCTATAGTACAGGAGCCATCCAGTTGAAAATATCACTGTAACACTCAAGTGGTACTGAAGCTAGTAGTGGGGGATACAGCAGTTTACTACTGACAAGTAAATCCCGAGAATCCAGACGATTGACCCATTCATCAGAGGTGTCACTCTCTAGAAGATGATAGCTCAGTAGCCAAGAGCTTTGCCAAGGCCAGTTCACTACTAGCTGAGTGACCTAGCCCAGCTGCCCAGTCTGGAAGCATCCATGGCTTGGAAAGGTCAGCCTACCAGCTGAGTGATCTGTTTGGCCCAACAAGCAAAGACAAGAGACATCAGGCCCAAGGAGGGGAGAAGCCCATCCAGTCTAAGTGAGTAAATGGCTCTGCTCTGTCCCATGAGGAATTCTGTGAGAGCTCTACAGAGAGAGATCATCAGGGGTCCCTGGCCACATGTATTTCCTAAAAATGTTCTTTCCTACCATAAGACTTTAAGTTAAGGCCTACAATTTGCTTCCCCCACCCTTGCTGTATTGCAGCATATTGTAGCCCAAGTTTTGGTGTGTATGTGGAATGCTTCATAACTATTCTTCTTCTCATGCCATTTGAGTACATTTTCTAAAGAGACAACTTAGTCTACTGAATGTTTGTAAGTGGGAAACATGCTGATTTGGGCTTTGGTGCTCCAGAGTGACCACTTGCCACCCACTATAGCTTATTTATTGAACTTGAGGTAGCGTTTACCTCTCTTGGGATTCAAATGTCCACAGCCAGCTCATGTTGGAGAAACAAGCCTGGGAGTGGGTTTCAGTGTGACATTTGGAAGGTTTACCTTTATTCTTCTTGGGCCAAGGACAAAACCAAAACTAATGGATGTAAGAAGCATAGAAGTTAATGTAAGTTCAGTTGGATGTAAATTTTTCTAAAAATCAGAGCTATCCCAAAGTGGAATCGGCTGCTTCTGAAGTACTGAGCTGTGTATTACTGGATGTCTTCAAATGGAATCTGATGAGCGGTAGTCAGAGAAAAGGTAAAGAGGAAATTCCTGATCATGTATGGCCAGAACTGAATGTTAGACAATTTCTGAAATCTTTCCTAGCTCTACAATTCTGTGATAGGCTAGCAATCACTTAACTTAGGAAAGTGTTTGTAGCCATAAAATTTAAAGAATCAATAGAGGAAGCATGTCATAGTGTAGGATGAATAAAACTTGGGATCAAGAAGACCTGAGTTCAAATCCCCCCTCAACCTAGCTGTGTGACCTTCAGCAAGTTACTTCACCTCTATTTGCCTTAGTTTCCTCATCTGTAAAGTTGGGATAATAATAGCACCTACCACTTAGGGTTGTTGTGGGGAGGAAAGGAGATAACATGTGTAAAGCACTCAGCACAATGTCTGGCACACAGTGTCGTCCGATTGTTCAGTCATGCTTGACTCTTCATGACCCCATTTGAGGGTTGTTGTGTTTTTGGTGAAGACACTGGTGTGGTTTGCCATTTCCTTCTCCAGTTCATTTTATAGATGAGGAAATTGAAGCAAACAGCGTTAAGTGACTTGCCCAGTCTCACACAACTAGTAGATGTCTAAGGTCAAATTTGAATTCGGGTCTTCCTGACTCAGCTTGCTTTCTATCCACTGCACCACCTAGCTGCCTTTATGTGCTTTTCTGGAACATAAGTAAGGTGCTACATAAATGTTGTTGCTGTTGTTATTCACAGCACTACCTCGATGCAACTATGTGTGGTAGGCAGAACTTAAGCCATTCAAATCATAGTATACTGCAATGAGGAAGGGGAATACACGAGCACTGATTCCAGGGGAAGATAGTAAATAGTCAGTGAAATGGGAGTCATGCCTAATCATGGCATGCTTGAAAACTACTTCAGCAATGGAAGATCATTGTTGATCTAAAACCAGTCAATATCATTCTTCATTAGCTGACGGAGACAGGCAGAAATGTAAATTACATCTAACCCATTTGAGGCTGTGGAAGCAAGTATTTAGTATGAGATCAATTCCTTTGGAATCAGCTGTGTGCTGCATGTCTGAAGCCTCTGTCTGAAATTTTTCTTTTTTCCCTGAAGGCATATGATGTCTAGACTCTAATTAAAAATACTAATATTACCAATGACAATAACATAGTCAATGCCAGAATCCATAGAATCATAGAATTTTGGAATTTTAAGTTATATTAGAGACCAGCTGATTCAACTCTCTTATTTGACAGCTGAAGGAAACAAGGCCCAGAGAGATTATGGTTTAGTGGAAAAAATCCCAGGCTGATAGAAGACCTGGGCCATATTGCCAATTCTGCCACCAATCAGTGGTGTAACCTTGGACAAGTGGCTTAACCTCTTAAGGTCTTACTCCCCCACCCCCAATCTGCAAAAGGAGGGTATCAGAATATATGATCTTTGGATAATCTTCCAACTCTCAAATTCTACAGTAATATGATGTGTTCTAGGTCACATGGCTAGCTAGTAGAAGAGGAAAGACTAGACTTCAGTTCTTTTCAATCCTGGACTCATGGAGCTTTTATGCACAGGCCATTCTTCATGCCTAAGATGTAATCCCTACTTATATCCGTCTTTCAGAATCCATCTTCCATCAAGGCTCAATTCAAGTACCTCCTCTTGAATGAAGTATTTTATGACTCACCTGTCACTACTATTGTCTCCCTCTTTAAATTATTTTGTATTTTGTTATCTGCAGATATATACGAGTAGAATGGAAGCTTCTTGAAGGGAAGAGAGGTTTTGATCTTTTATCCTCTGTTCACCACATAGCTTCTTAAACATATCAAATATTGAAGAAAGGTCTGTGGAAATGAATCCTTGGAGGTGAGACTGATGGATTCCAACTTGCATAAGAAAAATAAATCAAATTTCCAGAGGTCCATCATGAAGAGATTTTTCCCCCTCCATGTATTTTAAATGTACTACTCATGGGAAATAGCTGTCTGCATGATTTTTCCTAGAAAGAGAAACTTTAAATGTGAATTAAACAAAGCAGGCACTGACTGGGTGAACACAGATGTTTCCTCACCTTTCTTTTGGCCTGGTTGCATGGTATAATTGATTTTTCACCTGGAACAATTTCCTCCTGCTCCAAGGAGGGAGAAACAGCTTGTGTATGAATTGCTGAATATAGGAACATGACATTTAATTAGAAACAGGGTTTGATCTGCATTTGAACTGCTCCAGGAAGGGAGAATTGCTGAGTTTCTGTGGCCAAAGGCAAAGAATCTACTGCAAGGGAGAGGTGAGATTCAATTTGATGGAGGATTTCTAGCATCGGACTTTGCCTTTGGAGGCTTGAGGAATTTGTCCTTGAGCAGTAGGTAGATTTGGAGAGTAATAGCTACTGAATGAGTTGTCTAGTCATCGAAGCAACTTTTGGTGAACTTGACTTGAATTTTTGCATTCATGCTTGGATATTTTGATCAATCTGTGCTCTTTTAAATGAAGCTATTCCCTCCAGCATCCCATCCATACCTGCCAATGCCTTAAAATTTTGTGCCTTACTGTAAATCCTTCAAAATAGGTCCACCAAAATGCTTGGAAATCTTCCTTTTGGCATTGTGGGGACTGCAATGGGGAACACAGGCTCAGTTCTCCCTTGCTCTCACTATATGACCTACCCATCTTTTTTCTGGCCATGCATCTCTTGGAAGACATCTTGTGCGCAATTCCTGGTGTGTCTAGTTCTTTGTCGGCAATATGGGATAGCCAGTTTATACCTACCATGGTATCTATGATCCTTTAGTGATCTGTGGCTTTAATTCTTCAAAAAAATGTGGTCTTTCGTGATTGGTGAGCCTATGTAAGGATATTGACATTACAGTAATGACCTTTTGTTTCAGGAAGAAGCTCAGAACCATTAAAAGTATTGAATACTTTCTCAAGTGAAATAAAATCAGCCTTTTCCTTCTATTCATGCCAAACCCAAGTTGACTGGATATCTTCAGTGTCTGTTCAGTTACATATACTTATGAAACACTTCTGAGAGCAGAGAGACCTGCAACTTGCAATCATTAATATTCTCAGATTCCATGATTTATTTTATCTGCATGTACAGGAAAATGTTGTGTGTATACATGTATATGCACAACATGTACATATACATGTATTCCATATATGTATATCTACATAGTCAGGGAATAGATAGGAGTATAAGTACATAAGTTAATCATAAGGAGAAAGATATGGTGAACTGTGATGGTACATAGCTCTCTGCAGTTTCTCTCACTCTCTCTATATTCATCTATCTCTTCTATATATCTGTTAAACATTCATCATCTATTCATCTATTTCATTTATTATTTCTTTTCTATCAATTATCATCTATTCATCTATCTCATCTATATAACTATTATCTATCTATCTATCTATCCTATCTATGTATCTGTAGACTCCCCCATTAGAGTATCAGCTCTTTATCTATCTATCTATCCTATCTATGTATCTGTAGACTCCCACATTAGAGTGTAAGCTCTTTGAAAGTAGGGCTATTTTTACTTTTTCTTTGTATTCTTCACACTTAGCATTAAGCTCGTTATATAGCCAGTTCTTACTACATATTTGTTGATTGATTGATTATTAGAATCTGTTCCAAACATTTTGAACAATTTTAGTTATCCTATTTGGATAGCCTTCACTTTAATGCACTGAGTATTTATAAAGTGCCTACTAGATACCAAATGTTTTTAGGTACTGGCATTCAAATGAAAAAGGAAACCGTTTTTGGCCTCAAGGAACTTACATAATACTCAGTCAGAGGAACTGTGTTTGAATATGAATTCTTCTCTTTACCACCAACATTACCTTGGACAAATTACTTCCCTTCCTTTTTGGTCTCCATCTTCTTCTCTTTCAGCATGTGAAGGACAGATTGTATTCTATATGAAACCCAAATCCCTAACCATTTTCTGTCTTGGCCTTTAGTTACAGCTGTGCAAGTTTCTCTAGTTGTCACTCCCTCCATCTGCTGTCCTGGAAACTCCTGGAGGGCTCAGATTGTTTGATCTCTGTTCTTCCCTCAATGTCTCTGAAACCAGTGAAGTTCCCAACACATGCTGGGCACTGAGTGTTTGAGTTGAATTCGGTGGTAAAAGGCTACTTAAATAGCAATTCCATTTAAATATTAAATATGTAGTTATTTGTCCCTGCATGTCTTTTTAACCTTAACCTTGACTTTTATAATCAATGTCACTTCTCAACACATATTTTGGAAATTTCTTTGTGTTTTATTTTTATGAATGTGTGTGTGTATGTATACATTATATATATATATATATATATATATATATATACTCATGTATATTACATATATATGTATATGTGTGTATACACACATAGAGTCCCAAAATTCTTAGTGTTGCTTTAAGCTATATTGTTATTTAAGCTAACATAATAACTATTACAACTTAAAATTGTACTAAGATTTTTATGACACACTGCATTAATGTGGAATTCAATGCAGATAGAATTCTCTATTTCTTATATAAATTGTGAGATATGAAGAGGTAATAAGGAATGGCCAGGAAGAGGGAAAGAGATAGTGAGATGTTACTAAATTGGTTTGTTCTTGCATGCTCTAAATCCCAACCTGTGTACTGCATGGCAAAACATTATGGGGCGTAATGTCTTCATTTGTCTTCAGTCATGAAGGGCAACATTCAATATGCAGCTGGTTGCTCTGTTGTTGGGATCTGGACATCATTAGGGTCATTTGGTTAAAAATAATATAAAACCTTATTTTATATAATAAAGTTTTATATTATAAAATCCCGTTGGTGTGCACTACTTAAATTCTCACTAAGTCTCATGAGTTTGTCAATATTTGAGTAGGTACACACACACACACACACACATACACACACACACACACATATATATGTATACCCATATATATATATATATGTACATGTGTATATATGCATATACACAATACTGATCTCATGGTAAAAAATGTACTCATGCAATCATAGCTGTAGAGCAGGAAAGGACTTCAAAAACCATCTGGTCCAATTCCCTTATTTTACAGATAAAGAAATCAAGGACCAAAGGGGTTTGCATGCCATGGTCCCATAAAATCTTAGGGTCAAAAGTGGGATTTGAAGCAAAACCTCTTAATTTTAAGCCAGCCAATCTTCCCATTATAACACTCCAATCTAATGTAATAGCTTAGAAAGCTTAATTATGGTAGATTTAGCTGTTTTTTTGTGAATAAAAATGTAGATATGGGGGGAACCACATTAAAACAATAATAAAATTATATTGACCTCAAAGGAAAGAACAAATTCCAGGAAAGGAAAAAAAAAACCTATTTTTGCTAACCACTGGCTAGTTCTGGAAAAGTTTTCTTATCTCCATTACACATTATACTTGATTAAATGAAACATTTTCTCAAAGTCATGAAAGAACATGGTGTAGGTTTTCTTTATCTGAAAAATAAATTTCCATGAAGCTAAAATCAAAGAGGTGATATTGATGGGTCATCAAATAAGGGAAGTGATGAAAAATGCACATTTTTAACAACAGTTGAATGAATTTGAAGGAGTTATATGTCAATCATTTTTTAAAATGACCTAAAACTTTTTTTGAGAAACTACAAGGTAGAAAATTACTAAGAAATTATCAATGATCTTCTCAAAATCTCTAAAAGGATAGGATGTAATATGCCACTCAATATCCATTGCTTTGATTTGGATTTCTTCCCAGAAAATCTAGAGGTTTTTTGAGATGAAAAGAGGATAAAAAATCCCCACATTGGAAATATGGCAAAAATGTATGCTAGATCACCTCAGTTGGACCATGAAGAGAGATGCGTCACAGATGAATACTGAAGAAAAATCATCAGCAGCTACATTTTGGGTGAGCTAAATGGACAAGGTTGTTCAATTAAATGGTTTTTAATAAAAAATAAAAACTTTCCCCCTGAAAAGTGTGAAAGAGAAAATCTAAAGACATTTGAAATCTGCACAAAAAAGACTTTATGATTCTTCTGTTTTTCTATGTATGATGACAAAACTATTATTGTCATTTAATACTAGTATAGTAAAAAGGTACACGACCTTTGCAGCCTACTTGAATTCAAATCCAGCCTCTTCCATAAGAGGAATTTCATCAGGGTTACTATGTGCATGTGTCCCACTAGATAAAAGGAAGAAGAGAAGACTTGGAGGTGAAGGTGGAGCATTATTATTATTATCTTCAAGTATCTGAATGGTTGTTTAGTACTTACAACTCTTCCCAACTGGTCCAACCTATCTTTCAAGACTTATTTTATATTAATCCTTTCTCAAAACTCTTACAGGTCATGCTAACAAGTTTTGTTAGTATTTCTCACACAGGACACTCTATGTCTCATTTCCATGCCTGCACATTGACTGTCCCCTACGTATGGATACACTTATTGCATATCTCCATGTCTGAGAATTCCTGGCTTCTCTTAAGACTTAGTTCAAACACTACTATAAACTTCTAAGTACTAAATGGATTATTATCATCCTCATCATTATTTTTGGCATGATCTTTTTGTTTTATTTTATTCTATTGTATGTATTTATTATGTAGCAACCTACTTTTGATTTTTCATTTTCATTTAAAATATTAGAGTTGATTTTTAAAGGATTTCTGGATGTTTTGCTTGTTTTCTTTACTTAACATATTTTTTCCTGTACTCAACAAAACCCACTGGTTGCTTATTATGCCTGGGATCCAATATAAAATTCTGTTTGGTTTATAAAACCTTTCATAGCCTAGCCCCATCCTTCTTTCCAGTCTTTCAACATCTTACTCCTCTCGTCTGTGATCTAGTGACCCTGGCCTCTTTGCTGTTCCTCTTGCAAGATTTTCTGTCTTTCAGCTCTGGGCCTTTCCACTGGCTTTTCCCTAGGTCTAGAATTTTCTCCCTCCTTATACCTGCATTTTGGCTTATTTCAAATCTCAGTTAAAGCTTCATTTTCTGTAAGAAGCCTTTTCTTGGCCTCCTTAATCTTAGTGCATGATCTTTGAGGTTCTCACTTATTTATCCTGTATGTGTCTTGTTTGTACATAATTGTTTCCTTGTTATATCCATCATGAGACTGTGATCTCCTTAAAAGCAAAGACTATTTTTGCTTATTTGTTTTATTTTTCTTTTTATCACAGGCACTTTATTACAGTACTTGGCATATAGTATCTGCTCAAAAATATTTGTTAACTTGAAATGCTGAAATGGAGGTGAGATTTATTATGACTCACTTTATCACCATCTTGAAAGTTTGAGATAATTTTCTTTTCTTTCTTTTTTCCTTTGTTCTAAAGGTAACCTTCTTGCTACTTTTAATTAGTGATCTCTCTTTCCTTATCCATTTTGGGAAAATGTATCTTTCCAGTAGTCACCTTGACACAAAAATTTGATGGGAATCCTATTGGTCTGAATGTTGTAGCCATCCTACCCACTCTTTTTTCCCCTAATGATTGATTTATTCATTCATCCATCTATGTATTAGACATCATTGATCCATTCACTCATCTATCTTCCTCTCCCTCCCTTTTTCCATTAATTGACCCTTCTATTCTTTCATTGATCCATCAACAGATCTATTCATCCATCTTTCCGTCTATCCATCATATATTCTATGAACTCATCCATCCATCCAACCAACCTTTCAACTAGTTATTATTGAATGTTTTCTCTGTATTCAGCACTTTCTCCTCCACAATGGCAATGTAATTAGAAGCCTAAAATAAGTTCACAGTCCAGCATGTGTTTATGATATAATTGGAGAGTCAAGATTAATACATGTGGAACAGTTAAAGAAAATTTTTAAAAAAATTATGTTACATAAGTGCAAGTTACAAAGTAAGCAGCTTCGAAGGCTTCCAGACTGAAGTAGAATTTGGCTGGCTGAAAAAGTTTGGTAGAACTTGAAATGGCCAACAATAGTGAATTTGACATTAATAATTAAGCTTAATTTACTTACACAATATAAGCCATGAATATCTGTGTGGCTAGATCAATAGTGATTTTCTGTTTCCCCAATTGCTTGTATGATATTTCCATCTGAGTAATAAATTGTTTACTTCAAGTTTTCCATCTGGTGGAGTGAGAAGTAGTAAGATATAATAAAAACCAACCAAACCTGAAGCTAAAAGTAACAGACCTGAATTCAAACACTGAGTCTTTCATAAACTTGATGTGAGATTTTCATCAAGCCCTATCCCCATCTTTGGGCCTCAGTTTTCATATATCTAAAATGAGAAAGTTGGACTAAATTATCTCTAATTATTCTTCCAGCTTTAACATTGTGATTTCTTTTTTTTTCTAAATATTCCCCCAAAAGACTCTCCTCCAAGGCCAATCAACTTTGAGGGGTAGGTTTTTTAAATTGACAATAAAGTGATTTATATTGCTTTTTAGGCATTTAATGGTATTCATTGAGATGTTGAGGCTATTAAAAATTGATTCGCTATGAGATTCAGATGATTGTTTCATTACTCTGCTTAAAGAAAGAGAAAAAAGATAATATTTCACATGCATGTAGAATTATGCTTTATACCATTATTCTACTGGATCCTAGGATCCTGCAAAATAGGTGCTATTGTTATCCTCATTCTACAGATAAGGAAAATGAAGCTCAGAGAGAAGCAACTTCCTGAGGAGCATACAACTCTTAAGTGATTGAAACCCACGTACTCTTGGGCCAATATGCTGTTCAGTATGCCATGCCAGCCTTCAAAGTAGAGAGGAATGGGAACTTTGAAGCCCACATAGGTGCAATGGACAAGTGTCAGCCATTAGGGGTTGGTGCTAGGACTCATCTGATGCATATTTTTATTATATTGACTTGGCTTACCCACAATTAGTTAATGCCCCCAGTTATTTAGATATACCCTCATTTGTGTGGAAAGTGCTTTGTAAATTGTGTTTGTAGAGTTTATATATTGTGGCAGGTTGAATCTCAAATTTTTTTTTGTCATTTAAAAATAGAATTTCTCTTTTTATCTTTCCCTGCTGGATTTTGTTAGTGTAATCCCAGTCCCAAAGGCCATTGTTAGGGGCTCTGTCATTATTGATGGGAACAAATGTTCTGCTCTGTGGGAGCGGTAGGGCAGAGATGATGAGAGATGAGAGATTCAGTTCTTAGCCACTTCCTCTGTGGGGTTCTTCAGGGTCAGTTTCATTTGGGGACTCCTCCAGTGTTAAGTCTTCTTTGAGTGTCCAGTCATTTCCAATGCTCCTGGTTTGCAGTTTTAAGAGAAAAGATGGATGAGGCCAACCCCACTGGAGGGCTGACTCTGAGAAGACATGAGTTAAGTGGGCAGTCTCCATAATGTCTCTATGTTCAGTTTGCTACTCTAGAAACTTGGGGGAGATTCCTCTCAGGTGAGAGCCAGGATCTTCTCTTTGGGTGAACTGAACTGTCTTGCTCCCAATGGGAAACCTTCTTCATTCTGTATTGTCTAATATATATTTTCCTATGAATACCTTCTCTGATTTCTATTTTTCCTGTAATTTGGAGAAATTAATCTTTGCTATGTTAGTTCATTATCGAACTGGTATTAGGCAGGAAAGAGATCCAGCCTTCTACGTAGAGGTTGGGAGCCTCCCTCGCCTGAAGTGACAATGTGATCAAAAGTTAGATGGGACCTGATTATATCGCCTGGGATATGATGGGGATAATAATCCCTTGAACCTATGGGCAGCTAGGTAGCCCAATGGATAGAGTGCTTGGCCTGAAGTCAGGAAAACTCATCTTCCCAAGTTCAAATGCGGTCTCATACACTTACTAGCTGTGTGACCCTGAGCACATGGGGATACACAGGGCATGCAGGAATATTTGAACAATATTCAAGGGAACAGATAGATTTACTTCTAACCCTCTACTGCTGGAATGAAAGTCTCCCATGGAGAAAGGTGGGGGTGGGGGTAGAAAAGGCTAGAGATGGCTCTTCAGTTTCTCTTGAGCCACACGCGTGAGGACAACTCCTCACCACAGGTGAGCCTCACTACAATGTGGGCCTTCCACTCCTCTTCTTTACATTAGTAATATACAGAAATGCTAATTAGAATAGGAGGAACATTAGAGATTATCTAGTTCAGTTGCAATGTCCACAGCTTAAAGACATGGACACTGAGTACCAGAGAAGTCCAGTGCCTGAAGTCACACGAATGTTAGGTAATGGAGCTATGATTTGAACTCAGGTTCAATGACTGCATACTCTTCAGTCTAACTTCAGTTTGACTGGAACATAAACGTTGGTTATGTAAGGTAGTAGGGGTATATTTAAAGTAATGTACAAATAAAATGTTATGATAATACAATAATATTGTTGTTGTTTTTCATCCTTCATTCTCAAAGAAGACCAATGACATCACAAGAGTGATGTCTTGACTTGTGCATGAATTCAATTTAAGTAGTGTATATTTAAGTAGTGATGTACAAAGTCAGCAGCCTTGCTCTCTCCTCCAGAGTCATTGATGTCCAGTGGCAAGATAAAAGTCAAGACAACTGGTGATGGACTAGAATGCAGTGAAAGGCCTCTTATATGATAATATATCAACTAATAGTGGAGGACCTTGAATTCCAGGCTAAGATTTATGGAATTATTTCAATAATACTACTAATTACGACTACTACTATTGCTACTACTACTACTACTACTACTACTACTACTACTACTACTACTACTACTACTACTACT